>NC_081761.1:15537200-15871486 GCF_963082965.1 Carassius carassius | reverse complement strand
TATTTGTCAAGCAATAGGTATTACCTACTTATATTTAACAATATTATTTCAACATTTTCCTGTTATGTCTGTAAAGCTGCTTTGAAACAATATGTAAAAAAAAAAAAAAGCGCTTGTTCAGCTCACATTTATTTACATGTCCCCTCTGGTTTAATCATTTCTGACGCACCTACTGTAGTTACTGTAACTACACTATATTTGCTCTCACAGACACATTCACAACAGACCCGTATATCTTCTCCTCTTCTCTTTGTGCAGTCTGAATCAAAACATCGTCTTGCCTACTATTACCGGAAGATTACGGAATCAATTCGAAGTTGAATGGTTAACGTTAGTGTCATGAACACACCGCTGTCAATTTTGAGAAGAACCACCTTCAAACAAGTTAATAGCAAGCATTTAAGGGGCCTGCTAAAAAGGAAGCTATTAGCGTTAGAGTAACGTAACCAGCCTGAATTCACCAAATTGTTCTCTGGACCTGAGGGTAGCCTCTTCTTCCTTGCTTCTCTCTTAATTCTCATCAGCAGGACTAGCGTTTCCATTTCACATGACGAACGACAGACTCACCGTCAAAACAGTTGATCGCTTTCTTCTGTAGTGGACTTCTGGCGCTGTTGTTAACTCTGGAGCTGCAGAGCTCCCTCTGGTGGGCACACTATGCAACACTCATAACATGAGTGAAGCATGAGACTCTGTTTCTCATGTTTCATCGGCCGTTTAAATGCAATTAGCTTATATCGGCCGATAATATCGGCCGGCCGATATATCGGTCGGGCTCTATGATGATAAAGACTGACTTTATGCTCCCGAAATTAATTCAATTTTATAGATCCAGGCAAAAAATAAATAAATGGGCATTATGGTGTTGGACTCTATATCCACTAGCCGTTTTAGCATCCACAAATTTTCACAAGCTGTCCTCCAATGTGCAGCATGTTTCTGGCAAATTGCCTGCTTGATTTGGGATAGTGTCTTAAGGAATTAACATTTTCTTGGAACTTGGATTGCTGCATCACTATAACAATTTAACATTGTTGTGGGCCATCTATCATGTGTGTGGCAGGTCTTGTTGCCTTAAGCATATCTATATCATTCTAAAACCCATGAAATCTCAGAGTCTCTTCAAAAGACACGGGCAGGACCTTCTCACATGCCACACATTCCTATCCACTGTGTAAAGTTTAGGAGGGTTTTTGTCTGAGGAGAGAGAGCGCTTTATTCACACAAGCTCCCAGTGACCCCCCCCCCCCCCCCCCCCAAACATACATACAAACTCCAGTTTGTTTAGGGGTTGCTATAGTGATGTTCTAACAGTCGAGAGATTAGTCATCATCACATCACACCTGTGTTTTTAGAAGAATAGATCTTTATCGCACTGGAATTGAACACTGGAAGTGCATGTCGCAGCAGTGTATCAGTTCTTCTGATTATGTATATTTTTCAATGTGCTGTAATCACCTAGCTCAATAAAAGCCTGTTAAAATATACTGTTTAAGATTAATTAGTCAAAATGTTCAGCATTGTTACATTTCTTCAAAGCAATGTCCACGATTTAATTCGTCTATTTTAATACTGCTCTTATGAAAATTAACCATGGTATGTGTATCAAAACTGTGGCGATACAAATGGAAATCAGTACACAAAAAAATAAAGGTTAATTTTTGTAAGGGTGTTTATCGGTCAAATTCATATAAAAACTGCATCTAATCCGTGTTGTCAGGAAATCGTGAAAACTGAGGCAGTGTGTCGTAAAATTAAAGGAGTCAGGTATGCTGCGGTAACAACCGACAAAAGAAAGGAAAGAGAGGATTCTCCTATTAGTTTTTATTGTGTTGCGATGGGCCCGGAAGTGGCGATGCACTGCTTCACTTACCGGATATTGGAAGTGTGTCTATTCCAACCAAAAAAAAAAAGTGTGTTTGCAGTTGGTGAAGGACAGAGACTCAAAGGACAGTGTTACTCAAAGAAATATCCCAAGTTCACCTCAATACAATTGCTTGCCATTTCATACAGGCCTTGTTGCCAATGTTATTGGCGTAACGGCTCCTTATAGCTGCACACTTGCTCTCCAGTTTCATTGGCTTCAGGACAAAGATTCATTGGAACCTGTGTAAGATGAAGAGTTTTTCCTAGCAATTCATCACCAAATTGCTTGGAAACTTTTGACAGGTGCAATTTTGTCTCTAACGCTTGGTCGAAGTAACTCAGTGTGGTCCCCTCCCTGCAGAATACAGTATCACTGCAGCTGAAAATATTAATTTCAGATTTATTTTGTATTTTTAAGTGCAAAGAGAACAATCTAAGGAACCTGTGCCAGCAAATCAAAACCCACAAGTATTGTTTTTCTGTACTTACCTTCTTTTTAAGCATTTTCTCACTGCTCACAATGCTGAGCAACCGCACACATTGTAAACACATTTTATTAATACAGTTTTGTACGCCTGCACTTTCATTATCAGGATGAGGCAACAATGTTATACCCTAAATGGATTTCTCTGAGAATCATTCTCACTCAGAGGAGCAGATTAGGACGTTGATTTGAAAGTGGTTGCTAGAACTGATAACTCAACTAAGAACTTGGTTGCTTGCAGCCTTAAAGTAGGTTGGTGTTGCTTGTTATTACACCTAGCCTCTGGTGGTCAATAGGAGGTGTTTGATGCCATGCTGATTGTTTCACAAGTAGATGCCCTATTAATCCTGTTCTGTTTCCTTTCTAATGAATGTCAAGCAAATGGAAGAGAACACATTTGCTTCCTTGGTACATTCCCACTTTTCATTTGCCATGATTAGGCTTTAATGAGCATTGTTACACCAACCACAATCCCTTGAGGTTTGTTTACTCTGACTTTATCACACTTGCCAGTTTGTTTGATCTAAACCCATTTTGCTAAAGTGTAATGGAAATGTTGGGTTTGAAGCATGGCAACTTCTGTCTGGTTGATCATGGGTTTTTGTGCTTATAGAAAGATGACATGGCTTGTTACCTCTGAACAAAAGCCATGACACAGAAACTTGGGGTTTTTGTGTACTGTAAAGCTTCAGTGACTGTTTGTTCTCAGTTTGTCTGATACAATGCAATTTTACTGAAACTGCATTGTATAAGATGATTAGTGATTAGACTTTGTCAATTACTAATTGGTTTGCAAAAATACTTATTGGACATAATTATAGTACATCAGGAAAGTAACTTCAGTCAGGGTTATTCCCACCCTGAAATTAAAATGCTGTCATTATTTACTCACCCTCATGTCATTCCGGATTAAACCCCTGATGTAACATGGATTATTTTTCGATCTCCTTGCTACATTTCTGGACTTTGATAATGTTGCTTACATTGCTGTCTATGAGAGGGTCAGAGAGCTGTCAGACTGCATCAGTTGTATGCTATTAAATGCAGTAAAATCTTAATTTGTGTCATGAAAGTATAGTTATGAGTGTTAAAGGACACAATTTATCATATGATGACCCCCTTTTCTTAAAAAAAGGCAGTCAGGGTGGTTCAGTAGACATCACTGAGGTGTCTATGGGACATGTCTCAACTTGTTCAGTGAGTCACAGGAACAACACAGATGACGAGCAGTCACCTCCTTATGTGACCTCCTTTATCTTTAGTAGGATTTTTTCAAAGTGATCATGAAATCTTGTGAGTAAACGAGAGCACCACAGGCAAGTATCTAATTTGTAGGGAACCTTTTTGTCACTTGGTGTTAGTAGGCAAACAGAATTGTTGGTAACACTGCAGCAAGTTCCCATTAGTTAATGTTGCTTATAGTTATAGTTAATGAGCAATACATTAGTTAAAGTATTAATCTGTGTTAATGTAAGCTTATTAAAATACTGCCATTCAGTGTTCCTCACTAGTTTAATGCTTGTTTTCTACAGTCATCTCAGTGTAATTGCATTGCTTATTTGTTCTTGTGGTTTTACTCCTCTGCTCACTAAATAGCACAGCATTCCAGTGTATATTACTTAATATTTATTTTTTAATTTGTATTTTATACAATCCTTGTATGTCTGTCTATGCTTGGGTAATCTTTAATCATGCAGTCCACACAAAAAAACACTCCAGTGCCAAATACCACCTGCTCAGTCTGATGGAAATAACATGGGGAGGGGCCGTCAATCGTCTTTAGCAGCTATGGGGCGGGCTTAGGAATCACAATAAGTGGAAGGCGTGCACCACCCGGTTTCGGTTGAATATAATCTCAGGCTCTTCCACTTTCGTCCTCTGGCTTCATGCACAGCCCTTTTCACCATTCACCATTCCCTTCCTCATCTGCAGAAAACCTGTCATCTGATCCCTTTGTGTGCTACCAGTGAATCCCCATGAGTGCCGGCAATTCATTTCTGTCCATTTGTTTTGTTAATAATGTAACACAATTATTGCAGGATAATACTTGAATACCTGATTCTGATTTGTCAGTCGCAGAATTCAGAGGTCAATTATTCTGAATAATGACAGTTGTCTAGGTCTAGGACATTGCTGTGTAACTGACCTGCTCAACTGGAAATCTGTTTCCTACATGACATTGCTTGTGTTCTGGCTCACCGCTGTCTCTACAAGTAAGCTAATAAATTAATTTCAGCTCAGATCAATATTTTATGTCCATTTATTTAAGCAGCCGTGTAACGAGCAGGATAGTTTACCATCAGTCAGTCATTATTGCAAAATAAACACCATGTTCATCAAGACTCAAAGCTGAGATTTTTTTCTAGTCTTCTCATGCAGTGAATTAATTTAATGTCTGCATTTCAGAAGCAGCATTGCAACATGAAACATGGAATGATTAACAGTTGCCAACAAACCCATTCAAAGTGATCTTTCACTTCTATACACACACACACACACACACACACATACTTGTTTTTGTGCATTGTGGGGGTCACCTGTCAGGATTGCTACATAGTGGGGACCACCCTTTCCTATGATCCTACAGACCTAAAAAAAAAATATTTGACAAAAACTACAAAGCCTTTTTAAAAGTATCTCTTCAGATTACAAATATTTCACTAAATAAATTCTAAACCTGACACAGTGGTCACTTGTGGGGACATTTCAGGTATTGAGTATATCTGGGGACCGGCAAACACACAACCAGTTTTTGGTCATTGTGGGGACTGGACTCACACACTCAACACCAGTCTTTGGTCATTGTGGGGACTGGACTCACACACTCAACACCAGTCTTTGGTCATTGTGGGGACTGGACTCACACACTCAACACCAGTCTTTGGTCATTGTGGGGATCGAATCTAAACACACTCAACACCAGTCTTTGGTCATTGTGGGGATCACATCTAAACACACTCAACACCAGTCTTTGGTCATTGTGGGGACTGGACTCACACACTCAACACCAGTCTTTGGTCATTGTGGGGATCGAATCTAAACACACTCAACACCAGTCTTTGGTCATTGTGGGGATCGAATCTAAACACACTCAACACCAGTCTTTGGTCATTGTGGGGACTGGACTCACACACTCAACACCAGTCTTTGGTCATTGTGGGGATCGAATCTAAACACACTCAACACCAGTCTTTGGTCATTGTGGGGATCGAATCTAAACACACTCAACACCAGTCTTTGGCCATTGTGGGGACTGGACTCACACACTCAACACCAGTCTTTGGTCATTGTGGGGACTGGACTCACACACTCAACACCAGTCTTTGGTCATTGTGGGGACTGGACTCACACACTCAACACCAGTCTTTGGCCATTGTGGGGACTGGACTCACACACTCAACACCAGTCTTTGGTCATTGTGGGGACTGGACTCACACACTCAACACCAGTCTTTGGTCATTGTGGGGACTGGACTCACACACTCAACACCAGTCTTTGGTCATTGTGGGGACTGGACTCACACACTCAACACCAGTCTTTGGCCATTGTGGGGACTGGACTCACACACTCAACACCAGTCTTTGGTCATTGTGGGGACTGGACTCACACACTCAACACCAGTCTTTGGTCATTGTGGGGACTGGACTCACACACTCAACACCAGTCTTTGGTCATTGTGGGGACTGGACTCACACACTCAACACCAGTCTTTGGTCATTGTGGGGATCGAATCTAAACACACTCAACACCAGTCTTTGGTCATTGTGACACACACAAAAGAGAATCTGCGTACTTTAGACAGAACAGGAGCTACAATTTGCTCCATGCTTTAATTGATTTTGTCGATGTTTGTTTTATATGTAGAAACAAAATTAACTGTTAGTACTTTAAAAGGTTTAGTAAAAAAAGTGTTATACAGTATATGACATACATTTTCAAAACTCATAACATCAGTACGTCAAAATAGTCAAGTCAAGAAACATTAGCATAAGTTTCAGTCGTCAACAAACATTAGTATAAATCCTTCATGAAGATGTTCACAGTAAACACTAGTTGTTTAAAAAAATATATTAATTAATAAAACCCTTCATGACAAACACTGCATTCTCAAGTTTTTGAAAACAAGTACAATAACTTTAGCATGAAAGTCTACCATGCTTGCGTTTATAGAAAAACAATTATACATTTGAAGCAGACAAGGATGAAAAAAAGTTATTTAAAACCTTAATTTTCGAAAGAACAATCTACATTTCCATACAATAATATGGAACTGATGGTCTATTGCGTTATAACCATGTGACTATGGAAGCTTGTTTTAAAACTATAAAAGCTTGTTTCTACCAGTGAACAATTAAATCTGCCAGTGTGTCAATTAATTTGGCAGATCTTTTCTGTTTAGAGCGGAGATTCGATTTTTGATGTAAAATTTAAGTGTGGACCACTCTCTATTTTTAAGTGCAAGTGGTTCCGCCTCTTTACACCTCATGCAGTCCGCCTTTCCTGGAATTTTGCGGTTGTTAATAAACCTCATCATATGCTTCTCCACAGCCTGTATCTCATGTTTGTTCCAGGCCGTCTTCTTAACGTAACCTGTGGGGGGAACACATTAGCATTTTACTCATGACAAGCACTTGCATAAACAATGCATTAACCAGTGGTCTTATGCAAATGAGTGGTACGGTACAGTACAGTTCAATTCGATTCGGTACAGGTAACCTTGATCAGGCTTGTGCTTTCACTGCCAATAGTACCCTTACTTGGTAGGCGTGGTGTATGGGGGAAAGCACGACATAGGCACAACTCTGCCTCTTTTTGTTAATGTCAGTTTTAATTTGGTAAAATTCCGAATAAATATATAAAGTTAAACATAATTTGTGCTCAGCCAAAACGACGACCAGGAACAACTAATAGATTCATGAGACCACGAATGCATGTTAGATATAGCCTACCCAAAACGAAGTGTACCTCTTAATCACTACACAGACATCAGAGTCAGCGGAAAATGTGGGAAGCACTAGCCGAGCTAAGGCTGCTCTCTCAGCGGATACATTAGCACTGAGGGAGAGTAAAGTGAAGTGACATTCAGCCAAGTATGGTGACCCATACTCAGAATTTGTGCTCTGCATTTAACCCATCCGAAATGCACACACACAGAGCAGTGAACACACACACACACACACTGTGAGCACACACCCGGAGCAGTGGGCATCATTTATGCTGCGGCGCCCGGGGAGCAGTTGGGAGTTCAATGCCTTGCTCAAGGGCACCTAAGTCGTGGTATTGAGGGTGGAGAGAGAACTGTACATGCACTCCCCCCACCCACAATTCCTGCCGGCCCGGGACTCGAACTCACAACCTTTCGATTGGGAGTCCGACTCTCTAACCATTAGGCCACGACTTCCCTTGATCCCTAAATCAACAGCACCTATCCCTTTAATTGGCTCACCCATAGTTAGAATACTAAAATGCGTCAAAAACATGTTGTAAATAGAATCCTGATGCAAAAGGAAATTTTTTTTCAGGACAATCAGCAATAAGTGAGGTGTAAGTAAAATGATCATACCTCTCTTTTTTTTGGAGACTGGGTCTTCTGGAAGTGTGCTGTTCTCACAAACAGTGTGCTGCGGTGATGATACTGTGGTGCATTCTGAAAGCAAAAATTAAGCCAGTCTTGAGTATTGACAAGTCTCTGCAGCAAAAAGACAGTCATCTCAAGAATACAAAGTTCCTGAGGTGCCGTCAGGGTCAGGGCAGGACAATATGGCCAAAATTTACATCACAATACATTTCTTAATTTCGGTCTATAAGATATCATTCCGATATCAATATTAATTTTGAAATGTGCAGTGCTCGTGTTTATTTAGCAATTTCAACCACCACAAATAAATAAATGTATGGGATAATGTAGCCTATATCCATATTCTATAGCCTAGATCCAGAAGGCCATGGCGGATCAGGTACCTGGGGGGCCATGGCGGAGCAGGCAGCTCGAGGATGATAACCTTGGCCCATAGCCTACCCACCCTTAATTCAGCCATGGCTATATAGCCCCCCCCCCCAAAAAAAATATTCTTGGGAAAGTCCAGGGTCTTAGGTTCATGGGGGCGCTGAGGAGGAGTGGGCTCTGGTGGGCGCTCAGGAGAAGCTGGCACTTAAGGACACTCTAGAGGAGCGGAGCTGGACGGGACCAGCGGAGGCTCTGGAGGAGGAGAGCTGGACAGAACCAGTGGAGCCAAGGGAGATGAAGGCTCTGAGGGGAGGAGAGGAGCTGAGAACTCCGGGAGAAGTGTCCCTCCTGGTTTGCCTACAGGAACTGTTGGGTGCTCAGGAGAAACTAGGGTGAGTTCTGGGGAATCGGCCACAGGGGAGGTTATTTCCGAGGAGCAGGCTTTAAACGGGACTTGCGAGGTGCGGGCATCTTGATGTTAACGGGGCTTGCCATGGAACCCTCTGGCGGCATTAATCTTGCTTTGGTCAGCGGCACAGACTTTGCCACAGATGGAACCCAGCCTGAGTGAGCCGTGGATGGCTACGGACTCGTGTTGGCCATGGATGGTGGCGGGCATGAGTGCGGGCTGAACAGCGGAGCCACGGACAGTGATTCAGGACTTGAGGCACCGGCAGCTGGAAAATCCGAGCTCAGCTGGGGAACAGCAGGTGGAACTGATAGCGGAGGGGCAGCCACATGTGACGACTGCGGACGGGAATTCGCCTCGTCCACGGTGAAGTCTGATCCGGCGATCCACAGCGCGAAGTTAATGTAATTCTTCAATGACCAGCATGGATCAGCTCTCAGCATGAAGAGATGGATATCTTCCTTCAACCTGCACCAGAATCCCTCCATTAAGGTAAGGTCATCCTAATGCGGCGAGTTGACCATAATTCACAAACTCCTGCACAAAACCCTCTAGATCTTGGCCGTCATGGAGGATAAAAATTGTGGCTCCTGAAGGGCTATGCTCACCATCCCTCGGGTCCACATTAATGGATGCCAGCTCAAGCCTCATCTTCTGTATTGGTTTGATCTTCTGTAATGGTCACTGGTCGGACTAAGAGGTAAGTAAACAACAGCGAAGTTTATTAAACAACAGGACAGCAAAGGAGCTGAGTGGAGATTGTTCAGGTGAGTATGCCAGCACTGAGATTCGTCTAGAGGATGATCCAGGAAATAATTTGATCTTTCTTGCCTTACAGGAGACTCGTAGAGACGAAGAGTGGAGACCAGGACTGACGGGAAACAGACACCTCGACTGGAGAATTGAGCTGGAGACGGAAGGGATCACTGAGGAAGGAGACAGGTGGTAAGATTCATAGGTAGGTAATAGCTTGCTTAGGATAAGGATACCAAGGGTAGAGTCCACGTAGAGTTTACGAGACCAGTTGGTGAATGATTCTGAGGTGTGTGCTTTTATGTGGGGCTTGATGAGTGAGTTAATTGGAGCGCTCATGGGGTGCAGGTGTGCCTGATCAGGAGCCAGGTTTGGGCGAGTGCTGTGATAAGAAGAGGAAGAAACAGACCCATCTGTGACAATTTCGGCATATAGTGTACGTCAACGGACTCCAGATGGTTGAGTTGTCAGCTTCAAAAGAGCAATAAACACTAAGTATATATATATATATATAAAATATGTGTGAGGAGTGGGGCGGGGCCGAGAGCCGTGGGAACGGAGCAAGGCCGGTGGAGTGATTGAAGATGAGCGACACTTGCTCAACCCACCGGTCTCAAGTCCCATGGAGGAGATTGGAAGGATACAAAAGAGTTTTGTGTTTATTTTGGAATTAAAGTCTTTATTTGATTGTCCGCCAGTTCCCGCCTCGGTCCCCGCCCCACTCGTCACAATATGCTTTATAAACGCCTTTCTCACGTCTGCTGAATCCTCGCTTTGTGCTTCTAATTCGCTTCAAAACAGCGTTTTGTTTTGTTCTCTCTCTGCGCTCTCAATAATCCCACAATGCCGACGTGCTACATCATCCACTTGAACTGCTTCCGGGTTTCAGAGTCAGCAGACGGGTATTTTGCGGACATTCCGTGAATCAGTCCAACTCATGAACTCAGAAATGGGCAACCGATGTCCCATTAATTGGGCAAACATAAATGGAACAAACTGACAACATGTAATCATTACCTTTCAAACTAGAAGGGGACTCCTCCAAATCACTGTCCACTGTAACTTCCTCTAAAGGTAGAAAATACAGAAATATATAATTTAAAACACAAGGTAATGTTATTCAAAGCATTCCCAAAATCTGAACCCATGTTGTGTACAGTGTATAGTACCTTCTGGATCAATGTTGATTTCATTAAGATTTCGCCCTTTGAAGTCTGCCAAGCGTCCTTTTTCGAGGGCCAGAAAAATTTTACTAATTTTGGCCAGTTGGAGGGTGCCTTCGGGTAACCTGTAAAATTGACGATGAACTCGAATGTCATGGCCTAGAAAGTCTGCCAACTGATCTAGCTCTGTGTTGCTAAGATTAAGAACTTCAGAAAGTGTCCCGATCTGTTTCCTCAACTTTGTTGAAGTAAGAGTCTGAGGATTTTTTGCGCTGCATGCAACAGCAAATTCTCGAATGCAATCAGAGCCTCTGAAAAACGTCATTGCAGATGGACGTGCAAAGAGGAAAGGATTTTCATTTGGTATTCCACACCTACTCCGATTTTCAATAAGCAGGCTGATTGATTCTTGCATGGAAGGTGTGAGAAGCACAGGAACCTTTCTGCCTCTTTTGCCTCTGATTTCTACACGCTTGAAGTACTGACATAGTTTATTTTCTAAATCCGTGAGGGCCATGCTAATATCTGGATGAGCCTCCGATTGGTTGCTGGAGATGTATGCAGACAACGGCATTTGTGACACTTCCCCTTCTCGTCTACGATTGAAAAGCATAACCTGAGTTAACGTGATCTTGGCCAGTTTTGCCCAGTGCTGAGATGATGGCTGTGTTAACAATAGTTTGCGATAGGTCTTCTCTTGCTCGTCAAGATATATATGAAGGAGTTTAACATCTTCAGTGAATGGAAGTAATTGTGGGGAATTCCACTTTGCTTCCTCCAGTGTTCGCCGGGCTGTTGAAGAAATGTATTCAGGCCATCTAGACTGATAAAGCTGTTGAAAGCTGTTCGCAATTTTTCCTGTCTCTTCATCTCCACTAATAGTAGAGTGGCTCTCAATGAGCATTGCGATTTTGTTCAGACTCTGTCCAAGTTTCACAGCCACACTAGCCTTTTCAAATACATTGGTCTCTTCATTGTAGCCAGCAGCCCTTTTAACTGCATTGATGGTATGCATGAAGTTTGTGGGATGAATGAGCTCTTTAATAGATGTAAGGGGGGAAACCTCTCTCGCACATATTAGGAGTCTTCCAAGCTCCCTCATCTTTTGGCGGATGTGTTCATGCATTTTAACTCTTGATCCATACTTGTTGTAAAGATGCTTTCCTAACTCTAAAATGCACCAGTCATTTCTAGTTTCAAGGGCCACTCGGTCCTGGTTCATTGAATTTAACAGCTTCCAAACACCATGAGTTACTCCTGGTGGGGGAGGTTGTGCAAAGCCACAAAGAACCTGGACACGGGTTTTTCCAGGTTTCGGCTTCTCGTCACCAGGCTTGAATTTGCAAACCTTGACATGTCGCCACAGAGTTTTCTTTAAGAAGAGTCCTTTGCAGTAAATGCAGTGCATAAAACTTTCCCCATCCAGGTTCTTTTTGGGCAGTTTCCGCGGAATCATCAGTCCTGCACCTGTATTAATAACAGTACTATTGTAAGCAAAGTTCCCTTTGTTACGTAGATACTCCAGTTGCATCCTCCTTTCTTTTGAGCCCTTTGGATGACTTAATGCTTTCGCTACCTCTACCTCATTTCTATGCTTTCGTTCCAGGTGTCTAGAAATTTTTGTAAAAGCACCGTCACAAAAAAAGCACTGTTGTTTTTTGCTGTACATTCTCAATCCACCTCTCTTTTTAATTATAGCTGGGATAACTACTGATGTTGCGCTGTCAAGAATGGAAGATGTGTCAGGAACTTTGGCTATGTCGTGGTTCTGGGAGCTCCCTAAGTCACCGCTGCTTTTAATGCTGAACTTTTTGATTCTGTTCACAGCTGAACTGGTCCGGACTGGCAAAGTCTGTAACTTTTTTCCTTTACCTTTTGGTGAAGCAATAAAGCTCATGCTACTATCTGATGTGTAACTCTCTGATGTGTCAGGAATATACTCCTCCTCACTAACAGATAACTCATCTTCACTCGAACCATCTGAGTACTCAGCAATCTTCCCTCTAGCCTTGAAAGACAATGACCATTCAGTTCATTTAATCCTCCATCATAGGCTATTCTCTACTCTATTCTATCCAAGCTATTAAAGTAATT
Organism: Carassius carassius; assembly: GCF_963082965.1. NCBI lineage: Eukaryota > Metazoa > Chordata > Actinopteri > Cypriniformes > Cyprinidae > Carassius > Carassius carassius. Next base: position 15,858,770 of record NC_081761.1, on the reverse strand, counting down.
AACACTTACTCTGGTGTTTTTTGCTCTTTTGGATGCTGTGGTACAAGCGGAATGTTGTTCACTCATTGCAAATGATGCATGATTCCGTCTGATGTCATCTTGAATGTCTGTATGGTCATCTTTACTGTTTACACTGGACTTTTCAAAGAGATCATCCGAATCATCACAAATCACAGATCTCTAAAAAAACAAACAAAAAACATCAGAATGACAAGTTTTAAATGATCTAGAAAAAAGTATGTTTATCATATAATGAAAAATAACTGTTGCCTTTTTTTACACTTTATAATTAATGTGTAAAATCTGTATCTATTAAATCAACATTTGTTAAATGCTCGATCCATGTCTATCAATTTAAAGGGATAGTTCCCCCAAAAATGAAAATTCTATCATTAAACATTACTCATCCTCATGTTGTTCCAAACTCATAAGACCCTTATTCATCTTCAGAAAACAGATTATAATAATTTTGCCATTCTAACTTCAGATGGAGGGAAAGAAAGCACTTGGATTTCATCAAAAATATTTTAATTAGTGTTCTGAAGATTAACGAATGTCTTATGGGTGTGAAACGATATTCACAATAGTAACTTGCATTTAGAAAACAGATTTTAAGAAGGTCCAAAAGATGGTCCTCTTTCAATTTTTATTTGTCCTTTTAAATTTACTTCACATTATTGAGCTAAAAATAGTGCAATTTAGGTATGGGGCAGGTAAAAACAAACGGAAGAAAATATACAAATAAATACCTTTTCAAAAGATGTCATAATTTTAGAACACAAAACCTCATCTTCGCTGTCCGAATAATCAACCAAAGGCTGTTAAGGACAAAAAAGAAAGAAAAATATGAAAATGAAGTGGAAGGGAGAAAATCCCTGTCAGACAGAGACCGAGACAAAGACACAGAGAGAGATAATAAATACACATACCTCAGCTGTGAATAGTGAAGTGCCTGCAGTAGTTACAGAATCCTCAGAGCAGTTCTCTATGGCTGTCATGTTGTCATCATCATTGCATGGAGGCTATAATAAAGTTGTTTAAAAAATAGTTACAAGGCATCACTTATTAGGCAAGGTCCCCACTATGCTAAACCTGTGAAATGTGTGTATTTGTTACCAAAGGGTTTGTATGGCTTTCGTAAAACTACAGGTCCCCACTACGTACATTACACTGGAAACAGTGTGTAAGACTTTCCCAAGTCAAAACCACATGTAATAAATTAATAGACAGACAGAAATAGACAGGCACAGACAGATAAAGAGACCGACACAGACAGAAAAACAGACAGACACAGATAGATAAAGAGACCGACACAGACAGACAGAGACCGATAAAGAGACTGACACAGACATACAGACAGATAAAAGATACAGACAAAGACAGAGACAGGCACAGACAGATAAAGAGACTGACAGACAGAGACAGATAGGCACAGACAGATAAAGAGACTGTCTCTTTATATGTCTGTTTTTCTGTCTGTGTCAAAGACACAGACAGAGATAATAACACTGGAAACGGTGTGTAAGACTTTCCCAAGTCAAAACCACATATAATAATAATAGACAGACACAGAGACAGGCACAGACAGATAAAGAGACTGACACAGACAGAGACAGGCACAGACAGATAAAGAGACTGACACAGACAGAAAGACACAGACAAATAAAGAGACAAAGACACAGAGAGAGATAATAAATACACATACCTCAGCTGTGAATCGTGAAGTGCCTGCAGTAGTTACAGAATCCTCAGAGCAGTTCTCTATGGCTGTCATGTTGTCATCATCATTGCATGGAGGCTATAATAAAGTTGTTTAAAAAATAGTTAAAGGTCATCACTTATTAGACAAGGTCCCCACTATGCTAAACCTGTGAAATGTGTGTATTTGGTACCAAAGGGTTTGTATGGCTTTCCTAAAACTACAGGTCCCCACTACGTACATTACACTGGAAACAGTGTGCAAGACTTTCCCAAGTCAAAACCACATATAATAAATTAATAGACAGACAGACATAGACAGGCACAGACAGATAAAGAGACTGACACAGACAGAGACAGGCACAGACAGATAAAGAGACCGACACAGACAGACAGATAAAAGAGACCAACACAGACAGACAGACAGACAGATAAAGAGACTGACAGACAGACAAAAGAGACCAAGACAGACAGAGACAGGCACAGACAGACAGAGAGACTGACAGAAATACAGACAGATAAAAGAAACCAACACAGACAGACAGATAAAGAGACCGACACAGACAGACAGATAAAAGAGACCAACACAGACAGAGACAGGCACAGACAGACAGAGAGACTGACAGAAATACAGACAGATAAAAGAAACCAACACAGACAGACAGATAAAGAGACCGACACAGACAGACAGATAAAAGAAACCAACACAGACAGAGACAGGCACAGACAGATAAAGAGACCGACACAGACAGACAGATAAAGAGACCGACACAGACAGACAGATAAAAGAAACCAACACAGACAGAGACAGGCACAGACAGATAAAGAGACTGACAGACAGAGAAACAGACAGACAGGCACAGACAGACAGACAGAGACAGATAGAGAGACTGACAGAAATACAGACAGATAAAGAGACCGACACAGACGGACAGACACAGACAAATAAAGAGACAGAGAGAGATAATAAATACACATACCTCAGCTGTGAATCGTGAAGTGCCTGCAGTAGTTACAGAATCCTCAGAGCAGTTCTCTATGGCTGTCATGTTGTCATTATCATTGCATGGAGGCTATAATAAAGTTGTTTAAAAAATAGTTACAAGGCATCACTTATTAGACAAGGTCCCCACTATGCTAAACCTGTGAAATGTGTGTATTTGGTACCAAAGGGTTTGTATGGCTTTCCTAAAACTGCAGGTCCCCACTACGTACATTACACTGGAAACAGTGTGCAAGACTTTCCCAAGTCAAAACCACATATAATAAAATAATAGACAGACAGACATAGACAGGCACAGACAGATAAAGAGACTGACACAGACAGGCACAGACAGATAAAAAGACGGACACAGACAGACAGAGACAGATAAAGAGACTGACACAGACATACAGACAGATAAAAGAGACCGACACAGACGGAGACAGATAGGCACAGACAGATAAAGAGACTGACACAGACAGACAGACACAGACAAATAAAGAGACAAATATACAGACAGAGATAATAACACTGGAAACGGTGTGTAAGACTTTCCCCAAGTCAAAACCACATAATAAATTAATAGACAAACAGAGACAGGCACAGACAGATAAAGAGACTGACAGAGACATACAGACAGATAGAAAAACAGACAGACAGACACAGACAAATAAAGAAACTGCAGGTCCCCACTACGTACATTACACTGGAAACAGTGTGCAAGACTTTCCCAAGTCAAAACCACATATAATAAATTAATAGACAGACCGACGGACAGACAGAGACAGGCACAGACAGATAAAAAGACCGACACAGACAGACAGAGACAGATAAAGAGACTGACACAGACATACAGACAGATAAAAAGAGACCGACACAGACAGAGACAGGCACAGACAGATAAAGAGACCGACACAGACAGACAGATAAAAGAAACCAACACAGACAGAGACAGGCACAGACAGATAAAAGAAACCAACACAGACAGAGACAGGCACAGACAGATAAAAGAGACTGACACAGACAGAGACAGGCACAGACAGATAAAGAGACTGACAGACAGAGAAACAGACAGACAGGCACAGACAGACAGACAGAGACAGATAGAGAGACTGACAGAAATACAGACAGATAAAGAGACCGACACAGACGGACAGACACAGACAAATAAAGAGACAAAGACACAGAGAGAGATAATAAATACACATACCTCAACTGTGAATCGTGAAGTGCCTGCAGTAGTTACAGAATCCTCAGAGCAGTTCTCTATGGCTGTCATGTTGTCATCATCATTGCATGGAGGCTATAATAAAGTTGTTTAAAAAATAGTTACAAGGCATCACTTATTAGACAAGGTCCCCACTATGCTAAACCTGTGAAATGTGTGTATTTGGTACCATAGGGTTTGTATGGCTTTCCTAAAACTGCAGGTCCCCACTACGTACATTACACTGGAAACAGTGTGCAAGACTTTCCCAAGTCAAAACCACATATAATAAATTAATAGACAGACCGACAGACAGACAGAGACAGGCACAGACAGATAAAGAGACGACACAGACAGAGACAGACATAGACAGGCACAGACAGATAAAAGAGACCGACACAGACAGACTGACAGACAGATAAAAGAGACCAACACAGACAGAGACAGGCATAGACAGACAGAGAGACTGACAGAAATACAGACAGATAAAAGAGACCGACACAGACAGAGACAGGCACAGACAGATAAAGAGACTGACACAGACATACAGACAGACAGACAGATAAAGAGACTGACAGACAGATAAAAGAGACCAACACAGACAGAGACAGGCACAGACAGATAAAGAGACTGACACAGACATACAGACAGACAGACAGATAAAGAGACTGACAGACAGATAAAAGAGACCGACACAGACAGAGACAGGCACAGACAGATAAAGAGACTGACAGAAATACAGACAGATAAAAGAGACCAACACAGACAGAGACAGGCACAGACAGATAAAGAGACTGACAGACAGAGAAACAGACAGACAGGCACAGACAGACAGACAGAGACAGATAGAGAGACAGACAGAAATACAGACAGATAAAGAGACCGACACAGATGGACAGACACAGACAGATAAAGAGACAAAGACACAGAGAGAGATAATAAATACACATACCTCAGCTGTGAATCGTGAAGTGCCTGCAGTAGTTACAGAATCCTCAGAGCAGTTCTCTATGGCTGTCATGTTGTCATCATCATTGCATGGAGGCTATAATAAAGTTGTTTAAAAAATAGTTACAAGTCATCACTTATTAGACAAGGTCCCCACTATGCTAAACCTGTGAAATGTGTGTATTTGGTACCATAGGGTTTGAATGGCTTTCCTAAAACTACAGGTCCCCACTACGTACATAACACTGGAAACAGTGTGCAAGACTTTCCCAAGTCAAAACCACATGTAATAAATTAATAGACAGACCGACCGACAGAGACAGACAAAAGAAAAGAAAGACTGATAGACAGAAGGGATGTCATGATTACATAAGGAGTACTCCATTTTAAAAAATTTATGATTACTATTTTAACTGTTGATTAACTGGCAAAATATCCGAAGTGGTGCATTCCATGGATGAGAATCCATGAAACGCTTTAAAACCACTTCCTAAGGCTGCACTATGCATTTAAACCATTTAAAACTCTTACTTTAGCAAAGTGCTATTGTGAATTCACTAAGGCTGCTATTCCATTAAATAAAAGATAAATTAAACCTACACTAACACAGGACAATACATTATCTTCCTAAATATTCTGCTCATAGAAAATTCATCACGTTGAAAAAAACTAAATTAAAGCAGTTTGCATGTTTTGATGTCCACATGTTCTTGTTCAAGAAGTGACAGTAGCTGTAGCAATTCTATTGTAAAGAAATAGCCAAATGTTAATGATCAAGTGAACATTTGAATTAATTGTTGTTAGACAATATTAAATAAGGATTGGATAAAACTTAGGCCAGTTTCACAGACAGAGCTTAGACTAAACCAGAATTAGGCCACAGTTCAATTGACCACTCGCAATACCCGCCCACCCTTAGTTACTGTTGCTATGGATGACAAACAATGCCCCTCACACTACACACGTTCTATTTAAGCTCACGCAGTCTCACTAATTTGAGCCAGGCTCAATGAGTCAGGATAATTTAATGTGCACACATAATCGTAATTTTATGACAGCACTAACTGTAAATCAAAAGCAGTCTATGAGTCATGAGTTAAATGTGTGTTCCTCTTATCAGTTAAAATGTATTCTGATACTATTATTTATTTTATTATTTACCAACTGTATTTGTTTTTTTTGTGCCCAAAATGTAATGAAAAAATAAAAATAAAAAAAAATAAAATAAAAAATTATTGGGCACAAAACACCAAATACAGTTGGTTGTAGCCTATATATTCATTTATTTGATTAAGTTACATATTCTGTATACTTTTATTACAGCTGCATTGAAAACAGATGAGCGTTACCAGGGTTATGTCCACAGAATACGCACACATTTTAACATATCATTTTATTAAATCACATTCAGTATTTTAACTTAAGCGCTGCAACAAAGACTATTAAAGGACTTTGGCTGCAAGCCGTGCATATAGCACCGAACATGTACTCGCAAAACAAGTACTTTAAAGGATTTCCTTATCTTATTTCTGTTACTATAGGCTTAAACCTTGTCTGTAAAACTGGGGGATAGTACACTTAAAGGGATGCTCCAACCCAAAATGAAAATTTAGTAATTAATCAATTACCCCCATGCCGTTCCAGACTTATAAAAGCTTTTTTCGTCTTTGGAACACAATTTAAGACATTTTAGAGGAAATCCTTGTCACTTCCTAGCATTCAGGTTGAACCACTGATGGCAGATGGAGTACTCTGAGGATGTCTTTCAAACTTTTCTGGACCCTGATGCTGTTATTTACCAGGCAGTCAATGGGACAGTCACAAGACTCCCGGATTTATTATAAAATGTATCTTAAATTGTGTTCTGAAGATGAACAGAGCTTTTAAAGGTTTGGAACAACATTGTACCAATGGTAATGACAAAAATTTCATTTTGGGGTGGAGTATCCCTTTAAGTTATGATTATATATTTTTTAAATATTACATTATGTATTCTAACATTTTTGTTCAATAAAACTATATAACTTGCTTTGATCCTTGATTGAACCAAAATCTTTATTGCCTCATTGCTGTTATATATGTATTTTAAGCCTTTGTAAAGGCTTTTATTCCCTTAGATAAATTTGTATTACCACAAAAAGAAAAAAAAAAGTTATTTATTTGACGTTTCCATGCAGGTATGACATTGTTGACAGGTGATGCAATGACACCACTACACTGGTTAAAATAACTGATTTCTTTTGGTTTCAAACATTCTTGGAAACATTAGGGATAATGTATGGAGGTCAACAAAAATATATAGCATTGTTCTAGTAATTTATTTATATATTTTAATCTAAAAAAAATGCACATACTGGGTCTTTAATTAGAAACTTTCCATTTCCTCTACTGTACAAATTATAAAAGTAGTAAAATACATTTTGCCAAACCTTTCTCCAAGGCCAGTGACTTCCTCCATAGTCATATGTGAGTTCCTCTCCAGGAATGATATCTCTTGCAGCGAATAGGCACAAACAGGGTTTTCCCTCAACGATAATCCTTTTCATTGTACAATTTGGGTTTATGTGATCATCATTTATAAGGCGGCCAAGGGTGCCATCCTCATGAGTTGCATCAATGCTTCAGGAAACAAAAATTGATCGTTTAGCCTAACAAACTACAACAAGAAAAATTTGGATTTGAACAAAATGAAAATTACTTTTTTTTTCTGTAAATTTTCAAATGTATTCAAACAAAAAACAACTACCTCCACTTCTTGTTCTGCCAGATGAAGTCAAACATAAAAAAAAATTCTTGATTGGCCTCTCTTCTTTGTTCGGCTTCAATTAAGGTGATCATTTCACCCCTATATTCGACAACAAAATCTCCTTTAATAAAAGGAATTAAGGCAAACACTCCACGACCTGAAAAAAGGGGGTAAATACAATTGTTAATACAATTCCTTGTAGACCTGTAACTAATAAATTGATGGTTAGCCAACTGTAAACAACTTTTATGCTTTGTAATATTTAACCAATGTATTCAACATTCTTTCATAGTTCATGCTTATTTCTTTCATTAATTTAGATACTATCACAAAGAGCAATTTAAAACTGCTAAAACAAACAAACACAATATCCTTTATATCCCAATGGACCCAGATCCCATAAAATAATCATGGTTCATATAATCAATATTTAGTGTTTTTAAACCACTTAAATCATAGTTACAACGTATGTGATTACTGTAAATTTACCACTCATAACGTTGCCAATTCAGAAACCCAGTCTTGCTAGCAATACGTTACCTAGGCCTTACTATTCAGTACTAACTTATAGGCTCTTTGCTATATCGTGGTAACAAAAATAAGAAATCATTCGCTGCCTTGTTTATTCGTGGCCACGATTTCCTGTTTTATTCCCTGGTGTTAGCAGTTTCACAATTCATTCGTGGAAGACTTCCTATTCATGGCCATGAAATATATTTATATTTCCCGCATCATGTGGGGAGCGCCATAGTGCTAATCACAATCAGTCACGACAACATCTAAGTTCTTTACAAACCTACCTTTATAATCGTTTATGTGTTTGGCCTCCAGTGCGTCGGTCTTGTCGATGCAACGGAGAACATGATCTTCCGCTTCTTTTAACGGTTTTATTCTTCTCGGTCTCATCTCAACAGGCTGCCTCAAGTCGCTCCTCCGGTTCCAGTGACTCAGAGAGGTCACGCGGTCTCACAATCTCCCGCCACGCCGCACTTTATAACACTTTACAATACCAGTTACACGCACAAGTAAACACTTTCAATTATATAACGACGTGAAATTTAAGTTTATCAATAGTTCATTCGCCACATTCAAAGATTCTGATTCTGATAAAACCTTTAACGTTAATTAATCGCATTAGAAAACTCCATCACATAAACATACTTAAAATAATTCGAATTTGTGATGTTTATTTGTTAATATTATATTACATAATTCAATAAGTAGGTTAATTACCTGTAAGAATGTACTTTTCCCGTTGACAGACACTGTTTAAAGTTGGTTTTGTCGTTTAATTAAGCGACTTGCGCAAGAGCAGTTGAAAAAAATGTGTACCTTCATATATTACGTCATGTGTGTGTGTAGAGGTGCAGTTCCGCGACCCGGCTACGGGGGCGCTGTAGAGCAGCGCAGCCACACACACTCACACACAGAAATCCGGTTTTTGTTCATGGAGGGGATCAAGAAAAAAACTGTACTAGCCATATCAGCACCGCCTCCTGAGCCGATTACAAGCAAAACATTGTGGGGACCGGGGATTTGGTCCCCACTATGTTTTCGGTCCCCACTATGTGAGTGTGCTAACGTGTTGAGGACCCCACTATGTAATAAAAACAAACACACACACACACACACACACACACGTGTATACAGTATATATACACTCACACACACACACACACACACACACACACAGATATATGTGTGTGTGTGTGTGTGTGTGTGTGTGTGATATGTATATATTATCAAAAGATGTATAGATGTATTTCACCAAATCTTGAGTGCTTCACTATGTACAAACATAATTTAAAATAATATATGCCTCCAGTCCCTACTAATATAAAGAAATAGAAAGTCCGGGTTTTTGTGCTGTGTTGTCAGGAAGAGGGGAGGCTCTGAAAAGGGCAGGGTCTTCTACTCCCTCACTCTCTCTCTCTCTCTGTCTTCATCTCTCCTCCCCTCCCGCTCTCTCCTTCTGTTCGCTCAGTCAGTCCGCTCAGAGGACGGTCAATGAGACAGACGGGCGAGTCGTTGGTTTCTTCCGTTCGGCTTCATATGCATACGTCCGTTCATGAGTATGTCCCTGTCGGATCTATCCGGGATTAATAGAGCCCTTATCACGCAGATTTATTTCCATAAATTCTTCAACTCTCAGTGAATCACACCCGGATTATCGTCATCGCCATCACCATGGGTTTCTACGGCACTTTAAAGATGATCTTCTATAAAGTGAGTACACGCCGTTATTCGTGTTGGGCGCACTGCGGATTTTATATCCATACGACCATCCACCTTCTCTCAGGGGGCTCGCTTTAATACCCCATCAGTCCTGACGCCTCGCGTCAGTAACGCTCCCATTATAAATTAAAGAAGCAGTGTATACTGCAAGCGCGCGATGTGTAATATTCAAATACAATGCGCGCGAGTGTAATGTACACATCTTGGTTGCCAGCGTTCGGGTTCGTCGCGCTTTGAACGCGTACACGATCTCAGTGCTCGTCTTTAAGGGTGCGTCGGTGAAATATGCGACTGTTCTTATATATGGCCACTGCGGAAAAATCTCCAGCTGACAGAGAATCGCCTTTCGCAATATTCATTCACGTGAACCTACTTTGAGTATTCTCGACAAGAACCTCATATGTAGAAAAGGATGTGATGCGCTTAAATATGGAACGGGTTTGGAGAATTGAGGTTCCATCACTATTTCTCTACCATCTGCCCATCCTTACACACACACACACACACACACACACACACGCACACGCACACTGCACCTGCGATTCCTACATCATATCTCTCCATCCCCATGCATCTCACCATCACCGCATCCATTCTAGTCTTGTGTAGGCTACTTGTATATGATTTATTTGATCTTATAAGAGTTAACGGCTTGACCCTTATTTGATAGTTCAAATGAGTATGATGCTATCATATTTGATACTCCTCTTACTGCTCCATTCAAAGTAAACCTGTTGGTAATATTAATTTGTGCTTTACAGTCATGTAGGCTGGTATAGAGCAGAAACAGTATCTGGACTCTCTCACTGTTATTGTGGTCATGTTAACGTGGAACATACAATCATGAATGTCTTATAGCTTCAGTGTTGTGGTGATGTGAATGATTTTGTAATTATTTTGTGTCGTGTCTGTGTTGTAAAGCATCAGGTTCTGTGCTGTGTATATTCTCCACTGCCTGGCAGCATCAGACCACAGTGATTGGGTTACTGTGTGTCATTACATTTGATGGAGGAAACGGAGCCGCATCTGTCCCGAATCTCACACTTTATGATTGTAAATTTGAGTGAAATGAACATTTAAAGCGCAGAGCTTATCAGAAGCTCGCAGTCACTGCAGTTGTCAGGGTGTCCTCTGATCAGAACAACATCGAGTAAAGTACAGTGACTTTGACGGATGCTCCAGGCAATCTTACTAATTGTTTGCGTATAAAAATGAAGCTCGTTAAGGATGTTTGATGTTCTTAAGACAGACAAAATGTGAAAATAGATCATGATTTTATTAGACTTCTAGTAATTCATGATTGCTGTATTTGTATTCGACTGAGTTGTATTTGTGAAGCACAGCACTCTTGCATAGTCCAAATATGTAGTCATTGCCAATCTAAGAAGCTTCTGAAATGCATAGCAAGGTTATTCATTCATAAATCACAGGATTTATTCACTAAAACAGGTTATTTGCCAAGACTGCACCGGTTTCCATGAACACAGGCATTCCTGTTAACCACAGACCAAGCCATTTCTGCACTGTGGTGTCAGACATGGAGAATGATTACACAGTGACTCATCTAAAATCAGATGGCTCTCGCTGTGAACCCAAGAGAGAAGCGACAGTCTAATCCACTCAGTGAAATGAATGTATAACTAAGCAAACGAATGCTTTTACTTCTTTCACGCTATTTGTGTTAAGTGCTCTTTACCAAGTAGGCTAGACAGGTTTAGCTATTAGCAGTGATTAGCACGTGTGGCTTTGCCTGCGTGTTTTGTTACACATTCTTGTGGAGAAATGTGTGAGAGTCTCAGTGCTCTCGAACACACACAGCTACAGGCATACACTTTCATGCATCTTCATTGTCATGCCATCTTTTTATTATCTTATCTTCATTCATAGGTATTTACACACACACACCCTGCCTGTCCTATCTGTTGGACTACCTTTGCAGTGAGATCACTGGCTGAGCAGTCAGCTGCGGTTCGGTCTAAACGGTCCTGTAAAACAAACTTGATTTGGAGAGGGTTAATAAATAAATTGGACCATGTTCTGATAAAGACTAAACTGTATACATTGAATCAAAGTATTTTTGTGATTTAATTTAGATTTGGTCTTATTTATGGATGTTTCTGTTGTACTCCATCTGGGATTTGGCTATTTTTCCCTCTCTCCGGCCCTCATTTACTGTGAATCTCACAGAGTGTGGTCCCTTCAGAAATCCATACAGAGCATCATTATCATACACACCTTTCAGCTCGACCTCACTCAAGTGTATCAAACACCTGGCTCCTCTGACATTAGATCAATTGCAGCAAATGCGATCATGCGAGTGTTTTATTGGGTTCATTTGAATATCAAGACCAATGAAAGTAATTTTTACTGTAGGCCAAAACTCTAAATGAGCTACAAAAAGGTCAACCGTGAACACGTTTACATGCGTAATTGTAACCCGGCAATCTGTGTAGTCATCTTAATTCCATAAAATGTCATTGATGCTTTAAGAAAACACTAGGAATGCATTAATATAAAAATTTTCACTGATAGTGATACATCAGTGATTATTTTTCTTATGGCCAATAACTGATAAATGGCATAAAATAAAATGAAAAGTATACTCTTGCTTATATAAAAATAAAATACTATGGAGTCAGTGTTTCAAAATGCTACAGGTGAATTTAGGCATCACATCATGCAATACAGAATATGAAAATACAGTAAAAATTTCATGTTTTTATGTGATTTTATTATTGTAATGGCAAAGCTAAATTTTCTTCAGTTCTTCACGGTCACAGTGTCAACAATGTTGAAAGCCTTTTTTTTCAAAATGTTTCAAAGGTAAAGCATTTATTTTAAATTTAGATTTTTTTGTAACTATAAAAGTCTTTACTGACACTTCTTATCAATGTAATGAAATATTGCTGAACATGTATATATTAAATATATAAATATTATGTTTGTAACTAATGTTCTTTTAAATCAGATGTACTCTTTAAACACTGATTTCTGCGGTTTATTCAGTGTACACTTTTTTTCTTTTTTGTCTTTACTCCATTTTAGAGACTTTTTATGACTTTTTTTTTAGTAAATACTATTATATAGTAATAATAACTGTAAGTACAGAATGTTCCTTCCATTCATCATTTCAGACCTGTTAATTACCATGATGCATAACTACATTGTAAACAACATGGGCTTAATTCAGTAGTGAACGTCTTTACTTATCACTCTTAATTTGTGCTTATTACATACTTAATGACTCACAAACCCTTGGCAGGGCACAGTGATCCATAACTCCGAGTCTATCACTGAGCTCCTCCTGAAAGTGAACTACACAGATTCACTGGCAGCCCTGTACCCTCCTAAAATAGTTTTATTCAAATGTGCTTTAGGACCTCATTGTGTTGAGGACACTGAACCCTTGTTTTTCCAGAGTAGATGCTCCGTAGCCAGGCACCAACTATGCAGCAAAACCAGGGCCATGTCGGCCTGTGCGGGGGGTGGGTGACATAGATAAAGAGACAGTGAAGCATAGGGTGGCTCTTTTTTCTCCTTTATGCCCATATAAATTTAGACTGTTGTGAAAGCACAGTGCCTGTCACGCCCACACAGATGTGTGGTTGTGTGTATGTGCTCCCCTTTCCAAATCCTATGAGGGGTGTGTGTTTACCACATACACCTCTTTGAAGACTCACATGACTAGCGTTAGCATCAGCTGTCAGATTTTATCTTTTCTGTGCCATGTCACTATAAAGTGGACATGACCTTCCTTCCTTTGGCCTACATTTGATGATGAGAGCACTAGCACAATACCCAACACACTCCTAGTACTATACTCACTCACTCAGTCCCCTCTTAACACAGGTGGATGATTTAAACAGGTTGAGGAATGTTTTAGAAATGTTTTCTTGGACATCCACCCTCTCATTACTGTCAAATTCCTTTGCTGGTTGTTTGTGCTGTCATTATTGAATGTCCTCTATGAACCCAAACTAACCAGAAACCTCCCTGCTCTTTGTTGCAGATGAAGAGGAAGTTGGACCATGGCCCCGAGGTTCGACCTTTCCCTTCAGGAAAAAAGCCCTGTCCAAGGTAAGTCTTTTGCCATCTTACCTGAAACCAGCAAAATGTTTTAGCCTAGGTTGCATAAAATTTTATTGGGCACATCTACCTTGTAGAACAGTAACAGCGTTTTATGAGATATGTCCCTCTTTGAATTTTCTCTAATTGTATTATTATTATACATTCATTTAAAAAACAAATACAAATACTAGGATGCATTAAATTCATTACAAGTGAAATTTTTGATACAAGAGAAAGTTCAGAAAAATCGCAGGGAAAAAAATGTATAACGATTCCTATAAAAACAAGTTGCACAACCTTTTTCCAGTATTTAATGTATTGCACCAAATCAGCAATATGTAATGGCTGCTTCAGTTTTTATATAACTGGAATAAATTATTTTCTTTAAATACATTAAAATTGTAAATTATCTTAAACTGTAATAATATTTCACATTATTACTGTTTTTGAGTGTATTTTTGATCTAATAAATACAGCCTTGTTGAGCATAAAAACATTTTTTTCCCCTAACATTAAAAAATTGTATTCATCCCAAACTTTGGAAGACTAGTGTATATTTATTGTAATGTTTGATAATCCACCATTAGCCTGGTTTGCATCCACAATTTTTTTAGATCACAAAAAAAAGCTGGATGGAAACGCTAAGATGCTAAGAAAAAGTGAGGTGGAGGAAATTATGAAAAAAATAACACCAACATCAACATGTCACATACAACACATCAAAAAAACATTTTACATAAAATCCTGCATCAAAAATGTCATGTGACTTGAATAATTCCCTCAGATGTTTGGCTGTCAGTCAGATTTTTTTGTCTGCATGCTCTTAACCACAAATGTTGCTAGTTTTGCATACATTTCCACTGAAATGATAGTTGTTCTTTAGAACGCATGGGATAAAAACATAGCTTTATTCATACATTTTTACTTCTCCACCTAAATTAAATTCTCAAATTTGATAGAAACATTTGTAGCAATTATGATCATATTGTCTTTTGCTACCTTGCAATAAGTAATATATACATCAGGAAATGCAAATCTAGCTTATTTTGGACCTGCTAATAGTTTAGAAATGACACACTGTCACTCTGAAGCCCCTTAAACATCAAAATCGCCACTTGAGAGGTTCCTAAGATGGCAAACCCAAGCTCAGCAGTCAGCTCTGACGAGTATTCATGCCTTATTCTCAGGACGCAGGTGTTCTCGTGGTTCATATTAGAACAGTACACGACCAACCAGGCGGCAGTTGCGCTCTGGGTAATTGAAGCATCTTGGCATCTTGGTCTCAAATCCCATTAAATATGAATCCATTATGAAACAGACCTCACTACATGCTCGCCTGCATTCTTCCCTCTTCCCTCCCTCCTTCTCATTCGGGCATTTCTTGCACCGTAGAACGTATCTGTAGATAAGCAGAATGCAAGGAATGCTGAATGGTCTTTTTGGTGTTAGTGCATGGCCCCAGAGACACAGAAGTGCTGTAAGGACTGCTGACATGGGACAACTCTCTGCGTCCCTTTCTCACCACAAGTGGAAAAGAAAATGTGCTTCAGTTCTTAATAGGTTGCATACATTAAATGCTTCTGAGCATGTTTTAGATGGACTCTAAAAAAGTGTTAAAAGTAAACGGAAAAGGGTTATCCTGAATGAAACAAGGATGAAGATAAACCTCTGAATGAATGGGTTTGGAGCAGGTGGCTGAATAAAATCATGCTGCCTGATTGAGTTCTGAGGCTGAAGTAAATGGTCACGTTGTCTAATGTTGGACCACAACAGGAGCTCAAGTGGACTGAACAGTAGTGCTCATCTGGCACAGATTCAGTCTAATTCTCAAGCTATTGTTCTGAAATAAAGCCTCAGATTTCCGTAGTAGCTCCGTCCACAGAACCTTCCATAAACTACAGGCTTACACCATATTCTTGAATTACCTCAATACAGATGTCTCTTGTCACCAGAATATACCCTTAGAATATTTTTGCTTCAAATGATTTCATTAAATGCGTTTTAAATCTTATTTTGTCTCTTTCCCACTCTTGACGTCTAATTAGTTTTCCACTGTTCTCATCCTTCTCTCCCTTCCCCTCACTCAACAGTCCCACTGGACTGCCGTACCCAGCCACCCCCACCACGTTTAGGGACATTCGAGCCGTCACTGGGCAGGGTCAGCAGAGACGCCGTATCACATCCATCCAGCCCCCTACAGGCCTGCAGGAGTGGCTCCGCACCTTTCAGGTGAGTTCAGCCAAACTATTTGATTCAGTTTGTGTCAAGAATTTCCAGATTATTTAGTAATTTAACAGATTAATTTAGCCTAACTGTAGACTGTTTATGGTAATCAGTGAACATTATATAAAATTCACCATGCATTAATATAGAATTTAAATTACATATGTGCGTATATTGGCTATTGCACAGCAGTAGTCAGAATAAAATGTAAAATCAGATTGTTTGCACTTATAATGAGCCTTTATTACAATTACTAGAGTCCCATGTGTCACATGCAAGGGAATCAAGGGTAAGCAAGATATTGTGGCTATGATTTGAGAATTTGTTTCCATTACTTATGGTTTCCTCATTTGCATGTAATGTGCAGAGCTTCTGCTGAGGACAATAACTTTTGCTGTAGTCTGGTTTTAATGTATTAAATAGGTTTGTTACAAAGATCTGACTGAATTTAAACTTGGCCGTTGTGCCACAAGGTTGAAACTGTTTAGATCTTCATATCATCATGTCATATCCCTCTTACTAGAATAACAATTCAAGCCTCAACAGAAAGCAGAGGCTCCACCTCAGTCGGTGTTTTCTCTGCCTTGCGGATAATTACAGGCTTGATCAGTTCTCGGGCTTAACCAAGCTGCTCTGGCATGAAGTCGCATATACCTGTGTTGACTCAAAGGATGAATAAGCTTTTATCTAATGAGTAAAGTTTCACCCAAGATATGTTCTTGCTTCTTCCAAATTAGTTTTGAGTGTTATATGCTAGATTTCCATTTACTCAAAAGATTCTTTAATAAAAGTGTGCACATCAAAGACGTCAAAGGCGAGTTGTTAGATGAGCCCCTTTCACACTGCACGTTGGACCCGAAAAATGCCGGAACATTGCCGGGTCACCTTCTGTGTGAACGCAAACACGTTCCGGGATTGATTCTGGGACTGATCCCGGGTCGGGGACCTAATAAACATTGCATTGCACATATAAACATTGCACATATAAAATATGTGCAAACTGTAATGAAGCAGAGATCAGTTAGTTCCTCACTTTCCGCGCTGATGCTGAGATTGTTCGCCAGCTTCAGTGGAAGTTAAGGTGCCTAGCGTTTTCGACTCGCACATTACACCCTGATGTCACGTGTCTTTACGGGACCTTTATGGGTTGTGTGTGAACGCACGCACATATTACGGGTAATCACTGGCAGTGTGAAAGGGGCAACATCTAGTGACCCCGGGAACAATTGCCGGGACGCATTACCCGTGAATTTTCCGGAATCGCAGTGTGAAAGGGGCTATGGTGTCTCAGACAGAATCAATAGTCAGGTACAACATTCCTTTCAGTAGTGGTCTGTCTACACCATTACGCAATGGGTTCAGAAACTGTTTTGCTTGTTTGCTCAGTCAGTGCTTGATGAGTTGCTTGTTTCTGTCCTGAGTTATTGTAAGGCTTATTTATTTTTTGCGCCCCTATGAGTCAGCAGCTTCTCTGCTTCAGTGTCTCTTACGTGATTCACATTAAATGTCTCATTTCTGCATTCTACAGTGGAAGCCTGCAGGGTGATATATCTTAGTGGCAGTTCTGTGTGTTCAGGGTTGGAGTCTGGCACTGGATTGCAACCTTGTCATTTTGTATACATGGAGCTCTGGCAATGAATGTTAAATATGTGATTTTGGAAAAGAAAAACAACCTTGATGTCTTGGAACGGTCTGCAATGAATATTTTTGTCTCTTGTTTTGCTTGAGGATGGAAAAAGGCATATGCATATATTGATTAATAGAAACTATTTTTTTATAATAGAAAGAAGAATATTTTTTATTAAACTAAAAATAAAAAGTTTTTCACAATATTTTCAAAACATTTGAATGGTAATGTATAACGTATAATAATACTTATCATTATTATTATACCTGTATCTGTATATCAAGTAATCACAAATGACAATGTCTTTGAAAAGTAATGGAAATTCATTAAGTAAGTTTGGGAAGCCTGTATGTATCTTTTGCTCAGTTTAATTTGTTGGCTTCAATTAAAGAATCAACAGAATGAACATTTCAATCTGATTTTCCCTCAGCTGTATAATGTTGTCTCATTATTTTGAGCTGTTAAAAGAGGAAGTTATGCTTGCATAAACACACATAGACATAAACCAGCCTGTGACAACAACGCCGAGTTCCCCCAGCTGAAGCGTTTCAGCAGTAAATTAGGGGTGCTTTGCCTCCCCATAGTCCTCTTCTGTACATCCCTCTTCCATCATAAACATCCCTGAGCAATCCTCCTCTCTCATTTGATGCGCTTCAGAGCGGAATGACTTTGGCACAATCTCTCCGGTGCAGCGCGTCCTCACTGAGAGCAAATTAAGTTCTGAGCACCATGAGATGAGCGAAACATTTTATTCAGCTGGATGAAGTTGACCGCAGCTTAATTTTAGGAGAACGAACCCTGGGAAGTTTCCAACAGCCCCAAGACACGAAGTCTGATCCATTTGACTTAGGAGAACCTTCATGTTTACCATCATGCCAGAAGTTGTTGCTGCTTGTATAGCCAGTCCTAATTAAAATGTAAATCTATAGCTCTAAATGGAAATGGATGGCTCTTGGATGTGCACATTCTTTACGTGTTCTTGGTAACGTATGTGCTGATGTGTGTTACAGAGCTGGAGCGGCCCAGAGAAGCTGCTGGCGCTGGATGAGTTGATTGACAGCTGTGAGCCCACACAGGTGAAACACATGATGCAGGTGATCGAACCCCAGTTTCAGAGAGACTTCATCTCACTCCTGCCCAGAGAGGTAAATTTATTTATAAAATCACTCACACAGTCATCTTAATATTCATAAACTTCATCAAATACACTCTTTTCCCCAGAATGTTAATGAAAATAAAACACTGATTATCTTTCAACATTTTCAACTTTCAACATTATCTTTCCCACACTACTTAATGGGATTGTAGTTCTTTAGCCCATTAAAGTATTTTAATATGCAGTCTTGTACCTTTGTCTTTCACATTTTTTTTTGTAATGTTGTGATTCAACTTGGAGCTCTTTGGTTGGTTCATAGGTTATATCTCTTTAGTAGTTAAAAATGGAAAATGAATAGGAAAAATACTTCTGGAACCGAGGCAGCTGATAAAGTTCTGAACTTTGTACTCCTCAAACACACTCTCATGGCAGTTTGTGACAGTTTAGTTTTGGCAAGAAGTTTTCACTGATTTGTATGTATTTGAATTGTTTGCTAATTTGCATGTATTACATCTCATTTATAGGTTAGGTTTAGAAATGGAACTTCATTCTCGTTTATTTTCTAAAACTCCTACATTTCTCTATGAAAGCCCAAATCTTGAAAAGGACCTTTTCATTTCTTTTCATTTTAACAGTCTTGCACTTTATGGCTCTGATATTTGAGGGTGATTTTAGAGCACAGTAAGTGCTGGAGTTCATTTGACAGGCATGTCCTCTCTTACACCTCTTCAGAGAGATGTTACAACTCTCTCAGCTGCTACTCAAGAATATAGAGAGGAAACTCCCCTTTCCCTTTCTCTGCTTTATTCTTTCTTTAACAGCAGCCCTCTCTGCCTTTCATCCTCTCTTCTTCCTGTCACGGTTTCAGCTCGTCTTTCTTGTTCTCCATCACCTGTCATCTTGTCTCCCTCTTTTGTGCCTTTCCTCCCCATCAGGTTGTTCTTCTTCTGTGTCAGTGCAGTAGTATTCAGGGTGTGTCTGTCTGCCTTATTGAAGCAGATTGTAGAAAAAGCTCCTCTAGGCTAATACTGTACACACTGTGGAATCTCAGGCTGCATGTTTTGATTGCATAAGGAATGGTGGAACTGTTTGGACATGCTCTGTCTTCACTTAGGTCTTTGCCAATTGCAGCACTCTTGAAAATGTGCTCAGAACAAAATCGTTTGTACTTTGTCGCATTACTTGTAATCAAGTTAAGACCTTAAACCCTTAAATTAATATGGTTATTTGGTCTAAATGATCCCGTTGTAGCCTACTTTTCTCTATCCTCACCTTCTCATGATGTCTGACTCTGTCTGTCTGTCTTGTGTTGTAGTTGGCCTTACACGTGTTGTCATTTCTGGAGCCAAAGGATCTGCTTCAGGCAGCTCAGACGTGTCGTTACTGGCGCATTCTAGCAGAGGACAACCTACTCTGGAGGGAAAAATGCAAAGAAGATGGTGATTTTTACTGCTTTCCTCAAACTCTGTGACTTTGGAAATGTATCCCTTAACCACATGTATATTGTTAATATATGGTGATATATCATGCACTGAATCATTAGTGTCACCAACATAGAAAGCATCTGTTTTGCAGGTATTGACGAACCCTTGCACATAAAGAGAAGGAAGGTTATCAAGCCAGGGTTCACACACAGTCCCTGGAAGAGTGCCTACATTAGACAACACAGAATAGACACCAACTGGAGGAGAGGAGATCTCAAATCACCTAAGGTAGCATGTTGTTCACTTATTCTCACTCTTAATTCATTCCCTGATTGTGTCCTACAAAGTGGTCTTCTCAAGATATACACCCATTTTAGATGAGATTCCCAATGTTGATGCCCAGTCTGAAAGGCACAGCAAATAGCAAAAACATTAATACATCACAGGAAGTGTGTATTAATATCAAGGGAAATAATACATTTAGAATGCAATTTTTATTGACTATTTATTAACTTTTTTTTAACTATATATACAGTGCCATTCAATAGTTTTGGGCCAGTGAGATTGTTTTCTTCCATTTAATATTTTTATTTTATTTATTTTGATCAAGTGACCGTACGGATGTTATGTTTCAAAATATTTCTGTTTCAAAATATTCCTGTTCTTTCTATTTCTCAACAAGTCATGAAAAAATCATCCGCAAAAATATTAAGTATATTAACTGTTTTCACAATTCATAATAATAATATTTCTTGAGCAACAAGTCTAATTTTGCTGCTGAAAATACAGCTTTGCCCTCACAGAAATAAATTACATCTAAAAGTATATTAAAATGGGAAACAATTATTTAAATCTCTAGTATTTCAAATATTACTGTTTTTACTCTATATGTGATCAAATCCATTTTTCTAGTTCTTTGTTTCTGTAAGGCATCATATTAAATCACTTTACCCACTTGGGCAGAATTGGTGCTTAAAACTGATTTATATTGCATTTTATAGTCCTTGTTGGCCATATAATTTGGAAATTCCTGTTGAGAGACACCCTTTAGCCTGTCACCTAAGGCACAAGCTTGGAACAGAAATGTTTAAGAAATTGTCTGCACCAGCCTGTAAAGAGCTACATAAAAGTCCTCTTGAAGGCACATTTAGATGGCAAAAAATAGGCATCTTCAGTTACCCATAGACACATGCTTCAGCTGCAGCAGACCAACTGGCAACAGCAGTGGTTTACCTGACTCTTTTGTTGCCATGGTGACCATTAACCTGTTGGTTCTTGCTCGTCTCTGTCATGTTATCGAAATGTGCTGTGTCATTTACCACATCAGCAGCATCACATCGTTCTCGCACATCACTGAAACACAAGCATTTCTTTTCATTTTGTAATTACTCCTTTTTCTCTCTTGGCTTTCCTCTATTTTCAGGTGTTGAAAGGCCATGACGACCATGTCATCACCTGTCTCCAGTTCTGTGGAAACCGCATAGTGAGTGGCTCGGATGACAACACACTCAAAGTATGGTCTGCTGTTACTGGGAAGGTGAGTTTTCTTTTATTTATATTTTTTTATTTATTTGAAGGACCTTATAGAGGTCATTATATATTGATACATCAATATTAATATATCGTGTTCCTGTAGCTCAAGTGGTAGAGCATTGTGTTAACAAGCGCAAGGTTGGGGGTTCGATTCCCCAGGAACACATGATAGGTAAAAATTTCTAGCCTGAATTCACTGTAAGTCGCTTTGGATAAAAGCGTCTGCTAAATGCATACATTTAATTTTAATTTAATATATCAATATATAATGTGATAGATAATATGTAAATAATATATAAATGTTTTAATACACAAATTAAAGAAAATATTCAGTTGAATGTCTGCTGTAAGAATTGCAGTTGCTTTAAATGAGGCCAAACAGAATAATCAAATACTGTATCTATACTAACACTGTTATTATCAGTTAAAATAATTGCCTTTAATACATTGATCATGATAAATATCGTACAGATTGTCTTTTTACCATTTTCTGTAGTGTATGGTGCTTAGCTTGAATTTTCGAAATGTTTTGAGATATCGGAGGTATCAATCTTGACATGCACATAGATGTGCAGTTGTCTCCTCTCTGTCCTCCTTTCATTCTCTCTGTCTTCTCACTCTCCTCTCATGGGAGGTGTGTTTTCATTGAACATGTACAGCAGCACTCACCGTTATTTCAGTTATTTTCATCCAGAAAACATGCACATGACAATCTTCATCACTTATTCACATGAGAACGTGAGGAGTCATGTTCTATTGAACGCTGAGATGATCGCTAACTGCAAACAGCATGTCTTTCTGGCTGACTGTCTCTCTCTCTCTTTCTCACCTCCATTCTCTGCCATTCCCCTCCTTGTTCACTTTAAGGATTCATTGCATCTGGTGCTGTGACATGGTCCTTGTGCTGCAAGTTTATGGCAGTTGTAAAAAAATGTGTGTGCGTTTTATTCATCATGCAGCGCTGCCCTTTCCATCCTGACCTCCATTTTCATCCAGAGTCTAATGAAATCTCTCCTTGTAATGTCCACTATCATACCAGATACTAACACAGGAGTTATCTTCCACATTTGTTAGATTTTTCTCTCTTCCATCTTCTGTCTCTCACTAGTCTGCTTTTCATAGAAGAGGATCTCATCATTCCCAAGGTTATCAGTTTGAGCTTCTGTAATCAAATTTAGCGTGCATTGATTGGCTCTCATCTTATCACAGCAGATACGTGATTGGTTCAGCAGTAACATGGTGTCTGATGAGAGACATCATGGTAGCAGATGGCAGATGCGCCATGATTAGGGTCATCGCCGCATATATGGCAAGCTGCCTTTTTGTTCCCATCATGCAGTGCTGTTTGCGGAGCTGTCGAAAAGAAGCACCAGCTTGAAAATGCTTGTAAAGCTTGGATCAGCTTCTGTTATGCAGAATTATATCCAAATTCTTTCAAAAAAGGCTAAAACAGAGGCATTCAGCCAATCAGAGAGTGAGCAAACCATTTCACCATGAAAAAATGTATTTATAGTTGTAAAAATATTAGTAAAAACAAATTGTAAAAGATTGCAGATGTAATCTTAAGCGCAATATCCAATATCGGCGGTAAATATTTAATAGCGACCAATAAAATAAACATCTAAAATAAATTAAATAGCTAAAAGTAGTTACATTTATACATTTTAATTCAATATTTAAATTAAAAAAAAAAATCTATTTTTTTATTGCCGATATCAGCCGATAAATTGATATGGTGCCGATATGTTGTGCACCCCTAATATGAAAGAGAATATAGCTGGATGAATAGTGTCTTAAGTCTGATGCAGTGCTTTAGAGAGTCCTGACTGTGGCCAATTAAACAGGAAATGCTGTGTCCTTTGAAGCACCTGTCAGAGGAAGTGGAACAGTGAAGCAGGAAACAATGGGATTTTGTGCGATTTCTTTTCCTTTATTTTTTCCTACTCTGTTCCTTTCTGCAGTTCACTCAGCTGTAAACTATTAACTGTCTGAGTGGATTAATAACGTCCAAATATACATTGTTTTTTTTAAACATTTGCCTTTTCCACACCACAAAGTCACTTTTGCTTAGCAGTCTGCACTCTTGTTGTCATGGCCACAGCCGCAAATGTTAATTCGGCTGCATTGCCTCTCTGAATCTATGGATGTGGCCCTCCCTCCCATCTGTTTCATTGCTTCGTTCATCTCTTTCCGCTTCTCTTACAGAGTCTCTGTCTTCTTGACCTTGGGTCTGTTTACTTTTTCCTTTCGCTACACTTCAGTTCACCATTTAAGTGCTGTAAACCCCAGGAGCTCATGCAAGCAGCTCACAGGCAGATACTCACCCTCTGAGACTAAACCTTCTTGGGTTGGGATCGATAGCAGATCTACACAAATATGCTCCTGTGGGTCATGGGTCCCGAATTTGTACATCACCAACCCCCATATACACACATACTCACACAAACACTTCTTTTGCCGTTCGTTTGACCTCCATTTTCACTAAAGAATGAAAGCGTTTGCTTTCTCTTTGTATGGTGGTTGGATGTCTCATTGTCCAAGTTTCTCTCCGTTCTTTGTTTGCTTTGCTCTGATATTGTCTGAGAATAAAGCTGGCCAAGGAATGCCATAGTGAGAGAATAGTTGGAATTCCTTTTGGACACAAGTGCTCCGTTCACATTAAAACACCCTTCAATGTTTTCACTCATTAGATTGGAGTCCATTTTGAGTTTATAGATGAAAACAGAAAAATGGCATTATCTTATTTCCCGTAAGCAAAAAAAAAAATTACAAATCTGTCCAAAGGGGCCATTTTGCTGCAGTCCATCTGTTGGAAGCAGCAGGTTTCTTTCTGTGCAGGTAAGAAGGTGCCCTTCACTGCTGATCTGAGACCGGATTAACAGCTTTTCCCATAATAGATAATGTTTATTGGGAGTTGGCAATGCCACCACCATGGGCTGGTTCCCTCTTTCTGTATAAGTGATTCATGAATAACTTGGGTGGAAAAGAACATATTTTATAGAGAAATGCTCGTGCCAAAAAAATCTCTTACAAATATGTTTGCAGCCCAATTTGACTCGCATATATCCTTATTAAAGGCAGCATTACATTTATGCTTTGGCAGATGATTTAACCAAAGAATCTTATACTGCACTAAAGGAATACATTTGTATACATTTGTATATACAATCATACCCAGATTTGTAACCTAAAAAGAGTTATGAGAGTATATGAGTAACCTCTGCGTTTTCATGATCCTTGCTTGAGAATAATTCACTAGACATGATTTCTTGCCATTATTTAGTGGTAACATCCCCTTATTTACAGCTGAATCTGAAAAGCTGTGCAGGAAGTGCGTAAGAAAGTATATACTGGTTAACAAATGTATATTGCTGTACTGTTATTGTTTTATAGCTCACCCCAGTATCATTAGCCAGACATGAAAATAAGTAAATGTCTGAGCAACGGCTGATATAAACGGTAGATAAAGATCTGATGGGCGTGCCGTGGATTACAGACCATCTTCACCCGCGCTAGCTTGATAATGCTATTACTGGCCCCCTTCCATAGTAAATGAATGGGCCTCATGCTGTGTAATAGGGAAGTGATTTTGAGAGAATATTAGGCTGTAACGCAGCATCCTGCTCATTTGAATGTGTGCCATGCTTGAGGATGTGTACAGCACGATAAGCGTCTGATGAGGGATGAAATGTGACTGAAACATGAGCAAAGAGATGAGTTGTTTTGGATTAGGATCAAGTTGATTCTTGAAGATGATTCTTCCTAAAACTTCTGAGATGTTCACCAGGTTTCCTCTGTGCCGGCTACATGGACATGCCTGACATCTCGGTTTCAAAACGCCTGTGGAATATTCCTTATATAGTGTCAGTGACACTCGGCCAACATCTCTCTCTTTCCGTCACATCACAACCAGCCCTGGGCTAAGATGTATTTAATCTGGCTTCTGTGAGATGTGTCGACAGGATTTACCCACAGCCCTTTTCACCTGTGCAGTGATGAGTGGCGCGGAAGGTTTTGGTGTGCACAAAAGGTTATGTGGATACCTTGAAAATAAGACTAAATAAATAGTAAAAGGCTTTTCACCCTGGGTTTAAAGCTGCATTTCTCACTCACAGTTTTGAAAGGGAAACCTGGCCTGGCTAACTCAGTTTTTCAAAAGTGTGATTTCCTGGCCTGGATAGGTCATTGAAATGAAAAGATTTATAAATATTCTCGTTATGCTCTATTATACAATATTTGCTTCAAATTCTGTGATAGATCGATAGATCAAGTTATTTGGAAACAAATATCTGACCATAAATTTCCTCAGTACTTCATTTAATATTCATGAGCTTTTTATACGATTTAGTTTCAGCTCCTGAGGGGGGAGAAAAAAAGTCATGTTGAACAGCAGTGACAAATATGTTTACTGGAATAAAGAAGCAAGTGTATTATCTTTGTACTATATTCCAGAAAATTTCAAAGTGTAAGCTGATTTGCCAAAATTTTCACAGATGAACTTGCAAGTATTAAAGCAGCTACTTGCATTTTGTACCCTGAAGAATATGCAAACATGAATGTTAATCTGGTGGTTTACAAATGTAGTGTGAAATTCAAGATTAATTACTAACCCATGAATTGTGTGAAACCCTGGGTTTAGATCAACAGTTTCAAGTCCGAAAGCCCATGAGAGTGTTTATGTAATGTTGGAAAGCAGCTCTCTACCTCTGGAGGTCACCTTTCGTGGAGATGTTTATGCTGTCGCAGGAGGCCTGGGTGTGACAGGACATACTGTAGAGAGGAGGGAGGAGGTCACAGGGAGAGTATGAGCATATGTATTTGCTCATACTGTGAAAACAGCCCTCCGGCCTCCATCCTCCTGTTTACTTATTTCTTTCATCACATCTTTTACTCATCCTAAAGCCTTTGGCTCTATTTCACGCTCTCTCCCCTCATTTTCGCTGTTTTATTCTGCTTTTAATTTCCTTTGACTCTCTCCTCCCCCTCCCGCTCTCCAGCCATGACTCAGACTGCACCTTTGGCTGACCACCAACTCCTTAACATGCAGACTGCAGCACTCCTGCCCAAACCCTCCACCCACTTCTATATCAGAGAAACAAACACACCCAGCCGGAGATTACGTTCTTATGCTGATTTTGCAAATCACATAGAATAGACACATCACACATTATAGAAAATATATCGAAATCTGTTCTTGAATCAATGCAAACTTCTTGTTTGTGGCCTGATGGTCTTAAAACCCCCTCTTAAGATATTTAAATGGATTTTATTGTAGTTAAATAATTTGCCCCATGCCATTCATATGTAATGATGATAGCCCAGTGTTATTTTATTTTATTTATACAGATAACATTTAAGTATAAGGAAAATTTCTTGCTGCTTATTAGCATGCCTATTATTAACATATATTATTAACATAAAGCACATGTTGTTTGACAAAGTTCTATATCCCTAATCCTACACAATACCTAAACTAAACAACTACCTTGCTAACTATAAATAAGCAGAAAATTAGGAGTTTGGGTCATGAGACATGGTCAATGGTTTGTTAATAGGAAGAATTGGACCTTGAAGTGTGACATTTGTACACTTATGTGTTGTTCAATAAGCCTTTTTGAATTTTAATTTGAGTTTTATAAAATTTATGTATATAAAATTTTTGTTATTTTTATTTTTGAATACTTCTATTTAGCTTTATTTCAATCTTAGTATTTTTATTACATTAAGTTAAACATCATTGTTCTAATCTCTTAGTGTTTAGTGATGTAATATGGTGGTCACATGCTAGAAAATTATTAAATAAAATTATTTTTACCCATATTTATTGGCCCTAGAAGACAGTTATGCTCAAAACCATTCCGCACACCATTGTTTCATTTGTTTACCTTGTATACCCTCCTTCAACTCCTTTACAGAGCCCAAGCTCAACAGCTTAACTGTATTTAACAGGCAGATGTTTTTCAAACTACAGTTCCCACAAACCATTGTATTCTGTGGTTTGGTAATGACAAGCTTTACTAATAGTGCTCTTCCAGATGGGAGAGGACTTTTTTGGTATGAAAATAGGAGGGTTAGCAATGAAAACAGCTGCTCCAAACATTCTGCTCACCATCTGAAACATGAATATGTACACCATTCAGAGATGCAGTGGGTTTCCAACACAAGAACGAGGGTGTTGAAATGAGAGCAAATTCAGTCCGACGAGCGCGATGTGGATTTTTGGAAGGAAACTAAACAAAATAAGCACTGGCACTTTACCGCCCTGGCCGCAATTTGCACGGTATCTTCTTCCCTAAGATTAGATGTGGACTGTAAAATGAGTAGAATTTGGAAGGGGTTACTCAAATGGATTTAAACCTCGATCCTTGGCTTCAAACGTTTCCCACCAGCCACTCAAACGGAATGCTAATCTCCATGCCTCGTGGGTGCCACAGACTTGCTCTTTTATGGTTTCTCAACGGGCAGATAAACAGACACCTAAGCCATTTGGTTTCAAAGGTCCTCTCAAAGACACAGTCTTTGCAGGCTGTAATCGCCTGAGAACACGGCCTGAAAGCTTTCTGTGCTCGCCGGCATTATTTAAACCACCTGAACATTCCATGGGAAAGATCCATTGCCTTATAGTAACACGTACTCATTATGGAACACAACACCTCATGCATAAAACAGTAAGAAGTGCATTAATATTCATGATTTAACCCCCTCCCTTTTCTCTCTGGCATGTTATGGACATTACAAATGTGAGCAGAGAAGCTTTTGATCACAAGATAAGAAATTGTCTTTGGGCACATTTTAACATGGATTGTTCATAGGCGACATCTTTATTGTTTCTCCAGTTCCCTTAAAGAGCCATTCTTGCTTTTAACCCCTTTGTTTTACTGTCCAATTTGTCATTTTTTGCTAGCACAGTAATGGTTTTAAATTACTGTTAATTGGTTTGATTTTCTCAGTACTTGCTCATTTGTTCCATCCACTGCCACATACGGCGATGGAACAAAGCAAAGACGCGTTAAAACACTCGAAAGCCCCGGGTAGTCTTGGAGGTTGGTCACCGCTTCTAAAGATTAATGATGCATTACGGTTGATCATGATCGAGATGGAGACAGAAATAGGAGCAGCTGCATTATGAATTAAGTGCCTTGAGACCTCCTCTTTCACATCTCGTGGGTTTATCACCCCTGCTTTTATCAGTCATGGTTCAGAGGTTGCGCCTTTGACACTTGCAAAGCTTTCCACTCGCTTCATAACACAACGAAATGACATTTGATTCAGTGTTTGCCTCTGAAATTAAATTGAATTTGGTTGAATTATATTTAGAGGAAATGGCCCTTAGCCTCATGGATTATTCTAAGGGAATTCTCTCATCAAGCTGATCAATATCTAATATATCATATGAAATAAAGAGTATTTCTTTTTCCATTAACGCTGCTCCTGCTTCGAATGGACTGTAAAGTCATTTGATGTATGTTGATAAGCAGAAGTTGTGTCTTGGGTAAAGGTCAAAGTGATGGATCAGAGTGCCTCTAATTAGTGCGGCATCAGGGAATTCATTTGAAATCAAATTTTTTTTTTCGTCCATTCTTTCAGAGTTGCAGTTTATATATGTGGCATTGTAATTCAATTGGTTTACCTTTGTGTTTGTTCTTTTTTTCACCAGTGTTTGAGGACGTTAGTCGGCCACACTGGTGGCGTCTGGTCCTCTCAGATGCGAGACAACATCATTATCAGTGGCTCCACAGACCGAACACTGAAGGTCTGGAATGCAGAGACGGGAGAATGTATCCACACGCTGTACGGTCATACCTCAACAGTGCGCTGTATGCACTTGCATGAGAAAAGGTAACATCTACCGCCTTCCAAAGCCCACATTAACATGCAAAACCATTTAATAATTTTGCTTTGTCAAACATATTAAACAGAATTGAACAGGTTTACATTAATTAAATAAAATGTAAAAAGGTAAATAGGCTTTATGGGAAGATCAAAAAATTTCCCTTTTTTATACGGTTGTTTTAATAGATTTTTCAGTCACTATAGATTTTATTTTTTATTTTATTTCAAAATATTTTTATTATTAAAAATAGATTTTAAAATCTTAAACATGTCAATGATAATTTTGGTTCAAATAAACTGAAATTGAAACACTGTTGTAGAGTATCAACCTTAAATAAACAACTACCATGCATGAGTTCATTTACTTTAAAGTATTATATAAAGTACTGTATATTATATAATACTTTAAAGATAATTACCTTCAATAGCAGCACACAATACATGATTGTGTGGTGGTTAAACCACACAGTTCCCATCTGGTTTCAGCTGTACACACTGACCATGTGGAGAATTCACATACAGCTTCTTTATGCTCTGTTGTGAACTACACAATTGCTTGCCTGACAATATTCTCAGTGTTTTCAATGCCTCTGGGACAATTGGTATGCATATTTTCCCTTTGTGCCATGCATGATTGCTTATTTTGTGCAGTGACCTCAGGCTTCATTCAGCAACAACAATAGTAGTTTCTGTTTGTTGCTCTTTTCTTCACCAGCACCCATTTTAATGTTAATTTTGCTCGTTAAAAAAAGATTATTTACCAAACCTGTGTCCTAGGGGTTTGGTTTTGTTAGCAAATAATATTTTTCCTTTGATTTATGTAATGCTATAACCAAACACATCCCTTGGAGGTACAAGACTGTTGTAGACTGCTGAATTAATGTCTGAATCTTTTTTTTTTTTTTTTTTTCATTTTAAGTTGAGAAAGAAAACATTTCAACTGTATTATATGAAACTTTTAAGATGTTAAGAAGTAAACTGGTTTGTTTTTCTCTCTCAGGGTTGTGAGCGGTTCCCGGGACGCTACGCTGCGGGTTTGGGACATAGAGACGGGTCAGTGTTTGCACGTGCTCATGGGTCATGTGGCGGCCGTTCGCTGTGTACAGTATGATGGCCGTAGGGTGGTCAGCGGGGCCTATGACTTTATGGTGAAAGTGTGGGATCCTGAAACCGAGACCTGCCTGCACACACTCCAGGGTCACACCAACAGAGTCTACTCTCTACAGGTAAACACAAGTTTACATACACCTAACTCACTCAACCACTAGAGCTGCCTCTCAGACGGCAAATGAATGGCTGATGGATTTGTAGTTGTTTAAAGCAAGAAAAAGAATCAAGCTACTTTAGCCATTTGCTCAATGAAAAATTTGATTTCTCTATGGGTTATTGCTCTGTTAATTCTTCAGCAAAAAGGCAAGAGATCTTAAAAGCTCAAACAAAAGCTAAAAAAAGAGAGAGATTTTGTCTGAATAAGAAGCACTATCATTCTACCTATTCTTTTGAAAAGCTTCCATGACCTATCCTACTGCTAACTGTGCAGGAAGTTTACATAAGCCACATGCCTTCAATGAATCAGACTCATCTGAGTGTTATTAGGTTTAACAGTAATAGGATCTGCAAAACGGTTAAGCTAATCATTCAAAAGTGCATTTAAAATGCTATTTGTACATTGTACATTTAAATATATAGACTTGAAAATGCTTCTTATATGATGCTGTTTTAACTATGATTAATTTTGGTACTTTTTGGGTGATCGAGCTGATTTGGTAAAATATTCTAAACATTTTTAAAACTTTTGTCCACCAAATTAAATGAATGTGGTTCAACCAACACGCAAAAACATTGAAAATGAAAATTGGATGATTTGACCTTTTTGACATACAGAAGGCATGGGCTACAACCCCTAGAAAACTTTGGGAATAAAATAATTTAAACATCCAGAAAAGAAAAAAAAAAGATTAATGATTAAATGATTAAAATATGTGCCTTCACATGTATTCCGGAAAGTTTTTTAATGTAATTTAGTGAGTCATTAAACTGTTGAAAATGGTATAAAAGTTCAAAACCAAATGAAACAACCCAAATGCAAAGCTTGCATTCAACGTGATTTACAAGAACTTGGTCAATGCATTTTAAAAGGATTTTTTTTCCTGTCTTGTCATTGACCCAGCAACTGTGTGAGACAAAGCATTTGGGCTGTAGTCCATACTAATCCGCATTTGTCCTGATTTGTTCATAACTTCATATATCCATACTTTTAAGAGCTTTGCGGTAATTACATTAGAAAAAAAATATTTAATCAAACATATTGCCATTTAATACAATAACAATAGAATGGCAAAGATCTGGATTTCAGCTTGTGCTGCATCTCATTGTGAAATGAATCAAATCCCTGCCATATGCACTAAAGCTTTTATTGAATTGTTCTTGGCTTTTATTCTAGACAGAGAATGAGCCAAATGACTACTCGGGGTGTTTAGCCACAGTCATTTCTTATATAACAATGATTTATTCAATCAACTTTTTCTGCAGTTTGACGGCATCCACGTGGTGAGCGGTTCATTGGACACGTCAATTCGGGTGTGGGATGTTGAGAATGGAAACTGTATTCACACGCTCACAGGTCATCAGTCTCTAACCAGCGGCA
Source organism: Carassius carassius (assembly GCF_963082965.1). Taxonomy (NCBI): domain Eukaryota; kingdom Metazoa; phylum Chordata; class Actinopteri; order Cypriniformes; family Cyprinidae; genus Carassius; species Carassius carassius. The sequence goes on along the minus strand of NC_081761.1, from coordinate 15,826,503 downwards.
TGGAGCTAAAAGATAATATCCTAGTCTCTGGAAATGCAGACTCCACCGTCAAGATCTGGGACATCAAGACCGGCCAGTGCCTACAGACACTGCAAGGTGAGCATAGAGTCTGACTGATCACAACTCAGAGGAATAGTTCAACTAAAAATGACAATGATGCCCATCAGTGATTCAAAATCACTGTGATATCAAATTTCGATGGAATGCTTTGTCCATGAACATCCCAAAGCCGTTTTATTCTAATATGCATCACAATAGGGAAGAAAAGATCAAAATTTTTTCAAAAACTTCAAAAGCAACATAATACATACATTTCAGGTTTTCCTCACACCTTCATCATGTGGCTTCAGAAGACTTGGCATACAAGTACCATAATGCTATGTTTTGCTCTTTTGTGGAGCTTGACAGCCACTTAAAAAGATAATTTGTTCTAAAACTTTCTACTTCTGTGAAAAAATAATCGCATAAAAATTTGTAACAATGTGAATAAATATAATTGGAAATAAAAATATATTTTGGGGGGGGTGTGGGGTGAACCATTCTTTTAAGAGCTTCCGATCATGAATTAACAATCAGACTGCTTGTTGAGTGGTTATTCAAATGTATTAAGTGTTCTTCAGTTTCAAATCTAAAATTCTAAAAATTTGTATGTGCCTCAAGCACTTCATGCTTAAACCAATAGAATATCCATTTTAGACACAAACACATAATTCATAGTCACAGTCTAGAGGCAAATGATCACATTTTTCACTACCTCACAGGCGTTTGTGTTTTTAAAAAATGAAAAAGAAAATTCCCAGCCTCTCTTGGCATCTTGAGCCTTGCTCTTCTGGAAGGGTGAGGGATTGATGACAAGGAATTGGAGGGGGTTGGGGTGTGGTTGTTGGGGCTGCCCATAGGGTACTAAAGAGGGGGTTGGACCATATATCAGTTAATAGGTCATTTAATTAGGTCATTGAGCATTTCCTGTTATCACTTAATGACTCTAGTTTGACATAATACACAAAAACACATTTAACCCCAGACAAGATGCTCAACTCCGCGGCGGAGCTTTGAAATGCGAACGCTCAAACACAGAGTCACTCATCAAAGAAAAGGGACTATTGTGGCGCTCTGTGTAGTGTCTTGCACATCAATAGAGAGCGGCCATCTCATTTGCATTCACACAGTTGACTTTAGCGCTCTGCTAATGGGTATTCATGAACTAATTCATGCCTTTGAAATGGATATTTTTAGTTTCATTCACACACAAACTTCAGTCTGTCTTTGTTCTCAGGTCTAGATGTTTGATAACGCGATTTTTGCGTATTTGACTCTGTGGATTGCCTGTGATGTTGCTGTAATAGCTCACCACACCCCTCTGCAGTAACAGGAGCCATTGTAGCGCATCTCTCTCTTTTTTTTTTTTTGCTCTATATTCATCACTGACAGCAGTCTAAGCACTTTTGTTTAGACTCGCATGTTTCTTGGCCTATCAGAAAGACTGGCTCAATTCAATACCTCAAGGGCATAGAATCAAAGCCGTTTATGCCACAGTATTTCCCGTAACCATAGTTACACGTTCTCTCTTAGCGCTCTCTGCCATGGCACGAAGCTGCTGTTCAATTTCTTGTCTATTGGTGATTTCACTGTTGCAGTGTCTCCATCTGGAATTCCTTTAGTACACTTTAAAAAAAAGGACTTGAGAAAATCATGTACTTAAGAATATACTTAAGTGTGAACTGGATGTAATGTTTTGAACACTTAAATGCTTATTATTTGCATATAAATAAATGCATTTCAGTTGAAATGTATATTAAATGCTGCTAGTAAAACTTAAGAGTGTTTTGTTCAATTCATAAAATTTAAGTGAATCTTTGTATGTAACTGAAGAGCTGTTTATATTGAGTTTTGAAATATGTTTAAAGTGTGCTGTCAAATATAATGACAAGCATTTATGGTAAACTAAAATATGAATTCTATTGAAACTTGGGATTATTTTAAGGAGTCTTTGTTAGTGTAATTATATATTTAAGTACGAAGTAATGTTAATTAACTACATGTACTTACTATATGTAATTAAGCATATTCTTTTGTTATTACAATATTAATGTAATGTGTAGCAACAACACCTTAAAGTCTTTTTAAAATTTGTCTGGCATGAATTTAATTGCATTTATTACACATTTGTAATTTATTTTAATATTGAATAACAGTATTTTACATGTGGTTTAGTTTGTGCTTTAGTATGTTAGTCAACAGATCAAAAATGGACTTTAACGTACAACAAAAGATTATTGAAATAAGATTTTAAAATGTACTTTAGGGTAAAACTTTTGATTTGACATTATTACAAAGTGCTCTTTTTAAAAGTACTTAAGAAAAAGTCATGAAAGTGTACTCTATAAATATACTAAAAGGGATATTTCACCCAAACAAATAATTCTGGGTGTCGTTCCAAACCCATAACATTTTGGTTAATCGTCTGAACACAAAGATCTTTTTAATGAAACCTGTTCTTTTAATTGGTTTTTATTTCAGCGATATTATATTTGCAAGTTATTTTAATAGAAATTAGATACTTTAAAGATATGAAATGCATTATAAGTGTTCATTCAATACAAATTAGTACTTTTTTAACTTCTGTTTGTTTTGTTTTGCTCTCAGGTCCCCACAAGCACCAGAGTGCAGTAACATGCCTGCAGTTCAACAAGAATTTTGTCATCACCAGCTCCGATGACGGTACGGTGAAGCTGTGGGACCTTCGGACGGGCGAGTTTATCCGTAACCTGGTCACACTGGAGAGCGGAGGCAGCGGTGGTGTGGTCTGGCGCATCCGTGCCTCCAATACCAAACTCGTTTGTGCGGTGGGCAGCCGTAACGGCACGGAGGAAACCAAGCTCCTGGTGCTGGACTTTGACGTGGACATGAAGTGAAGGGGGTGAACTTAAAGGGGACTTGTTTGAAAAAATGGGGAGGGTGGGGGAGAGCAACCTGCCCAGGGTCTCTCCGCGTCGGGAGCGATCGCTCAATTCCCCAATATGTTGCCGCCAACATTTCTCCCCATCTTGCCATGGTCCACGACTGCCGTCACAGTTCCGTTCACCTTCCGGAGGAGGGGGGGCAGACACTCATGCACCACAGCTTTCTGGGAAGAACACTGACAAGAAGGACTTGGGAAAACAGGATAGTCCAATTTCCTACCACTCAAGGAAACCTTGCACAGAGACTTGTTCACTCAAGCCTGACTGAAATTCACACCCATATGTACAAACTTTTTTTTGTTTTGTTTATCAAAACAGTCAACACTGTATACATTAGACCCTTACGCATCAACACGGACACGGAGTGATAAATAGTGTACACAAACTAAATTTTAAAGGAGAAAGATGAGAATTTTTGAAGAGCCTTGTATTGCAGGAGTGATTCGAGCGTGAGATAAAGGAAGCCGATTTTGTCAGTCCTCATCAACCTCAGCACACGCCAAATATCCCTTTCTTCCTCACGTGTTGAATTTCTTTTGTATCCGTTTTCTCAGTTCTTTTTTTTTTTCTTTGTACCCCACGACTTGTCTTTTGGTTTTCGCGTCAACAGCTGTGAATTAAAGTTTTGTGCTTTCTTTTCAAGTGCGGCATTTTTTTTTTTTTTTTACTTCCCACCTACTGTTGCAAACAACAGGTTTCAGTATTAAGCTAAACCCACTCTGCTGTTTCACATGTTTTTGGGGTTTTATGTTTTGTTTCGTTTCGTTTTTTCTTTTAATTTAGCTTTCCATAAGCAGTGCCTCTCTAGATCGGAGATGACCTGCGTTTGTTATGTTTTTCAGCCAGTCTGGTTTCATTAGTTCATCAGTGCTGGTGCTCTGTGGGAAATGGGAATGTTTTCCCATAAGATCCTGGCAATATGACTCTCCCATCCCTCCCCCCGCACCCCCCTCCCAGTACTGTCCATCCCAGTGGCCAAACTGGATTTTATGCTGCTAGACTCACAGAAAAATAAGTTGGAACTTTAACTGGCTGTGACGTTTTAGTCCCAGACGAAATTCTAAACAAAAGTAACTTGTAGAGTTTGAACTTGTAAAAAACGACACAAACAAACATACCAACAAAAGCAAGATATTGACATAACAGCTTCTCTTTTTTGCCACTGAAACTTGAGCCAAATGTGCCTCTACGGGGCGTAGAGGAGGGAGAATGTCTGACAAAGAGATGGGTTTGTCTGCTGAGATGAAACGATGGACGTGTAGAAACTATTATGCGCTTGTTTGTGACTGGGTGTGCGTGCGGGTGTGTGTTTGAGCAAATTGTTCACACATTCCTTGGGACAAAAGCTCTGTCAGTCCGTTCTGTGTGGAAATGTATGCTTCAACGAAAAAGAATACCGTTCTTGTTTTTAATTAGTTGAAAAAAATGAGATTGTTGGAACAGACGTTAAGTTACCGAAGAAACAAGGTGGTCTTAGTGTACAGAAATGGACATCTGATTACATTTTAAGTGCTAGAGCTTACCTGATTCCGTTGGTGAAGCTCTCATGGGTTTTTTTTTTTTTTTGTTTGTTTGTTTTTGTTTTTTGAATGGTAAAGCAGCTTCATAGATAAACAGGACGTAACCGCATTCGTAGCCAAAGGATTCGTCTCATCCTCCAAGTCACACAACTCAAGCTGAACTGTGAAAGTGGTTTAACACTGTATATTAAAAGAAAAAACAATCTTGTTCTTTCTCCTGCTTTTTTTTTCCTTCCCGTTTAATTTATAATCTGGTTTGAGAAATCAGATGTTGGAGCTGTTTTATTTTTTCAGTTTATGTAAACTGCCTGGCATAACAGACAGATAAAAAAAGAAACCTTAAAGGGATTGTGTATTTGTTTGATTCATTTAGAATTTTTATTTTCTTATAACTTAAGTGCAATAAAATGTGGGTTTTTCTTTGTTCATTTCAACGATTTTGCTTGTGTGTTTTTCTCGATGTGTGACAGTGTCTCATTTGTCCAATAAAGCTTCTATAGTTTGTTCTGCTTAAGAAAAAGCCATTCCAGCTATGGAGCTTATTGGTTCATGTGATATTCAATTAACAAGGCAGAAAAGCTTGTCTTCTCAAGTCTTCTAGACAGGATGGCATCTCTTCTCCTTCTCCTCCTACATCTCATTAAAGGCCCAGATGCTTGAGTTACATTGCAGTGTATCCTGCAGAACCGCTGATGAATCATCACAAAATATCTGGCTGAAATTCCTCAAGGGGAAAGCAGTAATCCTGATTTGTTTGTCATTCTTTAGAGTCTGCAACTCTTAAGTATCTTGTAATTTTTTTTTTCAAGAACTTAGGCCTCTGTGTTCTCAAACCTTTGGCATCAAGAGAATGTAAGTCTGAGCTCTTATACGTAACCGAACGTTTGTCAGCTGAGGAAAGATGTGTTTTTCTCCATCTATTGTAGAGTCATCCTGCCTAAAGCTACAGGATGTTCATAGCCTGTTGCCTAGCAATGGTTCAGTTCTTCTCAGTTTCCACAGTTTGAATAATTGTTACTATAAGTCAAAAGTGAGCCTGAAAAAAAACCCCAAAAAAACCTTAATATAGCTTGTATATTATGTTTTCTGCATTGAAAAAATATTGCAAGAAATTATTATATTTTTTTAAATAGCAGCTGTTGTTGCCAGGAATTTGCCGTAAATGTACTGCATATTGGTGCTTGTATATAACTTACAATTATGTATTTCATCAAGTTATAAAACTACTTCACTATTACTTGAACTATTAAAATATGCTTTTTCCTAATTATTTATACTGATTACCACCATAATAACGTTGTAAAATAGAAAGCCACATGATGAATCAGTTCATTGTTGCCTATATACCAACCATACAACTAAAATAACACTGATAAAATAACAAATAACAGACTAAAATAAAAACATTAACTAACAGAAAATTAAACACAAAACACCCTAATGTAAATCACTGATTAAAATGTCAATAAAATATATGGATTTTACATAGGGACTCCTGGGAATATCCTTTTACTGTTTTTCACCGTAAATTTAATAGTGCATAAATTCTGTCTGTATTGTAAAGTTAAATGATTTACATTCAAAAAATAAAAACAAAAAAAGGTATAAATTTACAGGGCTTTTTTGCCTTCTTTCTGCCTGGAAAAAAATTGACTTTTTGTTCAGACAGAAATATTTTGAATATAGAAAATAAGAAAGGGTTAATGCCTAAGGCATTGGTTATTTTGTTATGAAACAATGTTTAGATATGTTAAAAATATAACATTTAATAAAAAGACGTGTACATTTCAATCTTGGTAACAGAGATTAGATTAGATCATTGCATGAGATTCAGTGGAATCATTTTTTTTATTCTCTGTTCATATTTTCTGACTATAAAGGGGATGAATGAAAACATTACATGAACTATAATCAAATGTAGTAGTAAAAGACTAAATTAATTAGTCTTTTATTGAAATTATGGTGTAACTTGATATCAGAAAAATTACTAATATACCCTAATACGACTAATACACACTTTATTTTTTATATATTAAACATTAAGACCAATTCTAAAAGATGCTTTGCATCTACGTCTATACAATGCAGCAATGTTTATGCATCATGTCGATTTTATAAAATTCTTTAGACTTCTTCACTCTCTGTCATCTCTGGTTATATTGTTCTTTATTTATTTCTCAAAAATGAAGACTGACATATCAAAAATCAGCCAGAGCCCTATGAGAGAAGAATTCTAATTCTTGACCATCAAGTTTTGGCATCTTCAACACTATTTGGAAGTCGAGCTTGAAGATTGACTCGTTTGGCAGTCCGTGACTAATCGCAGTGGACTTTCATGGGATTGGATGTCAGTTGCTGTTATATGGTTCACCTTTGACACATCTACTTGGCTTTACTTGACTCACTCATCTTATTTAGATGCCAGCAAGTCATTTTCAATTTTAGTTCATGTGAATATCAGAAATTTGATCCATTTTCACTGAGAAAAGTTTTGTGAAGGCTCACTCATTCATTAACGTTTGATCTTTTTTCATATTCATGCAGTTTATTGACTTGAATAAATATACCTCAATGTAGAAGAGCTTGATTCTGAAGTTCACAGAGCCCGGTCTATTAGTCGAAGACAATATGAAAGAGTTTCATTACTATGATAAGAAAAAAGGGAGGCCTATATTGAGGAGATAGGGATTTTATAAAAGTGAAAAGGGGGGATAAAGGATTAGAATCTTTTTCTTCACCCTGGTTTCTTTGTTCCTGTAATCCTGCCTCCCAGCACGAGCGACTCTCCATGGGAGAATCCTGTCTGATACTACCGGCACCACAAAAGATAATTGATCTACACTCATATTCAATGAGGTGATCATCTTGGGGATGTAAAATAAAAACAAAGCAATCTTACCCAAGAGTGAAACCCAGTCAAGAGTCATACATTTTGCTCAAGGAAGGAAAACATTTGATTTTTGCAACACAAAATCACTTTGTATAATTAGAAGCAAATAGCTGTTGTCCATAAATGTTGATGTAGCTGTGAAAATGAACCATTTAATTTAGAATAATGCCAATGAATAGATGCAGGCTAGGTCTGAAAGAGTGCATTTTGAACTGTTGGAAGTGGGTAAGATTCTATATGGTTTTGAATGTTTTACTGTAGATTGTTTGAGGATGCTGTATTACTGCTTCATGCCTCATTTACCTGATGTATTGCTGAACAGTTAAAGTACCAATCAGATAACAGGCCGGTTTGAGCTGTGGCTCTAACTAAGAGTTAGAAGATTACTGAAGATTATATTTTGAAAGAAGTCTCTTAATGCTCCCCAAGCCGTATTTATTTGCTCAAAAAATTCTATATTTTGTGAAGTATTATAAAAATTTAAAATAGCTTCTCTATTTTTAATATATTTTAAACAGTAATTTATTCCTGTGAAGGCAAAGCTGAATGTTCAGCATCATCACTCCAGCCTTCAGTGTCACATGATCATTCAGAAATCATTCTGTTATGCTGATTTGATGCTTAAGAACCATTTCTTTGTATACCTATCAGTGTAAAAAAACATTGACGTAATTAATTTAGTTATTTATTTATTGTGTGTGTGTAAACCATGACACATTTTTGCAGGCTTCTTTGGTGAATAGAAAGTTTCAAAGAATGGGATTTATATGAATATGAATGTCAAAAAATCTCACTGCCCCCAAACTATAGAGTTTTTCAAACCAACTAAAAGACCACCATTACACGACATACTTAATTCATTTAATTAACTGTGATTCAAAAATCATGTGACTTTCTTTTGTGGAACCCAACAGGAGAAATTTGGGATGCTTTGTTCATCTGTCCTTTCGGTGCCGTTACAATCAGTTTGGGCTGAAGCTTTAGAAAATAATGCCAAAAAACACCATAAATGTATATAATTATAGGTTTATCATAATTTCATGTCTTCTGAAGCTAAACAGTGAATGAGAAACAGTCTGAAATGTAGTGAATTGCTGCTGGATCACTGAAGCCTTCAATAGGATCATAATTTCATTGTGGGTGGACCATTCCTTTAACTATGATGCCTAATCCAACACCCCTGAAATTATAAAAATTATTGTCTGTTTTGGTAGAAATTACCATTATATAACAAATGTGTTAATATTGTAGTCTTGTAAAATTTGAAGTTGGCATGTTTGTACTTTTCAGAGGATGATTTGAACACTTGACCCATGCCACAGCCATTTCCTGGGACATGATTTGCACCTAAAGATGAGTGGCATTTTCAGTCACCTTTTAGCTCATGAGGGATGGGACATTTGAGCACACTGGCATTCTGCACCACTGTGATGCGTTTTAGAATAATCCTGTTAGCTTAATGCCAGCTGGGGCACTGTTGGTTATTGTTCTGCCAGATTGGTGCCCAGGGAAGCTCTGATGCTCACTAAATCACCCCTGTTTTTCCCGTGTGCACTACAGTAAGCCAGCTTGTCCGTTTGCTTCAGAAAGAGCTCAGTGATGCGAGTCAAACACAGTCAGTCTTTTGTTTCATGGACTTACTCTACTCATTGCACAGCTTGATCTGTGCCACTTAACAACTGGATCAGTGACTATGATGCTTTTAAACAATGCACAGCATTCAAAAGTTATTTATGCTCTAATTCTGGGAAATTATTCTAAATTACTATATGACATAAATGCTCATTCTGTTTGGTCAGTGCAGAAGATCATCGTCTATAATCCTTGTATGGAAATTCTCTTAAATGAATGATTAATTGTTTTTTCACAAGTATTTAGGAAATCAAATCAAAACAGGGAGGATTTTCAGTAGAGATGGGAATCCGAAGGGAATTACTGGTGTGGTTCTTCTCAATTTAGTAATTCTCATCCTTTTAGGTCCAATTATTCAACAAAATATTCAAAGGCCCTTCTATGAGACAAAATATTTCCACCGCTATTTCAACTGTAATTATGACAAAGCTGCTTTTCCCTTTAACTTTTTTTTTATTAACAGAAACTGAGGGTGTTGTATTAGTTAAGCACAACAATTCCCTTTCAAGAACTTTTTATTAGTCCACTAAATAAATACAAAATGTGGTAAAATTAATTAATTAATAAAACTCATAATGTGCATATTTAACTGCACATTGTCAAATGAACAGCAATTGGTACTTAATTGATTCAAGTCAGAAAGTTATATCGTTAGCTGTATGTGTATGATTCTCCAAAAACAGAACAGACTCAAATTATTAAAAAGCACAGGTTAGAATTAGCTCTTCAGGAATCGAACTACGTACACTGGTTGTGCTGTGGTTTGGGTTTACTAATTTTTGATTCACTAAAAAGAATTCTCTCATAAAGAGTTTTTCAAGACTACTCTGATTGCAATGTACATTATGTTTTTGATTGATTAAAGAGAACCAGCTCATGAGTGTCATTTGTTTGAGAGTCTGACTGCTGTTTGTTTTTATTCTTTAAAAAAAACTGACTAATCATATTAATTTGTTTGGGAGTCATAATACTGTGGTTGCACTGTATGTTTTTGATTCACTAAAAGGAACATTGTAACAGTGTAATTAGTTCTGTGATCAGACTACACTGGTCCAGCTGTCCATTTCACACCTGTGTTTTACCAATCCTATTTGCCAACTCAATTTTTTCAGTGTGTTCAGTCATTTTGCCCACCACATCTGCTCAGATGTGGATCTGTTTGGTGATCACTACATTACACTTTTACCAGCTGGCTTCATAATACATGCTTGCCTCTGCAGGCCAGTTGACGAGAGATGGTTTATAGAGGAGGCTGCTGCATATACAAGCAATTATCACAAATAGCAGTAGGCCAGACTCACCAAGTAATTACACCCTCCATCTAACAGATCTGCAGCATGTTGCTTACCATGACAGCTCTGTTATTACTCTGGCATGGTCACCACTCACCCAAGGGGGAAGGAAGCTCATGCTCTCTTTCCACCTCCGTCTTTTTACAGAGCATGCAAATGATTATAGTCAGCCATGCAGCAGGCAGAGTCACTTCCAGTTATTGTGCCCATATAAAACGCACAATCTCTGTTTATTTCCCCATAAGTTATTCAGAGGTTCGTGGAGATATTTTACTTCTAAGAATGACAACTTGGCCTCTGATTGGTTCAGCTAAACATAAATGCTGCTATGGTTGTATATCATAGTGAGTGTGTAGAATACATCTTGTTTCTGTTATGGCAGCCCACATGTGCACTTCAACACCTATTTAATATTCAGCGACTGATAAGAGAGTGTGAACTACGCTAGTCTGCAAATATTACAGTGTTCATTTACATATTGGTACACTAGCCTGTTTAATTTTTTTTTTTTTTTTTTTTTTTTTTTACATATTTTTTTATTTTAAAATAAAATAACTTGAAAATATTCATAGAAAATAACTCACCACACCCCACCCTCCAAAGCATCCAAAAATGCAGTTTATCAGGTAAAGAAGTTATTATACAAAGACTTAGACTGAACACATATTTTCGAATGCAAAAGCGCAACATATGCATATCAGTCAGTAGAGTGAGAGGTAATTATTTCCTGTGCCATTATTTGGTTATTTTTCAGAAACTGTATATAAACAGATCTCAAATTTCATGGTAGTTCTTTAGTTTGCCCTTCATATTGTGTAGGTTATTCTTTCCAATGCAATATAATGCACCGGATCTTTCAACCAGTGCTCACTAGATGGACCTTCTGTGTTCTTCAGCAGAATGCTACCAAACATCTTGTTATAACTAGGCAAATATCAATCATTTTACTATGATAACATGGTAATGACAAATGTACAGGAAATAAACCCAAAGTACATATTTCAGAGGTAACTGGAATTGGTTCTGAAATAATTGGGGAAACTGGTGTTATCACTTTTTGCCAGAATGTCTTAATCACCTCACATTTCCAGACAGAATGAAAGAATGAGCCTGTTTAATTCTAATGGCATGTGTCCACTGGTGTGGAGAAGGTCGCTTAATGCTATTCACAGTGGAAGACCCCTGAAACTGTGGACAGCATTAAGCTGAAACAAAACCATAAACAATAATATATTTAAATATAATTGTATATACAATTTTTATTTATTATATACTGTATATAATTGTATATAATGTTTAAAATGTTTAGCTAAGACTTTAACTAAATTACTACTTTAAAAATACAAAAAAGACTGCATCTGCAACTATGAAAACATTAAATTTTTATTCAAAATATTAACCAAAACTATAATACTATATCAATGATACGAAAATAAATAAAAAAAATCCCTGTCTTTGTTTTTTTGACTGTATAAGATATGATTTAGTTAAGCAAATATATTTTCCCTAATATCAGTACTATTGCAAATGTGATTTTATATAATAAACAAGAAGATAATTTTACAGTAAGTTACTACACTTTAGGCAAAACAAAAACAGCCCAAACAAAGTCAAAGCAGAACTGCACATCTCTAAGCAACACAGATTTCTTTATTCAACATTTTGTTAAACTAAATCTGACAAAAAAAAAAAAAAGTTTTGTTGTAGTTACACTGCTGCTTCACTCACATGATGCTTATGCATGCAGTTTAAAAAGGCTTAAAACTATCACTTTACAACTAAATTATAATGTAACACCACAGGGAAGTGGATCTCAGGACAGAAAAGCTCTTTATGACATTCACCTGAAACACCTGAATTGATGTTGCTTTTCACTCTTCTGTTTAATGCTGATAAACTCCACAAAGTATTCCCTAGCATATATGGCTGCTGTACGCTTCAACCCCTTCTTAGATCAATACTACTCAATGGCTGAGCCTTTAAATTCAATAACACCTCTAGAAAACAAAAGTGGGAGGCAGGAAAAATATATTAGAGATCAAGCTCAACCAGTACACCGATGTATGTAGGGTTTATCTAGGAAAAACACTTTATAGCAGAGATGCTCAAATAACTTTGCAAGCCACTGTTAGACAATGCTGTGTGAGCGTGGGCCAGTAAATAAAATGATCTGGCGTAGTAATGATATTTCATTTTCTTTTGTTTAATTGTTTTTGAAATGTGCAGTCACCAAGAACCAGCAGTGTGTTTAATCAAACTCATTCATCAAAAGTGCTGGTCATCGTAAAAGACCATTTTCATTTCACAGAACAATAGATTCAATATGAATGTAAACACTTAAATCACAATTGATTATTGTGCTACACAATAAGCTGGGATCTGTAAACGTGTCACATTAAGTGTTTTCCCATGCAACACTGCAGTTTAATGTTGTGATGAGAGCTCCGTATGAGCACTGAGAACTTGTTATAGTGGATGCTGTTTGGTTTTAAGTGACGACTTTAGGTATTAAACTAAATCATGCCACAGAATTTGACTGGTGTTCATCAGATCTCTTATGAGGTGCCTCTGGAAAATCAAAGTTCAGAAAAGTGTCAATCACGAATTGGCCTTCAATCACGAGTGTGATTTACAAATGACCCCCTTGCCTCCTCATCTAAAGTTGCCTAAAAGGTGAATTATCAATCTATTTTCTGAATAGACTTTATTATATAAATTTTATGAATGAATGTATCCTTTCATATAACATATTGTGTATAACAGTTATATTACCATTCATCTAAATGTAGTGTTATTAAGATGGGTCTATCAAGGCAAATTTTTTATTCTTTACCAAAAATATCTATCACAAATATAAATATAGCCCTAAAGGTTTTCTTCTCAGTTTTTCATTGTGTTTAGTCAAATATTTGAGCTGTTCTACTATACCTACTGCTACCATCACCATCCTCGTAATTTCTGGCTTCGCTTGATTAATGGGGTCATCAAAAGTAATTGAATTAACTTGTAATTTAGAGTTAACCAGAGAAATACCCCAGTGTTTGCATTTTCAATTAGCTTGTCTTCAAATTTCTATTTAAAACAAGACATTACTCAACCTTCACTTGCAGTTTTATGATTCATGGCCTTAAAAGAAAGGGGTTCCACTTCATTTTCCTGTATTGTGTGTGTAAAATGATTTTGTCAAAAGATGACCAATTTTTTACAGACGGGTGAGAAACATTTCTACGGTGGCCGAGACAGCTCAACATGCTGCAACTTAATATAACACATGCAAATTGAAAAAACATCAGCAAGTGAAGAAAACATCTTCAATCAGTTTGACAACACAAGTGTTGCAAATCATCACAACACATGCATATAGCGAAACGCGCTACAAATCCTCACAACACTTGCATTAAACGAAACGCGCTGCAAATCCTTCACAACACTTGCATTAAACGAAACGCGCTGCAAATCCTTCACAACACATGCATACAACAAAATGCGCTGCAAAAACTTCACAACACATATAAATTAAGAAACGCTGCAAATCCTCACAGCACAAGCACATTAAGAAACAATTAATGAAGCATTGCAAATGTATTTTCATTAACCGTGAAATTGTTTTTAGTTGAGAATATTAAGAATATTAATATTAATATATAAGTTAGCCATCTTAAGTAACGTTTTACATTTAATCATGTAATTATTCAGCTTATTTAGACTAATAATATCCAAAAGATAAAGGAATCATGGTGTTTAAAAACACCATGAAAAAAAAAACTCTCAGTTCACCAACAACTCCTCCACTGACCAGTAGCCACTGCACGATAAATAAATCCAAGTCGGGTCCGACACTTTTTGAGGTCTCTTTGAAACATTTCCATTGTGGTCAGTGCTATTTGCAGTGCGTTTGTTAATTGCATGTGTTGTGAGGATTTTCAGCGCATTTCATTAATGCATGTGTTGTGATGATTTGCAACACTTGTGTTGTCAAACTGATGAAGATGTTTTCTTCATTTGCTGATGTTTTTTCAATTTGCATGTGTTTTCTTAAGTTGCAGCGTGCTGAGCTTTTGATTCACTGTTGACTCAGTAAAGTCTTCATGTGTATAAACTTGGAGCAGTTCAGTTGCTTTATAGTTGCAAGGTAACAGAAGTCATTACAGATCTTGCTCTTTTGTGTGAAATGGATTATCGAAAATGAAAATTATGTTAGGTGCGTCTTGGTTATAGGCTTTTGTTGTTTGAATGGAGGCAGAAATGTTTTACTGGAAGGTTGAGTAATGACATTTTAATGTAAAATTACAAGGTCGAAAATTTATATAAAATTAAACATGTATGAGTATTTTTCAATAAGATAAATAAATAACATGCATTAAGAAAATAAAACTTCAGGATGCTGGACATGTAAGTGCTATTATAAACGAGAGGCAAAGTTTTTTATATTCCTGTTATCATTACTAGTTATTCAAAATTCAATTGAAGCAAAGAGTCAAAAGGTTCCAAGACTTTAGGAAGGAACACATGACCCCCAATAAAACATAATTAAAGTAAATGAGACGCATTTAAACGCCTTTGACATTCTCCTCTTCCCTGTTTTACATGCAAACATAAAAGCCCTGCTGCTATTGTTGGTCAAGTTGAAGTCTGTGAAGGAGCTACAGATGATTTGCGATAACATCGTCGCCCCTGGCCATGTGGAATGACTTGCATAATAATGTGTTTTTATAGGAGCTGATCAAAGCATTCTCAGAAGAAACATCAGGGACAGCCAAGAAGGGACCTGCCTTTGACTGTCAATCAAAAGATGACTGTCACGTTTTCTTAGACCAAATCATTGCTATGGAAGGCACATACATCAACAACAGGGAATATGTAAAGGGAAAATGTAATTTTCTTTATATTTCATTACCACAGTACCAAAGAACATAAATAAAATCTGAACATACTCCAGATGGAGGAATTCATATCTTTTAAAATTGCAGCAGGAGAAGGATGTGAAAAGGAATATAAAACTGTGGCTGATTTCCTAGTGGTCTGGCATTAATATTCAAGTTGGTTGAAGGAGGTAAAACAAAATAATTTTTCCTTCCACATCAGATTTGAGCTGTAAATTTTGTAGGTCATAACAAGATCTAAAACAGATGTTAGTGTTCTTGAGTATTCAAATAACTATATCTTCTCAAAGCTGCTTGCTCTCTCAGTCTCTGTTATGATTACATGGTAAAATTGTGTGCTCTCAGAGACTGAGGACTGTCAAGTTTGAACACATTAAACAACAACAGCATCAAAGCTCATAGTCTATTTATATTAATATTCTGCATACACACAGTTAAAGCACCTTCTTAGTGTGAAGAAATTACACGCATGATTCACTAGCTAACCTCCAAACCGTGAAGCCCTTTACTGAATTGAATAGCCTGATTAAATAACATTAGAACAATCAAATGCAAATTGACTGAGAGGGTTTTGTTTTTGACTCTATATTTCTTGAAAGAACAATTAGCTGTGATTTAGTCTGTCTGAAATGTTTGGAAATATAAAATCTCATTAATGTTCTATTAGTTGGCCCAAGGTTTACTGCTGCCAGAGAATGACACTAAAATATACTTCAGATGAGAACTTAAGACATTTTGTGTTATTAAAGTCTTCTGTTAAGTAGATAATATGGAGAAATACGAGTTTAACAGTCAAATTGGGTTCATTACATTTGCAATATATTTTTATAACCACTGAAAGGTTCACTTAAAAATGTGAAATTACTTTTTGAATGCGTTTCTGCTCTACTGGGAAAACCAAATAACAGGACATCCTTTCGATTATAAATAGAAGATGTGGACCATAAATCATTATATAAATTAAGTATAAATAATTTGATTGTCCCTAGAGCTGTACATAAAAAATGATAAGATTTGATGATTATTCTTATTTATTTATTTTTGCCTTAGATATGCAAAAACATAAACCTTGCATAAGTCTGTGGCTACTCCTCTGGAATCTGTAACCTCAATCAATCAACACTTGAGTCTTTACTAATGAACTCGTGTCCAATTATCTGAAGATGTTCTGCTGTTGAAACCTAAAAAGCATAACCAAACACATATACTTTTCGCGTGTTTGTGTAAGGGGCGAAGTTCTGTCTGGATCTCAAGACACAGCTTGTTTAGGAATAATGATCTGAGAACATGCCCCGACTGGACCTGATCGTACCTGCTCTGTAGTCTCAGTATGTGTGTGTGAGGCACATCTTTCCTGGAAGGGGTGGGTTTGTGTGTACTGAAATGTCTGCAGTCAATGGGCAGCCCTGCAGGCAGTAAATCTGACAGTGTCAGCAGTCCCTCTGGACAACTGCTCTGACAGCATTGATCTGTTCTACCTGCTGCACAACCCACAGACTCACAGAAAAGACTATTTTGCCTCGTGCAGAGCAATTATAGAGGAGGTCTGACTGGGTGACAGGTTTCTGTTGTGTGTGATAACAAACAGAGTTATTAAAACCAATTCCAAAGACACCTGATTTCTGCTGTTTAGAGGCAGAGATGTTTGCATTTCTATCCATTTTCCAATCCGCTTGGCTTTTGTAGGGTCAAAGGGAGTCTGCAGTCTATCTCAGAGGGGGAAACACTCTGTATAGATGACCAGTCAATCACTTTTGTGCTAAAACATACACTTAAACCTACAGGCATTGTAGTGTTTCCAGTTCCCCTGTCCTGTATTTGGATTGTGGAGGAAGCCAGAAGAAGCCCACAGAAAAGCCTCCTGGCTTTTTACATTGCTACACACTGTGCCACCCTGTTAGGATTATAAGTAAATCAGTGATTTAAATTAAGAATTTTTATAGATGAATAGTTCCTGTTGGTACCACTATTGATGGCATAATTGGACAAACCGTGCAGTGCATTTATGTGTTTTATCACTCACCTTCCTGACAAGCATGACTGACACTGTGAGCAGAGAGAATTGATCTCTTTTCTGCTCACCTTTAGCAGCAAATGATTTTCATGTTCTTCTGATCCTTTGCATCACATTTGTGACAAATAGATACATGTGCTATTCTGTGTTGGTGCTTTGGAAACAAAACCAAAGGTTCAAAATCCAAAGTACAAAAAATAAAATAAAATAAAAATAGCAACGGGGTAAACAACTGTCACGATGATGATGATGCAAGCAACAATAATTTTGCTGAAATGTCACCACAATGAAATGAACGAATGGTTGGACTGACATATGGATTGGAGGTTATTTTCATGTATTAAATCTTCATTTTTTCATAGAAAGCCAGAGGTCTGTTCTGCTCTCAGTGTATTAAATGATAAAATCTTCCCTGTGGTGTGGTTCAACATGTTGCTGGGGCAACAATTTTCACCTTTTCATTACTAGCTGATATTTAGCTGTTAAATATCAAAATGCCAAAAGGAATAGGACCTGACTCTCTAGAACATGGTTTTGTTAAATAGGGGGCTTAATACTCAGTGACACACCTGACCATGACTGTTTTAGCACAACTAGGGATTGATTTATTTCAAGAAAGTCACATTACAGGAATGGATCTTAAACATTTGAGTCACTCGTCAACTCAGTTATTAACATACTCACTAGTGAAAAAAGTTTGCACAGGAAAACATTGTTTTAGCATACAGATAAAGCAGGAAAGCCACATACAGTGTGGCTTGGGAGAAACCTTGGGAGAAACCAGGCTCAGTTGGGGGGCCAGTTCTCCTCTGACCAGACAAAACCAGCAGTTCAATTCCAGGCTGCAGCAAAGTCAGATTGTGCAGAAGAATCATCCGTTTCCTGTGGTCTTGTCCTGGTGGTCCTCTGAGACAAGGTCTTTACAGGGGATCTGTATCTGGGGCTCTAGTTGTCCTGTTCTCCGCTGTCTTTCAGGGTAGTAGAGGTCCTTTCTAGGTGCTGATCTACCATCTGGTCTGGATACGTACTGGATCCGGGTGACTGCAGTGACCCTCTGATCTGGATACAGACTGGATCTGGTGGCTACGGTGACCTCGGAATAAGAGAGAAACAGACAAATATTAGCGTAGATGCCATTCTTCTAATGATGTAGCAAACACATAGGGTGTTATGGGAAGTGTTTCCGGTTCCGGTTTACCTAATTAATGCAGCCTAAAAATCCTTTAACGGATTTGGATAATAAAAGCATATTAGTATGTTATTTGTAAGCCAGGTTAAAGAGATGGGTCTTTAATCTAGATTTAAACTGCAAGAGTGTGTCTGCCTCCCGAACAATGTTAGGTAGGTTATTCCAGAGTTTAGGCGCCAAATAGGAAAAGGATCTGCCGCCCGCAGTTGATTTTGATATTTAAGGGTAATATCAAATTGCCTGAGTTTTGAGAACGTAGAGGATTATAATGTAAAAGGGGCTCATTCAAATACTGAGGTGCTAAACCATTCAGGGCTTTATAAGTAATAAGCAATATTTTAAAATCTATACAATGTTTGATAAGGAGCCAGTGCAGTGTTGTCAGAACCAGGCTAATATGGTCATACTTCCTGGTTCTAGTAAGAACTTTTGCTGCTGCATTTTGGACTAGCTGTAGTTTATTGTAGAGATTGGTCTATAATTAACTAGTTCTTTGGGGTCAAGTTGTGTTTTTTTGATGAGAGGCTTAATAACAGCCAGTTTGAAGGTTTTGGGGATATATCCTAATGACAATGAGGAATTAATAATAGTCAGAAGAGGATCTATGACTTCTGGAAGCACCTCTTTTAGGAGCTTAGATGGTATAGGGTCTAACATACATGTTGTTGGTTTAGATGATTTAACAAGTTTATACAATTCTTCCTCTCCTATAGTAGACAATGAGTGGAACTGTTCCTCAGGGGGTCTATAGTGCACTGTCTGATGCGATACTGTAGCTGACGGCTGAATGGTTACAATTTTATCTCTAATAGTATTGATTTTAGAAGTAAAGTAGTTTATAAAGTCATTACTGTTGTGGTGTTGGGAAATGTCAACACTTGTTGAGGCTTTATTTTTCGTTAATTTAGCCACTGTATTGAATAAATACCTGGGGTTATGTTTGTTTTCTTTAAAAGAGAAGAAAAGTAATCGGAACTAGCAGTTTTTAATGCTTTTCTGTAGGATAGGTTACTTTACCGCCAAGCAATACGAAATACCTTTAGTTTTGTTTTCCTCGAGCTGCGCTCCATTTTTCGGGCTGCTCTCTTTAGGGTGCGAGTATGCTCATTATACCATGGTGTCAAACTGTTTTCCTTAACCTTCCTTAAGCGTAAAGGAGCAACTGTATTTAAAGTGCTAGAAAAGAGAGAGTCCATAGTTTCTGTTACATCATTAAGTTGTTCTGAGGTTTTGGATATGCTAAGGAATTTGGATACATCAGAAAGATAACTTAAAAAGCAGTTTTTTTGTGGTAGAAGTGATGGTTCTTCCATACTTGTAACAAGAAGTAGAATTTACAATTTTGGCTATATGAAGTTTGCACAAAACTAAATAATGATCTAAGATATCATCACTTGGCTGCATAATTTCAACACTGTCAACATCAATTCCATGTGACAGTATTAAATCTAGAGTATGATTTCGACAATGAGTAGGTCCTGAAACGTGTTGTCTAACCCCAATAGAGTTCAGTATGTCTATAAATGCTGATCCCAATGCATCTTTTTCATTATCAACATGGATATTAAAATCACCAACTATTAAAACTTTATCTTCAGCCAGAACTAACTCAGATGTAAAATCACCAAACTCTTTAATAAAGCCTGTATGGTGCCCTGGTGGCCTGTTTACAGTAGCCAGTACAAACATAACAGGAGATTTATCATTAACATTTGTTTCTCTGGATAATGTTATATGAAGCACCATTACTTCAAACGACTTATACTTGAAGCCTGCCGTCTGAGAAATCCTAAAAACGTTGTTATAAATTGAAGCAACACCTCCCCCTTTGCCTTTTAGACACGGCTCATGTTTATAACAGTAATCTTGGGGGGTGGACTCATTTAAAATAATGTAATCATCAGGTTTTAGCCAGGTTTCTGTCAAACAGAGCACATCTATATTATGATCAGTGATCATATTATTTACAAAGAGTGTTTTCGTAGAAAGGGATCTGATATTCAGCCAAAAGCCCAACTTCTCTGTGCTGACACGTCATTATAAGAACTTAGCTGCTGTGTCTTCACATACACTGAGTGTAATCCTGAAGTTTTTTTAATCTCGGCCATTGATTAAATGACCTTTGAGGCTCTGAGTTCTAACTTGATTATTTGACTTGATTTGAGTCTCTCAGGTATAAGACCACACACTACACTTGCTTAAAAAAATGATTTCTCCTGTTTGTGTTGGTACACTTGATGAACTCTGGAAAGCTGACATGGTCAATATTAATCAGGCTTAAAACGTCTTTATTTTTTCAGTTTACATGATTTATTTCAAATGCATGAAAATGAAATGGTGTTGGCCACTAATATTAATTCAAATGTTCTCATGTATTTAATAAAATATATGATTTATTCATATTAGATATTTTTGTGTACAGTTCCCAAACCCACTGGCAATACAAAAAATAATTTTAAAATAAGGCTTTTATATTATATAAAAATCCAAAAATCTATTTACTAAAGTGCTATGCAAAATAATTAATTAAATGGCATATTATACATTCATATATTCATTTATAGAGTATAATAATTATAATTATATAATTAATTGATAATTGATAATAATTATTATTATTAACAATTAATAAATGGAGTAACACATTTTTCTTTTTGTCTTGGTAGCCACACCCACATCAAAAGTAAGTGGACCAAAGTATCTATGCTCATGTACATATACTGAAAAACAAACACTGAAATAAAGATTGATTGTGGAAATTTAGAATAGGATATTACATATAGATAAGGATATAATTGAGAAGTTCCTAAAGGAAACCCATAAAAATGCATAACACCTGGGGGTAAATTATCACAAAAGTCATAAAATACGGTAGGCCTATGCTATTTGAATGCATTGTAAGAGTGAGAGCAGAAGCAAACAAAAATTTTCCGATTTTGTGTGTGTTTATCATTTTGCATCATACCCTGTCTTGTTTTTGGCCCTGGATTGTGTGTTATGTTTAAGGTAAATCATGATTCCATTTTATTCCCTGTTGAGTTCATTCTCAGATACCAGCGGCACTCACTAGTGATTCTTGCAGTACATACTGTAGCTGTCCCAATTTTCAGTTCCCAATTATCTGTTTCAATGAATCTCTCTCTTTCTCTCTCCCCTACCATCTCTATCTTTGTCTGACTCATATCTATTTCTTCCTTACCTTTTTTTTTTTTTAACCTGTCCAATTCTTTGACTGGCAGGTCATTATCTCACATCCCATTTTTAGAGGCAAGACAGTGATCCACTGGAGGCGTCATGTGGCAGCTCTGTGAACTTCCTCTCTGTCACCTGTGGAGAGTTGCGATCTGCCCTCGGCGTCACGCTCAGAGAAGCTGAATGAAACACATGCTCCTGATTCTTATCACAGCATCTCAAAGCATACGGTTCTCTTTTTTTCTTTTTCAGGATGTAGAGTGATGGTTGTACTGAGAAGAAGAGTCGTGGAGTTTATCAGACTGACGGGAAGCTGAAGACATGTTATTGTTAGAAGAAGGTCAGGCCTGTTGACTGTGTTTGATGGTCTTTTCTATTGAAAGTTAGGAGTGTAAACAGAGATGACAACATTGGGTGATGAGGAAACAGCATGTCTGTACAGTTAAACCACAACTTTATGTTGTTTTAAACCTATATGACTTTCTTTCTTCTGTGAAACACAAAAGAATATGTTTAGCTGAATATACAAGCTGTTCTCTCTTCCTTACAAGGAAAGTAGATGGACAAAATTTTAAGTCATTGTTCACTGGGAATCTTGCCGTCTTGATAGTCACATTCACAATTTACGGTCCCACTTTAAGTTGGCCTTAACTACTATGTACTTACCATACATTTAAATTAAGCATTTTGGCACAATGCACTTATTGAGCCTTCATGTTTTTACACTGTACTTATATTTAAAAAAAATATACCTGAATGTTGTTAAATCTAAAATTAATTTCTGTAATTACTTTTATAATTACACTGTTGTGTTGGCCCATCCCTTACACCTTAACCCACGCTTAAACCTACCCTTACCATCAGTATATATATATATATATATATATATATATATATATATATATATATATATATATATATTTATATATTGTTTTGGACAACCGGGAGCCTTCAAGCAGAAAAGGTTAAGAACCACTGGTTTAGAAATTCTGCTAAATGTCTCCTTTTTTTATTCCAAAAAAGAAAAAAACGTCAAATAATTTGCGAAAGACATTAATGTATATTAATTCGAGGCAAAATGTGAATTTTAGGGTGAATTATTCTTGTAGATATAATTTATAAGTTATGAAATCACTAGCAGGCACATACTGTTATCTGAAAAGCTTCCAAAAAAAAAATCTGTAAGCATCTTTGTAGTTCTAATGACTTTTATTTTAGTCATTATTTAACCTGCAGCCTCTGTTTAACCTGGCTTGTCTCTTGTCTCTTTATTGATTTGTGTACTCATGATTGGTTGACATGAGGGTAAATAAACAGTCTTTGTGTTTGGCAGGCCTGGTTTCCTGTGCTGTTGTTTAGCTAGGCAGGGGCTCCTGTTTTCTGGGCTGTGCTGTGTACAACAGTGCTCTTGTTCCATGTCCCCTCGTGACCGCACGGCCTCATTTGTCTCCGTCAACACATTAACACATCAGAAAAGCCCCCTGCTGCTCTAAAACGCTCGAGAAAGCGTTCCTTCCATTACTGGTGTAAGTGCTCCCCTTCCTTCCTCACTCCTCAGTCAGGTTGTTATGCTGTGCTTTATGGCGGCCATATATTCAGTGTAGCCTGTCTGCCAGATGAATAGGAAGTTGGTTTAGGGTACTCTGAGACACTCTCCCTCCCTTATCTTGCGCTGACAGATCATTTGGCTATGCACTCTTATGTAATAGTCACGACTGCTGGTTTTGTGTCCCACCCAGAGAGTCTCTTCAAGTCTCTCATTTAAGCTTATTCATAAATAATCTAGGTCTGCATAGTGACGTACTCAGACAGAAATATAGTCCGTGTGGTTTTTCCCGCAAGACACTCGCTCGCTATCCGCACTCAGCCCAATGTCCCGCCCACTGACGCATGTGTGCACCAGGCTTGCCAACTCACAGAAAGAGGGTTTGGGATGTTGCATGTCTCAGATGTAGTCACAGTTTTCTCTTGCTTTCTCATTTGTCATCGTCTCTTAAAAATATGAAGATTTGTGGTGATTTTAGAAGTTTTTTTTTTCATAATTCAATGGTTGTTCCAAACCTGTATGACTGTCTTTCAGCGCAACACAATAGAAGATATTCTGATTTATTTATTTTTTCTTAAAGGGGTCATATGCGATTTAAATTTTTTCTTTCTCTTTGTAGTGCTCTTGGTGCATAAAAAAGATCTGTAAAGTTGCAAAGTCTCATCTAACCCTTCAGAACAGACCGTTCTTTGGCCTGTGGTCAGAACGGGAAAAGCTCCAACATATCAACTGTCTGGAAATGCTGGCAGTGGAGAACGCACGGACGCGCTTTTGTCCCCGAATCAAGGGCCACCACGTCTTAGTCCGTTTGGACAACATGTCTGTGGTGTCCAGTGTTGGGGAGTAACTAGTTACATGTAACGGCGTTACGTAATCTAATTACAAAATTAATGTAACTGTAATTAGTTACAGTTACTAAGAAAAAATTAGTAATTAAATTACAGTTACTTATGAAATTTTTAACGATTACAAAGGGGATTACATTTGAATATTTACACACATCCACATACAGATTTAACTGATTTATTTCCCAAATTGCACTGACTATTCTGAGACATACCGCCCTAATAATTTCCGGGATGCGGAAACACAGTCATAAACCCAGTCATAAAAACGGAATGCCTAACGCGGACGGAATATACCACATTTTGGATGACTAAATTAAAAGTAGGTCAGTACACTTGAATCAAAACATGACATGGACTAGTGTCTGTGAATATTAAGCCCCAAAAATGCAACATATGACTCCTGCACGTTCTGTGTGTCTGTGGAAATCAGGCGCGGACTGGACACCGGGAGAACCGGGACGATTCCCAGTGGCCTGGCAGCCGATTTGGCCCGCTATTTTAATATCATTATTGTATAATTGCCTGCCGAATGTAATAAAGCGATCATTTGCGAATCCGCCATTTGATAATTAAATCTCGTGACTCGCGCGCTCTCCGCGCTTCCGCCAAACGGTTTGGATCAGACTCAGAGTAATCAATGCGAGAGAGAGAAAAGAGTGCACTGTGGAAGTGCACAGCTGGAGCCGAGAAGCTGAACTACTGTTCACGGTTTCAGGTCAGTTTCATCTGTAAATATGCTTTTTTTGTCTTTGTTTTTTATTTATTTATTTAATCAAGCAGCAGCACGTTGCTCATCAGTCATCACTCAAAATACTATATAATGGACATCATTATTATCTGTTGTAATGTTACAGTAGTAATTTAGCTGAAAAATAATCAGATGTTTTTGTGGAAGCTACGACAGACAACAACACAACCCTTACGAAAATTAAAGTTTTGTTATTTTACTAATAATCCAGAGAACATGGTTACTATTGTTTAAATGTGGTAACCAAAAATTATTTTACAAATGTATTTATTTAAAAATAAATAGAAATCCATTTGCAGAACAAAAAACAAAACAAGGTTATTGTACACTGTAAAAAAGATCTACCTGGTTCTACTTAAAATCATAAGTTAAGCAGCTGCTTCAAAATTTCAATTAAAAACAAAATGGATTAATGAATTGTTTTAACTCATTATTTTTAGTCTTGTTAAGCTGTGAATTGCCTTCTGTGAGTCAACATGACTATACAATTATTGTTGTTTCAACTTAGCTATGCAAGTTCAAAATAAAGTGAACTCAGTAAAGAGCATTCTGTTAACTTATCCCCATTAGTGGGTTCAACTTAGTAATTTCAATTAAGTAATGTCTTTGAATTAGGGTATCGAGTTAAGATGATCTAAAAGAATGTCTTGTTTTAACTTAATTATAAAAACAGACAAATTTGAGTACAAAACTTTTTTTTTATTATTAAAACCAATGTTAACCCAATACAAGCTATACATAAACACTTCAATCATCTCAAACTTGCAATCAATACTTTTTTGGTACCAAACTTCAGTTGGGTGCAGGTCACATAATGAGGCTAAGATAAAAAGAAGGGTTGTGCACAATCATGGGGTTGACTGCTGATCTGACAGTTGTCCAGAAGACAATCATTGACACCCTTCACAAGGAGGGTAAGCCCCAAACATTCATTGCCAAAGAAACTTGTTCACGCCAAGCCGACTCATCTTGTCTGATGGAAAAATGAGGCACCCAGCACAGCAAAAACGCCAGTGTACATTGAACTCAATTTTAGTCAAATTTAACACTCTTGAAATGTATATATGACTCCCTCCGTTTTAGAGTTAAAATACCACTGTCAAAAGTGTGAAATATGTACATTACTTACAGAGTACATTAAAACACTGAAAGAGTTTATTTGTAAATCCAGCATGGTGTTAAAATGTACTCAGAATGTGTCAAAATGTGTTCAGGTGTTCAATGTTCAAGTAAAAACAAGCAAAAAAAAAACATACATACATACATATATATAAAATAATCCACAAATCAATGCATTTACAATTATGAAATTACAATTACAGTGTTTTCAATACATTTAAACATATTCTTAAATTTTTTTAACATATAGTCAAAGCAAATCAGTATAAAAGCAAGTCAAAGCAAATCAGTGCAAATTCTTATTTTGTCAATATGTATTTTGAATTTTATTAGGTTTATAGTGCTTTAGTATTTAGCTGCTTAAACCACAGCATGCTTAAACCACAAATCTCCTGATAACTAGCTGCATTGACCCTGCCCTTGATAAAACACAGTGGACCAACACCAGCAGCTGACATTAGGGAAGTCGTGGCCTAATGGTTAGAGAGTTGGACTCCCAATCGAAAGGTTGTGAGTTCGAGTCTCGGGTCGGCAGGAATTGTGGGTGGGGGGAGTGCATGTACAGTTCTCTCTCCACCCTCAATACCACGACTTAGGTGCCCTTGAGCAAGGCATTGAACCCCCAACTGCTCCCCGGGCGCCGCAGCATAAATGGCTGCCCACTGCTCCGGGTGTGTGCTCACAGTGTGTGTGTGTGTGTGCACTTCGGATGGGTTAAATGCAGAGCACAAATTCTGAGTATGGGTCACCATACTTGGCTGAATGTCACTTCACTTCACTTCACATGGCACCCCAGACCATCACTGACTATGGGTACTTGACACTGGCACGAGCAAATGTCCCGGATGTGACTATTAACACTCAACAGTGTTGTTCGTCTCGAGATGCGCAAAGAGCTGTCTTCCACTCAATTTAAAATGGCAAGTTCATTCAAGCACCTGGAATTTGTGATTCATTGAAGTAACTTATGAACCTAAATTGGAAGATTGAAAACTCAAACAATTGAGTTGAAATTTCAAAACACATTTTTTTTATGTCTGATTTAATGACATATATAAGTTATCATAACTTTTTGATCAGATCATTTTTTACAGTGTACTTTTATATAGGCTAATAAAAGCATGGTCAATTTTTGTAAGGGAAAAACATGACTCGTGTACAGTATTAGGATTTTTATATAAATATATTGTAGTATTGTAGAGTATTGTATTGTACAGTATAGTTTTGTTCAATCTTGAGTATTAAAGTCATGAGAGAGATGGATAATGGGGCAAAATAAAGAGACTGAAGAGAAAAATGGAAGTGAAGGTGCAGTTCAGGAGAGAACTTTTAATTATTTTGCATGTCCCCAAATTAAAGATTTAAACCTTTTTTATGTCAGGTCCATACAAAAAATAGTTTTGTCCATTAATTTGTTTGTATGAGTTTGAATTTTCCAGTCTGATTTTTTTCCCAGTCCGCCCCTCCTGTAAATTAATGGCAAAGACATGGTTTCATCTACTACACATAGGCCTACTGAAGCTCGCAGTGTTTTCAACCTCTGCCATCTCAATATATGAGTACACGAACACATAAACATAATTTCTAGAACTGCTCTGTGTCACTTCATGTGCATTTTACTTATTTTGAGAAAACTATCATCACATCATATACAAAGAGACATCAGTTTAAAAAAAACACCAATGTTTCAGGAGTTTAGTACACAGAATACGTCACATGCTTATTAGATAACTGTATTTGAGTTGATGTATATGATTTTATTTATTATTATTTAATTTTCACAAATTTAGAAAAGTAATCAAAAGTACTCAAAAGTAATTAGTTACATTACTTTAATAAAGTAATTGAAAAAGTTACACTACTATTACATTTTAAACAGGGTAACTTGTAATCTGTAACCTATTACATTTCCAAAGTAACCTTCCCAACACTGGTGGTGTCCTACATAAATCGCCAGGGCGGTCTCAGGTCCTGAAACCTGTACAGGTTGGCGGAACGCCTCCTGGTTTGGGCTCAGCGCAACTTGTGCTCGCTGAGAGCAGTTCATGTGCCTGGGCTACAGAATCTGGGTCCAGACAGACTGTCCAGAAACAACATTCCCACGGGCGAATGGTCTCTACACCCACAGACAGTCCAGCTGCTGTGGGAGAGATTTGGCAGGGCGGAAGTGGACCTCTTCGTGTCCCACGAAAACACTCAAACTGGAGTTGTGGTCCCTCCATGTGTGGGCGCTCAACGGTTACCCGCTGATCTCTCAGTGGGAGTGCTAAATACTCAGGCTAGAGCGCCGTCGACTCGACGGCTATATGCCTCGAAGTGGTCAGTATTCTCCAGCTGGTGCACAGCTCGGGGATGTTCACCCCTTAGTTGTGAGGTGACGGAGGTTCTCTCCTTCCTACAGGAGCTGTTGGATAAGGGCAGAGCCCCCTCCACGCTCAAAGTTTACGTGGCGGCTATCGCAGCATTTTCCGAGACAACGCTCGGTCAGTCAATAGGAAGGAACGATTTGGTCATCCGCTTCCTTAGAGGAGCTAGGAGGCTGAATCCTCCCAGACCTCCGTCAGTCCCTGTATGGGACCTCTCGACGGTTTTGGAGACCATGAAGGGTTCCCCTTTCGAGCCTATCCGAACGATTAGCCTAAAACATCTGTCATTGAAGACATTGTTTTTGTTGGCTCTCGCTTCAGTGAAGCGTGTGGGTGACCTGCACGCGCTCTCGGTGAGTCCGACGTGCTGGGAGTTTGGGCCTAATGACTCAAGAGTCATACTCAAACCTAGGCATGGTTATGTACCGAAATCCCTCAACACACCGTTTCGGGCTCAGGTTATTTCCCTGTCTGCCCTGTCGGTGTCAGAAGAGGATGGAGACTCAAGTCTTCTTTGCCCCGTTAGGGTTTTAAGAGCTTATGTGTCTCACTCTGCTGTCTTCAGACAGACTGAGCAGCTGTTTGTCTCGTTCAGTGGATGTTCCAAGGGAATGGCTGTTTCGAAACAGAGCCTATCCAGATGGATAGTTGGCGCTATAGCTTTAGCTTACACTTCCAGGGGCCTTCAGTGCCCACTGGGTGTCAGAGCACACTCCACAAGAGGCGTCGCCTCATCGTGGGCGTGGTCTAGTGGGATTTCCTTACATGATATATGTATGGCGGCAGGATGGGCCTCGCCATCTACATTTATGAGGTTCTATAACCTAGAGGTTCCCGCTCTGCAAGCAAAGCTGTTGTCGGTATAGTTGAATCAGTGTCCTGATTGGAACTCTGAGATCGCAAGCGCGATGCGCTGCTGACTGTTATATGGGCAGTATTGCGTAAGACCCACATTCCCACATTGGTAAGGCCTTGCCTTGAATATGTGATGTCATATTGCCGCGTCTACGGACACTGCTAGATATGGGACGGAGGGTTTCCCCCTCCTGTTCTAGGACTCTCTGTGAGTCCCTCTGGTGATTGTGCATTGTAAATCCTGGGCGTCGCTTCCAGGTTTATTGGTGTGTGATCTCTGCATGCACTGCGTTTTACATTGGGTTCCCGTAGCGTCTTAGCTAAGACGCAGTACGAGAGAACTCTCGTAATAGAACGTACTCGGTTACTAATGTAACCTCGGTTCTCTCTAGAAGAGGGAACGAGTACTGCGTTCTCTGCCGTGCGCACGATTCACTCTGGTTCGCTTCGGCGATGAAATAAATCAGGTGAGTCACCCTTTTCGAGCTCCCTTTATAGGGCTAGGCCACACCCGTTTCGGCGGGAAGTGGCATGGAGGGCGCGAAGTGCGAGCCGTCTCGCCTATGGCTGTGTGCTGCTGCAAATGCACTTTACAATATTTTTTTGCTTCAGTGTATCGTGAAAAGAAACTTTTCCCGTAGCGTCTTAGCTAAGACGCAGTACTCGTTCCCTCTTCTAGAGAGAACCGAGGTTACATTAGTAACCGAGTACGTTTAATGTTTACGCAGTGCGATACGCAATGCAATGCATATAAAATACAGTATTAGTTATTATAATCTGTAATTATGTCCTCACTGGATGCAACAAATGCCTAGTTTACAGGGCTGGATTAAAATAAAGGCTAGGCGGGGCTGAAGTCCCAGGGCCCGCGGATTTAGTGTGGAGTAAAGGTTAATTAGACTTAGAATTGATTGGCCGGTGTCTCCCGCCGCCACAGCACTGAAAATAACTGTAGCTCCACAATTTCCCGGTCAAAGTCATAATAAACAGCACTTGCCCATTTGAATTCCACACACGACACTTATATTTGAACAGTAAAGGCTCTTTGAAGCTAGCGGAAACCAGATTGAATAGCACTGACCAAGTAAACTAAAGAGTAGAGGTAAACTTTACAAAACTGTAAATAAAAACAATTTAATCCACAGCACCACACCTAGGCTATTTAAATTAAAATTAAAAAATTAAATTTATGCATTTAAGATGCATTTACTGATATTGTAGAAATGGTCATAAAAATTGTTATAGGATACTTATAGCCTATAAAATATTGGTTCAAATAAAGTCAATAATCAATTTTATAAAGCTTTACTAATATTATAGTTAACTCTGGATTCAAGAATTAGCTCTTCTTTAGGGGAAACTACAAAGGACAATTTAATAGTTCTAATAAACTTTAATTGCAGAAAAATATGAATTCAACAATTAAGAGCCTGCAATATGATGCAATATTAATATTGTTAAATGCATTTTAAGTATTCAAAATTACAATTTGTTTTTGTCCGTTTTTTATTAATTAATAAACAATTTATCCCAATTGCCCTAACCCCATCAAAACATTTATAGAGGACTGTGTGGGCCAGATTTTAGGCTGAATTTTAGCACCAGTCCACCCTTGATGATTGTCCTTTTCTAGGGCCAGAAAGAATAACTTTTATTAAATAAACTATTTAAACTAAACTGTTTAACTGTGACTAATAATTCCTGTTGTAGGAAACGTTGTGGCACCAAGATAGGCTACTATGAACCCTTGGGTTTGCTATATGTCCTGTGTGTACTTAAACTGGGCCTGCTCATTTATAATGGGTTTTTACTGTTTTTGTCTTGTCACACTGATTTGTGCTACCCTGTCAGATTTTGCTGCCTCCCATTAAAACAGATGGCAGCACAATTCGATAGCGAAAAATGCTATGTAGCTTCCAGCATCAGTAAGGTGTGAGACTTTATTAACATGTACACTTACCCCAACCCTAAACCTACTCTTACAGTGGGATAAATACAGTGTTGGTAGCATAATCTGATAATTAGCATTATTTGTCAGAACACCGGGACACGGCATCACAGTACGGTAAGGGCGTAACATTTCGTCACACGCTTGATGAATTCAGAAAGTCACAACACACTGTATAGCTGGCCAATCAGAGTATACCTTGCTTTTCAGAATGATGAGCTTTGTAAAAATTTACGCGTTTCAGAAAGGCGGGGCATACAGGAGCAACAATAATGTACATTATGTGGAAAATTATGTTTTTTTTTTATTATTATTTTTTTACCTTTAATAAACACTGCATTACATCAACTACACAAAATAATGTTCCTTTAAGGAATGTCATATGATTTTTACATTTAATCAGTGTAACAGGGGTCACCATTGACATTCAATGTGTGCTCAAAAACAATTCAAACTTTCTTCAAAATATCTTCCAATCATGTTCTGCAGTTCATCATTACATCATGGTAATGATGTAACAGAAGTAGCAACAGATTGTTTTCTTCTGTATGATGTACCAAAAAGGAAGAAATGTAGGGAGGGCTCTTTTTATCAGTTGTTGGTTGGATGAAGGAAGATCTGAATGCAGACTTGCAGTGGATTTTAAGAAAGGGTAAGTGCCTCATTTTTGCGCTTATAATTTAAATCAAAATGTCATAAATTTGACTTCTCTGGTGACATATGCCGGACTTCAATCTGGAATAACCTGTTGGACCTCCTTTAACCCACAAAAAAGCATCCACACAGGTAAATATTTATTTGATAAGGTGGCGATGATTCTCATGGGGTATCTATGCACTCAGGCTTGGGGTAGTCATAATGTAATAAATACCGATAAACCATATATATATATATAAAAATACACACAGGGTGAATTTTCATTTCATGCCAACTTTTAGACTTGTCTTATATGCCTTAGAGGTATTTCGAATTTGTGATTTATGACAGTTGAGTTGAATAAATCATATAAACTTGTCTTTTAGATATTCAAATGATAAATATATCACAAGCATAAATGATTGAATGATCTGACTGAATAATCTAATAGTTGTTATTGAAGTGGAAAGATCCTGTAGTTCATACATTAACCGTCATGAATCACCTAGGTGATTTTTTTTAGTCAGTCAGTTGCTGCAGATCTCATTTACAGGGTCTTGACAGTTGAGTCCTGATCTAAAGATGTCTCACAGCAACAGTCATCCCAGAACAGGAAAGACCTTTATGTTACATGCTTTCTCTATGTTTCTCAGGATTTTTCTCATAAGGTCAGCGCTTTCCTGTTCAGACATAAACAAATGGAGTTGTATTGTGCATTTGTTGGTCTGACACAATGGCCTTTGGAATGCTAAAACACAGTGTGCTCTTGTGTTTAACAATGTAGTACAACGTGATTTTTACTCTGCACTGTGTAGTTATCAATGCATGTTTGTGTGTTTGTATCAATGCACCTGTGTGTGTATTTATATATTTTTTATTGTTCATGCCATTTGTGTGTATGCAGAACATATGCAGAACTTTTATTATAAGAATGGTCAGACAGGCAATAATCAGTAATGGCGTCAGGTATGTCAGGGATATCCAGAATAAATAACAGAAACAAGCAGATGTCGCGGCAGGCAGCAGAGAATCAGAGTCGGTAAACAATCCAAAGGTCAGGTACGGAAGGAACAAACACAAGGAAAAAACGTTCGGAAATGTCAGACAGGCTAAACAAGACTTCACAGTGAATGCATGTGTGAGAGCAGCTTATATGTTTATGGAAATGAGGTGCAGGTGTGAGTGCAATCAGTCTCGTGTATGAGGCCTTGTGGGAAATGTAGTTCATGATGGATCTTGAGTGAGTCCTGAGTGGAGTGCTTTCTACTGAAGTTCATGGGCACTCCAGCTAATGATCGTGACAATTATGGTTTTCTTTCAATATTTCAATGAATTTGTTCTGTCTGGTACAGTTCTCTGCTTGTGCGACTTCTCTCCTCTTTGAGTCCGTCTTCAGTGCATCTGTCTTAAAGATGATCACTACGTTTGTGTAACAAATTGCATCCTTTCAGGAATAACCTGCCCACGCTGTTTTGAACCTGACATTTATTACTGACAGTTAACGTTATGCTATCAAAATAAGTCTAAAAATTAATAAACCACAATGAGTACAAATCTTGAGTTATTGAAATAATATAAAGATATCACTGTCCCTAACTTGCAACCTCTCACTTAATTTACTTCCTAAATTAAATAAAAAAATAAATAAAATCTTGGACTCTTATAATACGTGTATCTGGCAACACGACTGAGACTGAGCCCGCGTCCTCAATCACAAATCGCTCAAAGGACGAGGCCATGCAACCTTTTCACGATGATAATATTTATTTATTTATTTTTTAAAACTCAGATAGCTTGCTGAAATACTTCTGCAGCTGCCTCATCTACCTCAGCCATGCTGTTCAAGACCTGTCCCGGTGACCCTGATCTCGCCTAGCCTGCCTTCCGTTTCCACTATACTCTCTCTCGCACATTCTTCTCTTACATACATACATTCTATATATATATATATATATATATATATATATATGTATGTGAAAGGAGAATGTATGTACAGTATATATGTTAAAGGAGAATGTATGTGTGTGAGAGTAGAAATGGATGTATGTATATGAAAGGAGAATGTATGTGTGTGAAAGCAAAAATATATGTATGTGAAAGGAGAATGTAAGAGTGTGTAAGAGTATAAATGTATGCATGTTTAAGGAGAATGTAAGTGTGTGAAAGCAAGAATGCATGTATGTTGAAGGAGAATGTAAGTGTGTGAGAGTGCTAGAATGAATTATGGCTTGTACGGCCCTTCATAGTAAACTGTACTGTATAAGCTGTATATCAACAAGAAAGTGTATATAATCACACACACACATACACACACACACACACACACTAGTACCTGTAACCCTATAGTGCTAGTAAGTTCTAGTGTCCATATAATCAATTTTTACTTCATTTAATTTGGCATAGATTGATTAGACAAGCCACACCCCACCTAATTCTCCAGCAAGCCTAATCAACAGCACAATAAAACACTCACTTAATTAAAACTCATTAATCTGCCAAATTGTGCATTAATGGTTACAATCAATTATGTAAGAAACTGATGCAGTGTAAATAATGAATGGATGGATTGTCTGCAAATAGAAAAGCAAAGATGTGCTTAGGGGTTGCCACTAAAACAACCATTTTTTAAATAGGTTTATGTACACAAGAAACAGTGGCCTTCTATTAGCCCGGATCAACGGTCAAGCACAAATTATTCTCAGAGTGTGTCATCTACAGCTAAACTGGCCAAATGTTTTGAGAATGACACAAATATTTTAAAAGATTCAGTATTTGCAGTGTTGACCCTTCTCTTTTAAGACATCTGCAGTTTGCGCTGTCATGCTGTCAAACAACTTCTGGGCCACATCCTGACTGATGGCAGCCCATTCTCACTTATTCAATGCTTGGAGTTCATCAAAATTTGTGTGTTTTTTTTTTGTCCATCTGTCTCTTGAGGATTGACCACAAGTTCTCAAAAGGATTAAGGTCTGGGGAGTTTCCAGGCCATGGACCAAAATTTCGACGTTTTGTTCCCAGAGCCACTAAATTATTACTTTTGCCTTATGTTAAGGTGCTCCATCATGCTGGAAAAGGCATTGTTAATCACCAAACTGTTCTTGGATGGTTGAGAGAAGTTGCTCTCAGAGGATGTTTTTGTACCATTCTTTGTTCATGGCTGTGTTCTTAGGCAAAATTGTGAATGAGCCCACTCCCTTGACTGAAAAAGAAACCCCAAACATGAATGGTTTCAGGTTGTCTTACTGTTGGCCTGACACAGGACTGATGGTAGTGCTCACCTTTTCTTCTCCGGACAAGCTTTATTCAGGATGCCCCAAACAATCAGAAAGGGGATTCATCAGAGAAAATTACTTTAACCTAGTCCTCAGCAGTCCAATCCCTGTATCATTTACAGAATATCAGTCTGTCCCATTCCTAGAGAGCAATGGGTTCTTTGCTGCCCTTCTTGACACCAGGCCATACTCCAAATGTCTTGGCCTCACTGTGCGTGCAGATGCTCTCACACCTGCCTGCTGCCATTCCTGAGCAAGCTCTGCACTGGTGGTGCCCCGATCCCGCAGCTGAATCAACTTTAGGAGACCACCCCGGTGCTTGCTGGACTTTACTGGGCGCCCTGAAACCTTTTTCACAACAATTGAACTTCTCCCCTTGAAGTTCTTGATGATCTGATAATTGATTGATTTAAGTGCAATCTTACTAGCAGCATTATCCTTGCCTGTGAATACCTTTTTGTGCAAAGCAATGATAACTGCACATGTTTCCTTGCAGGTAACCATGGTTAACAGAGGAAGAAAAAATTATTTCAAGCACCACCCTTCTTTTAAAGCTTCCAGTCTGTTTTTCTAACTCAATCAGCATGACAGAAGCACCTTTCACACTGCGATTCTGGCAAATACACGGGTAATGTGTCCCGGTAATTGTTCCCGGGTTGCTAGATTTTGCACTTTTACACTGCCAGTGATTACACGGAATATGTGTGTGCATTCACACACAACCCGTAAAGGTCCAGTAATGACACGTGACATCAGGGCGTGACATGTAATGTACGAGTCTAAAACGCTAGGCACGTTAACTTTCACTTAAGCTCGTGAACGATCTCAGCTTCAGTGCGGAAAGTGAGGAACTAACTGATCTCTGCTTCATTACAGTTTGCACATATTTTTTCTTCGCAAACACTGATCTGTCTTCAAGAAAAATTGGTAAAAGAGTCGTGTGATAATATGCGTCATCACTACAAATTATCAAATGTTCATTAGATGGATTGGCTGAGGGAAGAAACTGTTCCTGTGTCTGGTCGTTCTGGTACTCAGTGCTCTGTAACGTCGACCAGATGGCAACAGTTCAAAGAGGGAGTTTGCCGGATGTGAGGGGTCGAGAGTGATTTTGCCAGCCCCTTTGCTCACTCTGGATAAGTACAGTTCTTGAATGGAAGGAAGGGTTGTACCGATGATTCGCTCAGCAATCAGGACTACCCTCTGTAGTCTTCTGAGATCAGATTTAAAAGCTGAGCTAAACCAGACAGTAACTGAAGTGCAGAGGATGGATTCAATGATGGTGGAGTAGAACTGTTTCAGCAGTTCCTGTGGCAGGTTAAACTTCCACAGCTGGCAAAGGAAGTACAACCTCTGCTGGGCCTTTTTCACAATGGAGTCAATGTGAATGTCCCACTTCAGGTCCTGAGAGATAGTGGTGGCCAGGAACCTGAATGACTCCACTGCAGTCACAGTGGTTCATGATGGTGAGTGGGGGGAGAACAGGGGGGTTTCTCCTGAAGTCCACTATCTTCTCCACAGTTTTGAGCCAGCTCTTTAACCTCCTGTCTGTAAACTGACTCGTTACCATACTAAATGAGGCTGATGAGTGTGGTGTCGTCTGCAAACTTCAGGAGCTTGACAGAGGGGTCCTTAGACGTGCAATCGTTAGTGTACAGGGAGAAGAGCAGTGGGGAGAGAACACAGCCCTGGGGAGCTCTGGTGCTGATTGTATGGGTGCTGGATGTGTATTTTCCCAGCCTCACTAGCTGCTGCCTGTCTGTCAGGAAGCTGTTGATTGTCAGACGGAGGTGGGCACGGAGAGCTGAGTTAGTTTGGGCGGGAGGTGGTTTGGAATGATAGTGTTAAAGGCACAAAGAGGATCCTCACATAAGTCCCTGGTCTGTCTAGGTGTTGCAAAACATAATGCAGTTCAATGTTTACTACATCGTCCACAGACCTGTTTGCTCTGTAGGCAAACTGAAAAGGATCCAGCAAGGGTCCAGTGATGTCCTTCAGGTGGGCCAGCACCAGTTTTTCAAATGACTTCATGACCACAGACGTTAAAGCCACAGGCCTGTAGTCATTTAGTCCTGTAATTTTTTATTTCTTTGAGATGGGGATGATGGCTGAGCGTTTGAAGCATGTTACTAAGTCCTCGACCCGGGATCAATCCCGGAATCAATCCCGGGTTGTGTTTCCTTTCACACAGAAGGCGACCCGGCAATGTTCCGGCAATTTTCCCGGTCTGACGTGCAGTGTGAAAGGGGCTAGAGTGATTTTCAGCCTCGTCCTTGTCAACACTCTCATCTGTGTCAATGAGTAAATCACTTATATGATGTCAGCTGGTCCTTTTGTGGCAGGGCTGAATGCAGTAGAAATGTTTTTGGGTTTAAGTTAATTTTCATGGCAAAGAGGGACTTTGCAATTCATTGCAATTCATCTGATCACTCTTCATAACATTCTGTAGTAAATGCAAATTACCATCATAAAAACTGAGGCAGCAGACTTTGTGAAAATTAATATTTGTTTAATTCTCAAAACTTTTGGCCAGGGCTGTAGTATTTGATTCTGTGCTGCAGTGACAGCTCCAGTTGCTGTAAAGCACTTAATTTATTTTCTCTGAACAAGTGAAAGTGGGGTGAGATGTGCCAGTGGGGAAATAAAACCACTTCCTTTATCTAGTGAACTGCACAGTTTTTGTTGTGATTATATAGTTGAATTATCTGTTTTATGCACTTACATTTAAATTAAGAATTTGATAATTTGACTTATTGTGTACATACATGTTTTTACATTGTACTTATTTTTGAAAATACTGTCTTGTGATTGCATCTTTCATTTCTGTAGTTACATCTTTAGTTACACTATAACCCTATTACCCTACCTATACCTCTTAAAACTAATCACCAAACCTGCCCCTAACCCTACCCATATTCCATCTCAATAGCAGCAAAAGTGTTTTGCAATTCAACATGAACACAAAAGCTACAATATACCTAACAATTTATTATTTTATTTAGTACATTGAATTTACAGACACCTAATATAAGGTGTGAGCAAACTATATATATATATATATATATATATATGGGAAATATTTTGTTTTAGCATTTTTACATAAATCTCAATTTGTAATACGGATCCTTT
Organism: Carassius carassius; assembly: GCF_963082965.1. Taxonomy (NCBI): domain Eukaryota; kingdom Metazoa; phylum Chordata; class Actinopteri; order Cypriniformes; family Cyprinidae; genus Carassius; species Carassius carassius. Next base: position 15,788,461 of record NC_081761.1, on the reverse strand, counting down.
TCTGTTTCACTAAAGCTTGCCTGTTATTTTAGAAGATAAGAAACGTACTCGGTTGCTAAACGTAACCTCGGTTCTCTCTAGAAGAGCGAACGAGTACTGCGTCTTAGCTAAGACGCTACGGGAAAAGTCTCTTTTCACGAAATACTGAAGCAAAAAATTATCCTTAATTTTGTATTTTTGTAAAGCGCATTTGCAGCAGTACACAGCCATAGGCGAGACGGCTCGTTCGCTCATTGGCTTGTTCTGCGACAACTGCACAGCCTATCGAGCGCGGGCTGATGCAACATCAGACCAATAAGGGTGCTTCGCGCCCTTCTTGCCACTTCCCGCCGAAACAGGTGTGGCCCAACCTATAAAATGAGCTCGAAAAGGCTGACTCACCTGATTTATTTCATCGCCGAAGCGAACCAGAGTGAATCGTGCGCACGGCAGAGAACGCAGTACTCGTTCGCTCTTCTAGAGAGAACCGAGGTTACGTTTAGTAACCGAGCAGCTCTCTCGTACTGCGTCTTAGCTAAGACGATACGGGAACCCAATGCAAAACGCTGTGCGCGCAGGGATCACACACCAATAAACCTGAAGCAACGTCCAGGATTTACAGTGCACAGTCACCTGAGGGACTCACAGAGAGTCCAGGACAGAAAAGGGGGAAAGCCCTCTGTCCCATATCTAGCAGCATCCGTAGATGCGGCAATATGACATCACACAGCCGAGGCAAAGCCTGATGCAATACTGCCCATATAACAGTCGGCAGCGCATAGCGCTCATGAACTCAGAATTCCCCTCAGGGCCCTGATTCGACTATACCGACAGCAGCCTTGCTTGCAAGGCGGGAACCTCCAGGTTATAGAACCTGATAAATGTAGACGGCGAGGCCCAACTTGCCGCCATACATATATCCTGCAAGGAGATCCCAGTAAACCACGCCCACGACGAGGCGACGCCTCTTGTGGAGTGTGCTCTGACGCCCAACGGGCACTGAAGGCCCCTGGAAGCGTAAGCTAACGCTATGGCGTCAACTATCCATCTGGATAGAGTCTGTCTCGAAACAGCCATTCCCTTGAAACGTCCACCGAACGAGACAAACAGCTGCACCGTCTGCCGAAAGGCAGCAGAGCGAGACACATAAGCTCTTAAAACCCTGACAGGGCAAAGAAGACTCGAGTCTCTATCCTCTCCTGACACCGGCAGGGCAGACAGGGCAATAACCTGAGCCCGAAACGGCGTGTTGAGGGATTTCGTCACATAACCGTGCCTAGGTTTGAGTATGACCCTTGAGTCATTAGGCCCAAACTCCAAGCACGACTGGTTCACCGAGAGCGCGTGCAAATAACCCACACGCTTCACCGAAGCGAGAGCCAACAAGAATACTGTCTTGAACGACAGATGCTGAAGGCTAACCGATTGGATAGGCTCAAAAGGGGGACCCTTCATGGCCTCCAAAACCGCCGCGAGGTCCCACATAGGGACTGACGGAGGTCTGGGAGGATTCAGCCTCCTAGCTCCTCTGAGGAACTGGATGACCAAATCATTCCTTCCTATTGACTGACCGAGCGCTGTTTCAGAAAACGCTGCGATGGCCGCCACATAAACTTTGAGCGTGGATGGGGCTCTGCCCTTATCCAACAGCTCCTGTGGGAAGGAGAGAATCTCCATCACCTCACAACTAAGGGGTGAATATCCTCGAGCTGTGCACCAGCTGGAGAACACCGACCACTTCAAGGCATACAGACGTCGTGTCGACGGAGCTCTAGCCTGAGTGATGGTATTCAGCACTCCCACTGCAAGATCAGCGGGTAACCGTTGAGCGCCCACACATGGAGGGACCACAACTCCGGTTGAGGGTGCCAAATCGAGCCCCTGGCCTGCGAGAGGAGGTCCCTCCTCAACGGTACTGGCCACGGGGCGACATCTGCTAACTGCATCAAATCTGGGAACCATGGTTGGTTCTTCCAAAGAGGTGCTACAAGCAGTATTGAACATCTCGTTTCTCTCACCCGTTCTATTACCTGCGGAAGGAGGGAGATGGGAGGGAAAGCATAAAGCGGGCAGCACGGCCATTTCTGTGACAGCGCGCTTTCGTTCTTGGAAAAGAACGCAGGGCAGTGAGCGTTTTCGTGGGAAGCGAAGAGGTCCACCTCCGCCCTGCCAAATCTCTCCCACAACAGCCGGACTGTTTGCGGGTGTAGAGACCATTCTCCCATAGGAACATTGCCTCTGGACAGCCTGTCTGGACCCAGATTCTGTAGCCCAGGCACATGCACTGCCCTCAGCAAACGCACGTCGCGCTGAGCCCAAACCAGGAGGCGTTCCGCTAGCCTGTACAGGTTTCAGGAAACGAGACCGCCCTGGCGATTTATGTAGGACACCACAGACATGTTGCCCGAACGGACTAAGACGTGGTGATCCTTGATTTGGGGACAAAAGCACATCAGCGCGTTCTCCACTGCCAGCATTTCCAGACAGTTGATATGATGGAGCTTTTCCCGTTCTGACCATAGGCCAAAGGACGGTCTGCCCTCGAGCAGCGCTCCCCATCCCGAAGTGGAGGCATCCGTCGACACCATCTTCACATTCGGGGAAGTCCCCAGGCTTACACCTGATCGGTACCAGCCGTTCGCTGTCCAAGGTGCCAGAGCTGTGACACAGCTCTGATTGACCTTGAGATGCAGCCGGCCAGACGCCCACGCTCTGCGCGGCACCCGCGTCTTCAGCCAGAACTGCAGGGGGCGCATGCGGAGCAGGCCCAGCTGCAGAGCCGGAGATGCTGAGGCCATGAGGCCCAGCATCTTCTGACAGTGTTTGAGCGACACGGTCGCGCCGCAGCGGAAAGAACTCGCTGCGCGCTGAATGCCCATCACACGCTATGGTGACAGCCGCGCCGTCATGGAACACGAGTTCAGAACTATACCCAGAAACATAATCGTCTGACTGGGGTTCAGCGAACTCTTCGCCCAATTGACACTGAGGCCGAGCTTCTCGAGGTGATCGCGTAAAACGGCCCTGTGGTCCACGAGTTCCGCTCGTGATCGGGCCAGAACCAGCCAGTCGTCCAAATAATCCAGCACTCGCATGCCTCTGAGTCTGAGAGGAGCGAGTGCTGCATCCATGCACCTCGTAAACGTACGAGGAGCCACGGAGGACTGTAAACTGGTATGCCTGGCCCTCGAAGGCGAATCTCAAATATCGCCTGTGGTTTGACGCTATCTGTATTTGAAAATACGCGTCCATCAGATCTATTGACATGAACCAGTCCCCTCTGCGAATTTGCGCGAGGAGTTTCCTGGTCGTAAGCATTTTGAAACTGCGTTTCGTCAATGCCTTGTTCAGCTGTCTTAGATCCAGTATGGGCCTGAGACCCCCGTCTCTCTTGGGCACCAGAAAGTATCTGCTGTACAGACCCCCCTCGCTTTGAGCTTGAGACACAGGCTCTACAGCCCCTTTGCTCAACAGTTTTGATATTTCGGCCCGAAGTATGTGTGCTACTTCTGTTTTGACTGTAGTTTCGACGCGCGCTGAAAAGCGCGGAGGGCGTCGAAAAAACTGTAGCGAGTAGCCTCTCTTTATAATGCCTAGCACCCAATCCGAAACCCCTGGAAGCGCTGACCATGCATCTGCATGAATGGCTAAGGGCTGGATGCGAAGCGCGCTCTGTTGACCGGGTCACGGCGGTGCTCGGGTGTGCTGCGCATTTGAGGCGGGGAGCGCGCTGATCACAGCGGGCAGATCGCTCCTCGTCGACCCCGTCCCGGCGCTAACCGACTGGGGGAAGGCTGAGCAGGTCCCGTGGGACTCGATATGTCTGCGAGTAACTGTGGGCTGCATATGTGCACATTTACCACTTTCAACTCGCTGTCTGCCTCTGCAGAGCGTACGTGCACGGGCCTCGTTTTTACAGAAGCCACGCGCCGTATGTGACATAGTGTATGTGGGCACTGGGGAGTGGGCACGTTTACTATGCGGCGCGCTCGACCGATCTGTGTTGATCTTATGTGCGCGAGCCCTGTGTGCAGGGCTGTGCTTACATGTGGAGATGGGCACTGAGGAGTGGGCATCGTCACTACATTTATAGCACCATCGGCCGTGGCCGGACGAACGTTCACGGGTTTCGTTTTTACAGAAATCACATGACGCGTGTGACATAGTGATTGTGGGCACTGAGGAGTGGGCACGTCTACTATGTAGTGCGCGTGATTGACTTGAGTCGCTTCTATGGGCGCGAGCCCTGTGTGAAGGGCTGTGCTTATATGTGGAGATGGGCACTGAGCAGTGGGCATGGTCACTACATTTATAGCACCATCGGCCGTGGCCGGGACACCAGAAATTACACCTTTTTCGGGAAATATCTGGGTAGCCGTGATAACGGTTTTTGTGTGCAGGCAAGCGGGCAACCGTACAGGCTTGCGCATTGCAAAAGACGCTGAAACAGTCACAATCTCTGGAACTGAAACAGCGGCGCACTTAGGTGAGAGCCCGGCCACAGCGGAACTCGTACACCGGCGCTTCGATGAAGCAGCCATCGTGTGTAGTGCAGACGCAGCAACATGCAGCATGCATAGATGGCTTTCCTAGCATGGCTTCGGGGCTCCCGGCCTTACCGTAATCCTCTGCCGCGGTCCCCGCGGCGCCGGGCGACGGCCGGTAGAGAGAGAACGGGGGTCTCGAGCTGCGTTGCTGAAGCTTTTGTGATAACGGCTTTTGTGTGCAGGCAAGCGGGCAACTGTGCAGGCTTGCGCTTTGCAGAAAACGCTGAGACAATCACAATTCCTGGAACTGAAACAGCGGCGCGCTTGGGTAAGAGCTCGGCCACAGCGGAACTCGTACACCTGCGCTTCGATGAAGCAGCCATCACGAGTAGTGCAGCCGCAGCGTCACACAGCAGGCTTTAGATGGCAACACCACTTTTGCCGCCGTCCAGCAGAGGGCGGACAAAGGTGCGTCGCTATCGCCTGTTCCACCGGCGGAAGTGACTGGTAGTTCCTGTTTTTAGCATCATCAGTGGAGAATGCTAGTGAGACAGACGAACGAGTTCGCGCTGAATATGGAGCGTTCCAAGCCTTCGCCACCTCTTCGTGAAGCTCAGGAAGAAATGAGGCGGGCTTTGAGAAGTACGCTCATCCGAAAGGGAAATACCATCCAGCCGGGAACGAGAGGGTGCAGACCACTCACGGCCGAGACTCGTCGCGGCCAACGCGAGCATTCGTCCCGGCTCCTTCTCGATGTCAGCTCGTCTGCTGGGCTTCTGAGCAGAAGGCGCGAGATCCTCGGGGCTCGCCCAGCCCTCACTGCCCGAAGCTAGCAGAGAGCGCGTGTCCTCTTCCCCCGACGCGGCCCTGAGATCGAGGCAGGAGACACAGATGACGTACCGGTCTCCCTCGCTGAGTGGGGCTCTGACGAGCCGCAGGAAGGCATCTTAAAAAAGACGCGAGCTCTTTTACGAGTGTGTGTCGCAGGGCGAACACACACACACATAAAGAACAGCTGGATATAACAGAATTGAAAGGATATAGGCGCCGGATAGCGCAGCAGGAACGGCAGTGGAAGGCGGCGATGCCAGCAGCTTCAGAATGGCTCGTCCTGCTGATATGCTTTCTCAGACGGCGCTTGCTTCCTCAGTGATCCAGCGATGCGTGAGCTTCGCTGAAGAGATGAAAAATCAGGTGAGTCAGCCTTTTCGAGCTTCTTTTATAGGTTAGGCCACACCTGTTTCGGCGGGAAGTGGCAAGAAGGGCGCGAAGCGCCCTTATTGATCTGATGTTGCATCAGCCCGCGCTCGATAGGCTGTGCAGTTGCCGCAGAACAAGCCAATGAGCGAACGAGCCGTCTCGCCTATGGCTGTGTACTGCTGCAAATGCGCTTTACAAAAATACAAAATTAAGGATAATTTTTTGCTTCAGTATTTCGTGAAAAGAGACTTTTCCCGTAGCGTCTTAGCTAAGAAGCAGTACGAGAGAGCTCTCGTAAGAGAACTTATTCTTTCTGAAAAAGAACACTTTTCTGCCTCATTTCTCCTTATCTTTGAGACAACTTACATACAAACTGGGCCATCTTAGCTTATTAATTAACTTGATAAATTACAACTTTATTTCTCCCTTTTTGCCGTTTCCTTTTCATTTTGCTTATTTACATCAAAGCAATACAAGCAGGCATATTTTTCTCATGTCTGGGCAGCTCACCAAGATGGAAGACTTGTCCTTAAATTTATCATTAGAAATTTCCATAACAATGCTTTCTGATTATGTGTTGAAATTATGACTGTGATGCGTTGGCGTAATAACTGCACATTTAAACACGGTCCAGATCAATGAAACCACTGCTCTTATGTCTTTAAAACAATTGTGTTTTCATTTTCAGGTCTCTGCCTTGATTGTCAAACTCTCTGCTTGTCAATTTCAGATTCAAAGCACAAGCTCAGAGGCAGTCAATGCAGAACAAATCATATTAGTTTTCAATTCAGCTGGCCCTCTTTGCCACAGAAGAGGGATAAAGCTAAAATAAGACAGATTAAATTTATTTAATACATTTTTTTTCTGAATTTTGGTCACTTTTCCAGCTATCCTGGGTTTCAGATTTCCTCTTGTCTCATCACTCATGTGAGTGAAAGACCTCCCACAATGATTCAATGAGTTGTGTCAAGTATAACGGATGGGAAAGAAGCTTTTAAATCTTCTTTTACTCTCTCTCTCTCTCTCTCTCTCTCTCTATATATATATATATATATATATATATATATATATATACTGTATATATATTCTTCACTCACTCAAAAATAGACCAGTTCCTGATGGAAGTGACCTAATTTCTGCCCTTCAGCTATGACCACCAATGCATGTAAATTTTTTCTTATTCAATTGATTTACTGTACTCACAACTGTTCAACCAAAACTCATATTGTTCAATAATTTCAGCATATTTTCAGTTAGATTGTTACAAAATCACAAAGGATCCTTTCCAATTCACATTTGGTTTTCTAACTGCCTTTTATGGTGCTATTGCTACTTTTTTTTTTCATTTGCATCTCCTTTGGTTCAGTGTAATTTAATCTATAGGATCTTAATCGCTGAATCATTTCATACATCAATACTATATATACAGATATATAGATTATATAGATTTTATAGAACTGATTTGCAATTTCTGAATTGGTATTGTGGCAACTGTAGTTTTACTGTAACATCTTATATTTTTGCCCCTATTTATTTATTTATTTATATATATTTATTTATTTATATATATATTTATTTATTAAGGACATTTAGAAATATGTGAACAGCCACAGAATATGTTGAAGTACTTCCAAGTCAGTGATCAAATGAACCATAAGGGGGTCTTGATGTGTCTGTTCCTTCTGTTTGATTCACTTTTCACTAGAGGTTGATGTTTATGGATGGTTTAGAAAAAAAAATTATGCTAAGCAGATACAGTATATAGAGCTGTGGACGGATTGTCTGCTATTGTTTATCATCACACTGTCAGCTGGTGGTGAGTTTTCTCTTTGGACTCACACTGCGTACATCGCCTTCTCATGTAGATTCACAAACTAACGTGTTTCTGTCTCATATCAGCATAATAATACTGCTCTCCAGGATGATGAAATCTGAAAGTGACAGGAAATAAAAGAAGATAAACAGCAGGAATTTGTTATATATTTTTGCACAGTATAAATATGTTGATTCAAAATGTAGTCTAGACGTTTTCTAATAAACATATGATTTTAAACACATTTTATGTTTTCGAAGAGAAGCTTTACATTCATTATCCAGACAATTTATTAGTTATATTTTATTAGTAAATTTTCATTAGTTAACAAAAAACAAAAACAAACGAAAACACCAAAACTTTGTCATGATATGTACTGTTACATAAAGTAAAGGAATATTAGCCATTATTTATGTAGTAGTTAAGCATGAACATAGCATAAATTGTCTTTAGTATTGTATAACTGGTGGCAACTTAACCATAATGGCTTATTCTGGTGAATTAACTTGAACATGACTCAATAAGTGCCATACCAATAATTAATGTGGATATAGTTTTCACTTTCAAACAGGGCGTCAAATTGTCTTTATTACACAGTTTTAGCAGTTTGTTACTAGCAGTTAAATATTTAGCAGTTTATTAACACCTGTTAAATATTATGAAGAGATACTGTTCATTTTACTTACTTAGCAGATGGTAAATCACAGAAATATAATATTATGTAAATCACTTACAAACACACAATCACAAAAGTTGTAAACAAATTTTATTTAGATAGTGCACTTAAGACATTCTGCTGACTAACACTGCAAGTACATGTCAACTTATTCTGCTAACCTCAACCATAACCTAACAGTCTAGTAATGCTGTACTGATACTGTAATTAGAGTTAGTTGACGTAGTGGTAAAGATACTTACAGTTAATGGAATGTCCAAAATTAACTAGTCTAAGTGTAACTCCTATAACTATTGCAGTTTTTCTCGATTGCTAACACACAATTCATAATTTTCTCACAACTATAAACACAATCTCAAAACTACACACCAATTTGTGCAAACTTTAAACTTCCAGGTCAAAATCAAATACTTTAGTCAAAAATTTGTTATTTTTTGTCAGATTCGGACATAGAGGTATTTCAAATAGCATGTTGGTAAAGTATAGGGTACTACAGAAAAGCATTAAAACTGCTAAATCCGATAATTATTTCGTCTGTTTTAGAAGAAAACAAATATAACCCCATGTATTCAATACAGTGGTTAAATTAATGAAAAATGAAGCATCAACAGGCCTTGACATTTCCCAAAAGCACAGCAGTAATGACTATGAACTACTTTAATTCCGAGATCGTACCTATTAGAAGTAAAATTGTAACCATGCAGCCGTCAGCTACAGTATCGCTATCCCCTGAGGAGCAATTCCACTCATTCTCTACTATAGGAGAGGAAGAATATTATAAACTTGTTAAATCATCTAAACCAACAATATGTACTGTATGAGCTCCTAAAAGAGGTGATTCCAGAGGTCATAGATCCTTTTCAGACTATTATTAATTCGTCATTGTCATTAGGATATGTCCCCATAACTGGCTGTTATTAAGGTCCAATCCCAATTCTATTTAATACCCCTTCTCCTTCCCCTGTCAAGGTGTAGGGGTAAAAATATTCCCTTAAGAATTGGGACACCACGAATATACCGTTACATGTCATCATATGTCATCTAACTCCTACAATACACACACCTATACTGGTGTGCTTATGTGAATTATAGCCTTACCGTTCTGTATTAATGCACTGCTTACTGACACACACATACACACACACACAGACATATTGGAGATTGCGCAGCTCACACATCCAAGAGCAAAGAGTTTTGTCAACACTGCCCCACAACTTTTATTAATAACAGAAATTCTAAAATACTGAATCGCTACATTATATTTTCCATCAATGAGAGGATAAAATCACTGTTTTTGAAGTAAACTCACTAATTGTAAAGAGAGATGCACAGACGCACGTACACAGAACTTTCATCTCTTTCTCTCTCTCTCTCTCTCTCTCTCTCTCTTTTTTTTGATTTGGCAATATTTGAGAAAAGGGTTTAGCAATTTTTAATTATTGGGGTATTAGCCCCCCTCAGTGTCTATGGTGGTTAGCTCTGATTAGACATGAACTTATATGTTGTGGTACTATTGTGCAGTCTGTAATAATATGATGTCAGCAAATTTTAGTGATTTTTGGCAAACATTTCTTTGAATATCATGACTGTAAATATGAACTCACGATTGAATGTAACATAAAACAAAATGATTAATTTTCATTAAAATCTTAATTAATGCTGAAAGTGCTTAGATTAATGTGTCTTTTTGTTCACTCAGGCAGCCATGTTGCCATTGTAGGACCTCTATCTGTAGGAACCTCTGTCTGGCCCTTCCCCTTCCCTTTACCCCTACCCCTCCAACCAAAAGAGAATCTAGACATCCTTACCTCTTCACATGAATGCGCAAAATGAAGGGGTTGGGGAAAAGGGAAGGGCTAAGGTGTGGAAATGGGATTAGGCCTAAGCCTCTCATAAAAAAAAGAAAACACACAATTTGACCCCAAAGATCTAGTTACAGACCAATCTTGAATCTCCCTTTTCTGTCAAATATACTAGAAAAGGTAATAATGTATCCTCACAATTATATTTCTTTAGAGAAAAATGGTATCTGTGAGGATTTCCAGTCAGAATTTAGACCTTATCATAGTACTGAGACTGCTCTCATTAGAGTTACAAATAACCTGCTCTTATCAACGTTGTGTCATGGTTGTATCTCTCTATTAGTGCTACTGGATCTTAGTGTTGCATTCTACACTATTGACCACAATTCTTTTGAATAGATGAGAAAACTTTGTTGACATTAGTGGAAGTGCATTAGTACTGTTCAAATCATACTTCCTGTATCTGACCGCCTTCAGTTCGTAGCAGTGAATAAAGGGGTATCATATCGATCACAAGTGCAGTATGGAGTACCCCAAGGCTCAGTACTAGGGCTGTTACTTTTAACACTTTACATGTTACTCTTGGGAGATATCATCAGAAAACACAGTGTTAGCTTTCACTGTTATGCTGATGATACTCATAAACATTAATTAATGCGTTCATGACCTCAAAGTTAGCTTATTGTAATGCTTTATTGGGTGGTTGTTCTGCACACTTAATGAACAAACTACAGCTGACCCACAGCTAGAGTTCTTACTAGAACCAGGAAGCATGACCATATTAGCCTGGTTCTGTCAACACTGCACTGGCTCCCTATAAAACATCATATATATTTTAAAATCTTGCTAATTGCTTATAAAGCCCTGAGTGCTTCAGCATCTCAGTACTCAAATAAGCTTTTATCATAGTATATTCCTCCATGTTCCACTACACTCTCAAAACTCTGGCAATTTGATAATACCTAGAATTTCAAAATCAACTGCGGGCAGCAGATCGTTTTCCTATTTAGTTCTCAAACTCTGGAATAATCTACCTAACACTGATCAGGAGTCAGACACACTCTGTAAGTTTAAATTTAGATTAAAGAAACATCTCTTTAACCTGTCTTACATATAACACGCTTACACATTTTCTATTATTGAAATCCATTAAAGGATTGCTAGACTCTATTAATTAGGTCAACCGGAACCGGGAACACTTCCAATAACAAAACAGTGTACTTGTTACAATGTAAGAAGAATGGCATCTATGGTAATATTAGTCTGTTATTGTCTTATTATGAGGTCACCATAGCCACCAGATCCAGTCAGTATCCAGATCAGATTAAGAAGTCAGCATCTAGAGATGACCTCTACATCCCTGAAATTCAGCAGAGACCAGGACAACTAGATGAGCCCCAGAGACAGATCACCAGTGAAGACCTTAGGTGCGTCTCAATCAGCCCACTATGTCCCGAGCTTGTGAATCTGTAGATCGTGTACACGAGTTCAGTCACTGACTCACACTGGCATTTTTGGACAGTGATCATGACATGACTATGTACAACGTCAACGGACAACATGGTAAAACGTCACCACTTGAATTAATAAACAACAGACAGGACCAATCTATTTTTTATATAATTTTTTAATTCTCTTTAAATACATTGTTCTGTTACATGTTCTTACAACATTTCAGCCGAATAGTAATTATAAATGTTAATAAGATGTTAATAAGATGTCAATTCCTGTCTAGCGATGTGTGAAATATACAAAAAAAAAACATCAGTCTTTTCAAATCTTCTATCGCGTGTCATTATATTTATCAAGTTGGCTCGTGTGGTTTATGTTTCACGCTTCAGAAATGTGACATTATTTCTGATGAGGCTGATTGAGACAAAACAATAACTCTATGCTGCAGCATGGAACAACCTGCTGATTCACTTGACCAGAGGAGAACTGGCCCCCCAACTGAGCCTGGTTTATCCCAAGGTTTGTTCTCCATTCTGTCACTGATGGAGTTTTGGTTCCTCGCCAGTGTCGCCTCTGGCGTGCTTACTTGGGGACACTTAATTAACAGTGATATCTTCAACTTGATTGCACAGATACTATTTAAACTGAACTGAGCTGGATGATGACATCACTGAATTCAATGATGAAGTGTCTTTAACTGAAAATTGAGTGTTGACACACGATTTCCCTATTTGATACTGTAAAGCTGCTTTGACAATCTGTATTGTTAAAAGCACTATATAAATAAAGGTTACTTGACTTGACATTCTTTAGTCACAAGTTCCAAATATCCCTAATTAGTTATATTCATTTATACTGTATATGCACTTATTTTAGTGAAAATTGCATTAAAACTGATGAGTTACAACACCTTTAACTAACGGATGTCTCAGCGGCATCTACCAGTGAGGAGTGTATGAGAAAGGACGGCATGTTTACAGTTATCATAATTAATCATTCTGTTCTAGCACACACAGCTCGTTGACTTTGATACACAGTGTGGTATCTGTACAGTTTCAATTAAAAGATAAATATAACAGGTGTTGTTTTGAATTGGACAAGTGCTTAGGCAACTGCCACCATGATTCTGAATGTTGAATAAATGACGTGATTAATTTCAGATTACGATAACTAACTTTTGGTCTTGACACTCAGATTAAAAGCGCTGTTACTACACTTCTGAGTCTTTCTTAATTGTAAAGTTATATGAGCCTTTAAAAACATGCACACATCACTTTTCACCTATTAATTTGTTTAGTTTTAATTTCCTGTTTTAATGTGGTCTGTCAAGAATAAAGATCTTTAGCCTATATAAGATTTCATTAAAAGTCTAATTCTGAGCCAAGTTTAAACAAAGCGTCTGAAATGTGATGTGCAATATTCTGACATTCAGTTCAAATTACAGAATTACAGTGTCAGGGTTATGGACTGTCTGTGTCATGTTTTATCCCTATTTCGGTTCCCTTATTTGGTCATTTTTCTGTCATCATTTTGTTAATTAATTAAGTTACTGTTATGAACTGCCATAACTGCACAGACATCGGCTCCAATATGGCTCCTAGCTCCCTCCTCTCCGCCATGGCCCCGCAGTCCACTAGCACCGCCAGGCTCCCTCGTCCCTCTGGCTCCGCCTTGGTCTGGCAATGACCATCCTGCGCCTCGGGACTCTATTCCTCTGGCTTTGCCTCATTCCTTCGTAGCTCCGGCTCCATCAGGCTCCTTCATCCCCTCGGCTCCTCCTCAGTACTCTGTCGTTCCGACTCCATCACAGCCTCCCAGATCCATGCCTTTTGTGTTGGTCACCGCTGCCATATGCTCCACTTAGGACATCCGGATCCTCCCTGTCACCCTGGCTCATTGGCTCTCTGTCTCTGCCTCGGGCTCCTCCAACACCTGCTCCGCCGACATTGGTTGGCCCCCTGGAGTCAGTGGCCATTCCTCCTCCATGGCTCCTCCCTCTGTTGGCTCCACCATGGGTTGACATGAGGTTTAGGCTGCACCTTCCGGGAGGGGGGCGATATGTCAGGATTATGGTCTGTCTGTGTCATGTTTTACACCTGTTTCTGTTCCCTTGTTTGGTCATGTTCCTGTCCTTTTGTTAATTAGTTTGATTATGTTCCATTGATGTCACCTTTGTTCCCCTGATTGCCTTGTTTAAAAGTTCTAGTCTGTGCAGTCTCTGTCGGGTCTACCAGTGATGTACATGTGTTCCCTGTGTTGGATTTACCCTCTGTGTTGGATTCTCTTTCGATTATCCACGGTTCCGTGTTCCTTCCGGCAGCGTAATACTTTGACATACAGAGTGTAATCTGCAAAACCCACCACACTGAAATTGAAGCTTTATTACATTTCCCATTTAAAATAAATAAATTGTCTTTTTTTATAAAAAATATTTGTATATTTTATTTCATTATGCAGGCATGATATGCATCATTTTATTCATAAGTAACATATAGATTGGTTCTTGTGTTTCAGAGGTAATGCATCTGCACCTGAACTATGCACAGTGTTTGGGCATTGGACAGAACTGAGTTGTTACCATGGCAATGCCAGACATTGGTTTTTCTCTTATAATGCTGTTGGCCTTGTAGATTGGGATTGCTGTGAAAAACTCTTGTCCCCAAGCAGAGATGTTTATTCACTGTCTGCACATTAAACATCTCTTTTCATAAAATGCATCATTTAAACATTCTACAGTAAGATAGCATTTAAGAACCATGTTTAAAAAATAAATATTGAGAATGACACTGAAACAATACAAGGAGAATATTTTCATAAAAGGTCTTTTGAGAATAAAGTTGCTATGTTTTGAGTGTAATCTCATATATACTTTATACAATAAAGTTATTACTTCACAAGAATATAATTATGGATGAAATGGCATTAGATATAATTATATTGTGTCTTTGATGTCCTTTTATTTAACATTACAACTTTATTCTCTAAATATTGAGATTTGTTTCAGTATGCAGAATGCAAGATTTTACTGACTGACAGCACCTGTGATATAAATGACAGATTATGAGCATTTCCTCTGAGAAACAGAGCTAATAGCTAAGAAAATGCTAACATTGCTAAATCCAATTCCTTATTCTGTCTTAGAGCTAAATTATTTGCGAGAAAATAACTTTGTATTTAAAGCATCATTAAAGCCAGAGAAAACTGGCTTGCATCTGTGCCTGAGTAATGAGTCTTTGTCTTTGGAGTTTTGCCACTCCAGACTTTAATGGGAAAACAAATCAAGGACACAAGTCTCAATCCTGCTGATTGGGATATAGGCAGCTATTTCAGATCTTAAATGAGTGACAAATTATGTCAAGGAAAGGTCAGTTTCCTTTTGTGTTTTTCTTGAAACTACATAAAGAAGGAGAGACTAGCATTGGAGGCTACTTGAGTGACCTTGCATCTTTGGAAATTTGTATTTTTTAGTTTTGCAGATTTTCAGCTCTCACTGTGATATTATGTAGCACAGAGAATCTGCTAAAGGAATTCAATAATTTGAATACCGGTAAATGTGAAGATTTAATAGTGTAAAACTTCATCTAAGAGAATGCATGGAAATGCTGGCTTCAGGGTAGCTGTTAACTGATGGGAAGTTGGTTAAAGGGAAACCACTGACAAATTGATCCTTATTGAAATACCAAAGACGATATTAAACAGAGACAGTCCAGAGGTATTAAAATGAATAGGAGAAAGTGCAATGCATAGTATGGCCACTCTAGCAAAGGAAATCCAATTTTTCCAATAAAAAGGGTGAAATGCATAGACTTTACAGTTAGGCACACTTGGCTGAACATAATATTGTAAAGACTATGATTTTTCTTTAGGAGATTTTAAATGCCAACATTTTCTCATGAGCAGTAGCTGGAGCGACTCTGAAAACTGAGTGTTTAGTGCAGTTTGAACTTTAATAGTGATGCAGTTTATGTCAGGTTTAATTGCTAGTCTAAATTTACTTATTTTTTTATTGTTGTCTTGGCAAGCAATTTTAGAGATAATGAGTTTCCCCTATTCAGGTAGCTAGGAAATGGTCTTATATGCCTGAAATAGCTGTAATAATTGACTTGTCATCAAGGTGTTCATGAAATAGGAAATGAAAATAACCTTGATGTTTCCACATAACTGATTCTGGAAAATAAATAAATAAAACATTGTACTTTGAAACAATACCTTGACAAATTAAACTACTTTTATGTATCTTATGTTAGCTAATCTCAGCAACCTAAACTTTCTCTTTTTAATCAGAATTTGCTTTTTACCTTGGACTGTGTAATATAATTTCAACTTTACAGCAAGCAAGACATTTTTAACATTTCAAAACACATTGTTCACAGACAGATTACATTTAACATGTGACCAACAATTCCTCAACAAATCAAAAATATCATAATGAAATATTCAAAACATATCAAAATATTAATCTGACGGAGGTGACAGACCTGAAGGAGCTGACAAATCTGACAGTGCTGAAAACCTGAATTTGTAGTCAATTTTTAACTATCTAATACATTGAATCAATCAGTAACTGTATTAAACAAAAACAACAAACAGTGAGCATGTTATTGTTGATAAAAGATTCACATTTATTTTGATATATCTTGATATATTTTGAATGATCTATTTTCTCTTATCTCAGAACTGTATGCCTTAGAAAATTAGAAAAATGTAACACTATTTTTATTTTTTAATATAATTAAAAATGACTTGAAAACCACAAAAATATGATGACTTAATGTTGAATGTCAGCTCCCTCATTGGCTCGTCACCACCGTCAGACAGACATCCGTGTTGACAAATTTGGCATTTCTTTCACAAAACAAATGGAATTCATGTAGTAACCATTTGATTTTCTCTGTTGATGCTAGATGCTAATAGAACCTGCTTCAGGAGAGTAAAATTATCTAAATGTTTAAATAATTTCCTCAGAAATTGAAAGATGGTGTTGACATATCGTGGTTGTGACTGTAGGAAATATTAACCTTAGGATTTAAAATATTCTAAATCTATAAAACCAACTATAAAACTTACCAGAGCCTGTCTGACACTGAGTGACTCTGCAGAGGTGGAATGTGGTAGGGAGGTCGTTTAGAGTGACAGCTGCCACTGATGCCCTGGTTTTTTTTACATTTAAATGAATGTCTGACAGTGTTGACTAAAAGTGGGGACAGAACTTTGAAATCTTATGAAACATGCATGTGTCATTGAAAACAACCTTGCTTTGATATGAGATTTTATTAAGTGTTGCCTTTGATAGAACAGCTCTTTTTCATCATTTATATATATATATAGCATATGAATGATTGAACCCCTCTCTATGGACACATTGTTTTAGATGTAGAGTAATAATAAAATTAAATTGAAGGGGATAATTGTGTTAAATACATTCTATTATTAATATTTAATCAAAACGTTTAATATTTAAAATATTTGAACCTATAAGCAGTTACAATTGCTGGACATGTTTTGTCCCATGTTTTAAGAGTCAGTTACATGAATTGTATAAAATAAACTATTTTTTGATAATGTAAATGAAACAAGGATTATTAGAGTAGGCTACGTTTTACAAGAATACCATTACAATTCTGTTTCAGTATTTTCTCTTCACACAGATTAACATGTAGACTATGTTAATCAAGCTGGTGTGTAAAAAAAAAAAAAAAAAAACACTAATATCTGTCCATCAGTCACAAAACTGTCCAAATTTGATGCTAATCAAATCAGCTCATAAACAGAGGTAACATTAAAAAAAATATCATTACTATTACACAAGCCATTTACTTGCATTTCAAAGAGTTCACTCCTAAAATCTTTGCAGAGATTAAAAATGAGGATGGAAAATGATTTTTACTAATACTTTTTTGGTGCAAAAAACTTCTAAAGCTAACCTCCAGAAATGTTATATAAAGATCTGAAAATCCAGTTCATGACTCCTTTAACCAACTTTAAAATGAAAGTCCTGCAGGTTTAGATTAGTGGTTCTCTGTCCTGGTCCTGGGGAACCCCATCTCTGCACATTTTACACACTTGATTTAGATCCTCAGCTCATTATGAGAGAGCTCCATGAACTGGACTGAGTGTTTTATATCAGGGAGATATACAAAATTTTCAGATCTGGGAGTCCCCAGGACCGTGATTAAAAACCACTGGTTTAGATTATTAATATATTCTCAGAACACAAGAATATCACCAGCTGCACAGGAACAGGAATTAACACAGGAACACAGAATTAATCTAGTAATAAAGGCTTAAGCAGCAGAATAAAGTTTTTTGTTGTTGTTGTTGTTGTCTGTAAATTGTGGAATTTTACATGCATGTAATACACAGTCTATATGCAGAATTTAAATGCACGGTAATCCCAGCCTAACCCACAGAAGAAAACAATCAGGGTTAACCAATGAGCAAGACAAACAAATAGACACAAAATAAATGTGTGGCTTACTGTGCTGTTTACCAAACAGCTGCTAAATAACCTTCAAGAATGGAGATGTGTGTGTGTGTGTGTGTGTGTGTGTGTGTGTGTGTGTGTGTGTGTGTGTGTGTGTGTGTGTGTGGTTAATTCGTTTCCTATATGATGTCTTTCAGTACAGGCAGCTTTATAGAATGAAGTCAATGTCTGCTGCAGATATGTTAATCAAGACCCTGTGAATGTATCAGTGTTTGCATGTCGTACTGTTTCCACCTGGCATACATGAATTTTTCATATTCCCCACACATTTATTTATGAGAAAATATTACTGCTTTGGGGGACAATAAAGTTGGAATAGCAATCTATTTTCATCATGCTGTCAATGGCTGGTCTTGCAAAGGGACTATGCTGATACAGCAGTGAACTCCTTTGAGTTTTTTTTTTTTTCAGAAATACAGACCAGTCCTTATATAGTATACTATCACTTTGTTGTTGCCATGGTAGAAGCAAGAGGAAGAGAATAGTGTGTTCTGATTGGACCTCCCGAGGATTTCCTGTCTTGTGCTGTGTCCGAAACTGCTCCCTATCCACTACATAGTGCACTATATGGGGTGTCAGCCATTTTGTAGTGCTGTCCGAATTCTGAGTGTACTACTTCATTCCCTACATTTGTCCACTACTTTTTACCCACAATTCATTCTGATTTCGAGTGTACAACGATGTACACTCGCTAAAGCACTATTTCCCACAATCCTATGTGGAGTAGCGTCAAGCTTAAAGCGAGCAAGTTTGAATGAGAGATGACGTTTACATCTTTATTATTTCTGTTTTAACATTTTTTTCTACATTATTTATATTAGATTATGTTATGTAGGCAATAAATCAGTTTAATATTTGACTAATTGACTGAGGTGGCATCGTTGTTAACTTACAAAAATGATGATAATTTGGTGGATAATTAAAATCTTTTCGTTAATAACAGTAGGTAGTGAACTCATTCTGATGTAAAATTGTACAAAAAAATTATTATAGACCATCGATGTGTGTATATATGTATAACTGCAATATAAAGTCATTTTGAGTATTTATGCTATATTATTTATTATAGAATATTATTTTCTAAAATTAGGTACATGTGATATAAAAGTCTCACGCGCAGTGTAGGCTATACGTCACCGTCCGAATCCGTTCACTTATTTATTTGTTCACTCCTTCCTGATATAGTGAACTCAACTGCCATACACTATAGGGATTAGTGAATGAGTGAGCAATTTCAGACACAGCATTGGTAATTTGGAGAAACTTCCACAAAGACCTGTATTAATCTGATGTTTCTTGCCACATAAGAAATTTAAAATGTCCAGTGTAAATATTTTAGAAGCTATATTACTTCACTTGTAGTTCTACCTCCATCTGCAAAAAAATTTGTATTTTATAAATTGTATTAATAATTAATTTCTGTTTTAAATTTTGAATCAGATCACTGCAGAGTCAGACCTTGATTTATGCAAGATTATAGTTATTATTGTATGAAATCTATTATCAGTGCTACCATTTGTTCTTGAAATCATTTTCTATTTAATATGTTGTAAGACTTGTTCATCTTTGAAACACAAATGAAGTTATTTTTAATGAAACCTGAGAGATTTCTGTCCCTCCACTGAAAGCCCACACAATCAAAATGTTGATACTTAAACATTTTCATAAAGACTATTTAAAAAATAAATGTAATCAAAAATAAAAGTAATCAAAGTCTATAACACAATCGACATGGATTATTTTTGCAATGTCATTTTGTACTTTTTTAAATATGTGAATGGACAAAAAGGAATTTACAGAATTAAATGTTCATCACAAAGTAAACTATTTAACTATATATCCATTTAATATTATATTTTATGTTTTCATGAATTCATACATACCTGAAAACTTAACTTTGGAGAACCTGTAATTAAGTCAGTTGCCCTTCAGATTACCTCAGAAATGTTTTTTGAACATCATTTTGAAGCCCAGTCTCTAAAAAAAAACAGAAACATTCATCCTGTCTGACCTTACAAGACCAGGGTTTATATGACTGCTTTGATAATGTTCTCATTTAATTGCTAGGTAAAGTCATTTAAAATGTCTGGCTCAAAAATAGTGACTCTTGCATCTGTAGCCCAGAACCTGCATTGTGTATGTGTGTATCTATCTTATCTATTAGTGTATACTGTAGGTGTAAAAGTGTGCATTGCTTAACATATTGTTAGCTATCTCTGATTCCATTTCTAATGACCCCTCTGCACTTGTTGAATCTGTGATTTCCCTAGTGACCATCAGTGTAACAACAATCTCTTCAATCCAAGAAAGCCATGCAATCTGAGGTCTGCATCTTTTTCTGCATAATGTATTCTGTTCCATTTATTTATTCATCCATCTCTTATATTTTCTTGTGCCTCTGTTTAACACCTGCCCAAAAGGAGTCAATGTACATGTTGTAAGCTCCTCTTTACACCCACGTCACAATTTTTCATTACAGTCATATGGTCTGATTTACATGCGAGCACATGCTTGACATTTCATGCAATTGATATTAGAATATATAGGAGAGCAGTAAAACGTAATTGAATTTGTCCCCTCTGAGATGATTTAATATGCAGCTTTCTGAATAAGATTAGTAGTCAAGCTACTTAACATAATAATCCATATTCTTATTAATATTAACTAAAAGACATGACACTAATGTATGTACTACTAGAGCCCAGAAATATAAGCCTGTAAAGTTATGTAAGTAGCTTTAATGTGTGACCAAAACAGACGTCCCCTGAGAAAGAGAAAATTACATAACATTTAAATAGATAAGCAAAATTCTGTCTCCATTTAACCTCTACCTGTATAGCTTTCTTTTTCTGGGTAACATAAAATAAGATATTCTGAAGAATGTTTAAAAAGTTTTGGCTACCAAAATGAGGGTGAGAAAATGATGACAGCATTTTCATGCTTGGGTGAACTATAATTTTATGCTAAACACTGAATTTTTAAAATGCATCAATTAACTTAATATAAGCTGTCAATAAGTTTACATCCTATTGATATATTTAAACCAGCATCTTTGTGACTTGGATTCTGCAACGCACTGAAGAGATTATGGCCCATATTGACCTAATAACATCATACAATTTTTTTTTTGTTGACTGCACATTAATGCTGTGTATCTGCTGTTCCACCACATCCCAAAGCTGCTCTATTGGATTGAAATCTTGTGCCCGGGGGCCACTGAAGTACACTGAACCCATTGTCATATTTATGGAACCAATTTGAGATGGTATGTGCTTTCATGACATGGTGCATTATCTGTGTCCAGTTCTTAGCTGGCATAACCTGCTCTGGTCCTCTACTGCTATAACAGCATCACTTCAATGTTTTGAATGGTTTGTGCATTCACATGTACAATAGGTCTAGGACTGTTGAAACATTTGTACATTTCAATTACTGTTACCCTCCCAGGCAACTTTTTTTTTTCTTTTTTCTTTTTTTTTTTTTTTACCCATAACTGTTTTTTCCATCCGCTATGCAATATTTCTTCCCCATTTTATGCTTTCATACTTTCAGTTTTTTTCCAAATGTTTTCGGTACAGGTAAACATCATAGAATGACCACAACTGTAATGTTTTGGTAGCGTGGTCCAGTGAGCTCCTGCTCACATCATATAATTCTAAACATGCAACATGTTCATTTTAATCTATATTTAGATTCAATTGATTGCTTTTTCCAGACATCTACAAAAGCAGCGCATATTCCCTGTCACTTTTTTCATATCCTTTTCACTGTCACGTCATGACAATATATGCCTCCAGTTTGCATTATATGACATTTCTCATTTCACGTGGATGAGAAAAAATCAGGTGATGGAACAACAAAAGCGTGTCAGTCAAACAGTGTACTGTAGTACAGCCACTTAAGATTCTCAGGGAGTGTGAGCAGCAAAGGCGTATAGTGCAGGGGCCAAGGGTTTCTCTTCAGGCATGGGCAGAGGAGAACATGATTGGGATAAGAATGGACCTGAAAAGGTTTCTGCATTCACAAACTCTCATGGGTTACTCAGCAGAGATATAGTGCTTAGAGTCTAGGCAAGTCAGAAGTGTTGTTTTGCTCAAAAGACCCAAAATGTTTCAAGTACTTGGAAAGGTTTGTTTGGTAAATGTTTTATTTATAACTTGTGTGCATACAAATTCATCAGCTGAAAGTCACTTTTGAGCTTTTAGTCTGCCCATTTTTTTTTTGTTGACTCCAACTTCATTATAAATCTTGGCACATGGGTTTCTTCTCTGACCAGCATAAATTAGCTCAGTATAAATTTCTCTAAATTCCCCCTGCACAGAGGATTGTAAAGGTGCTCTCAAATGGGTTTTTTTCTACATTTCTTTTTCTTTCAGCTTCCTTATTGATGTCTTTATCCTCTCAAGATTTCACTCAAAATTTAAGTTACATCTAGAAGGCATATATACACAAATTACATTAAATATGACAATTTAAATTTCAAACATATAATGTCAAACCCTATTCTTGCACATTATGTAAACACAGAACTATCTAACCCTCTCTTAAACTGATTCCTGAGTGTTTAAAAACTGTTTGAATTGATTATGATATTTGTTTGCCAAGTAAGCTATTTAGTTTTAAAAATTCCTATTTTGTAAGGCTTTATTGGTTATCTGTTAGGAAGGTTGATGTATCAATAATTTTAGCCTTTTAAAAATCAAATCTCATCCATCCATCCATCCATCTTCTTCCGCTTATCCGGGGCCGGGTCGCGGGGGCAGCAGTCTAAGCAGAGAACCCCAGACTTCCCTCTCCCTAGACACTTCCTCCAGCTCTTCTGGGGGGACACCGAGGCGTTCCCAGGCCAGCCGGGAGACATAGTCTCTCCAGCGTGTCCTAGGTCTTCCCCGGGGTCTCCTCCCAGTGGGACGCGCCCGGAACATCTTCCCGGGAAGGCGTCCAGGAGGCATCTGGAACAGATGCCCGAGCCACCTCAACTGACCCCTCTCTATGTGGAGGAGCAGCGGCTCTACTCTGAGCTCCTCCCGGGTGACTGAGCTTCTCACCCTATCTCTAAGGGATCGCCCAGCCACCCTGCGGAGAAAGCTCATTTCAGCCGCCTGTATCCGGGATCTTGTCCTTTCGGTCATGACCCAAAGCTCATGACCATAGGTGAGAGTAGGAACGTAGATTGACCGGTAAATCGAGAGCTTCGCCTTGCGGCGAAGCTCTTTCTTCACCACGACAGACCGGTACATCGACCGCATTACTGCAGAAGCTGTACTGATCCGTCTGTCAATCTCCCGTTCCATCCTTCCCTCACTCGTGAACAAGACCCCAAGATACTTAAACTCCTCCACTTGAGGCAGGAACTCTCCACCAACCTGAAGTGGGCAAGCCACCCTTTTCCGACTGAGGACCATGGCCTCGGATTTGGAGGTGCTGATTCTCATCCCAGCCGCTTCACACTCGGCTGCAAACCGTCCCAGTGCAAGCTGAAGGTCCTGGCTTGATGAGGCCAACACGACAACATCATCCGCAAAGAACAGAGACGAAATCGTGTTGTCAACAAACCTGACCCCCTCCGGCCCCTGGCTGCGCCTAGAAATTCTGTCCATAAAAATCATGAACAGAACCGGCGACAAAGGGCAGCCCTGCCGGAGTCCAACACGCACCGGGAACAAGTCTGACTTACTGCTGGCAATACGAACCAAGCTCCTGCTCCGGTCGTACAGGGACCGGATAGCCCTTAGCAAAGGGCCCCGGACCCCATACTCCCGGAGCACCCTCCACAGGCCGCCGCGAGGGACACAGTCGAATGCCTTCTCCAAATCCACAAAGCACATGTGGACTGGTTGGGCAAACTCCCATGAACCCTCCAGCACCCTGTAGAGGGTATAGAGCTGGTCCAGTGTTCCACGGCCTGGACGAAAACCACACTGTTCCTCCTGAATCCGAGGTTCTACTATTGGCCGGATTCTCCTCTCCAGTACCCTGGCATAGACTTTCCCAGGGAGGCTGAGAAGTGTGATCCCCCTGTAGTTGGAACACACCCTCCGGTCCCCCTTCTTAAAAAGAGGGACCACCACCCCGGTCTGCCATCCCAGAGGCACCGTTCCCGACTGCCACGCGATGCTGCAGAGGCGTGTCAGCCAAGACAGCCCCACAACATCAAGAGACTTGAGGTACTCAGGGCGGATCTCATCCACCCCCGGTGCCTTGCCACCAAGGAGTTTCTTGACTACCTCGGTGACTTCAGCTTGGGTGATGAACGAGTCCACATCTGAGCCCTCAGCCTCTGCTTCCTCAATGGAAGACGTGACAGCGGGATTGAGGAGATCCTCGAAGTATTCCTTCCACCGTCCAACGACATCCCCAGTTGAGGTCAACAGCTCCCCACCTCTACTGTAAACAGCATTGGTAGGGCACTGCTTCCCTCTCCTGAGGCGCCGGACGGTTTGCCAGAATCTCTTCGAGGCCGACCGATAGTCCTTCTCCATGGCCTCACCGAACTCCTCCCAGGCCCGAGTTTTTGCCTCCCCAACCACCCGGGCTGCAGTCCGCTTGGCCTGCCGGTACCTGTCAGCTGCCTCAGGAGTCCCACAAGCCAACCAGGCCCGATAGGACTTCTTTTTCAGCTTGACGGCATCCCTTACTTCCGGTGTCCACCACCGGGTTCGGGGATTGCCGCCTCGACAGGCACCGGAGACCTTACGGCCACAGCTCCGAGCGGCCGCTTCGACAATCTCAAAATCAAATCTCATCAAAAGGTTATTTTAGACATAAAACACACACATGCTGTACACAAATTATATCAAATAAACCTCAAATAATCCAGCATTTACGAAGACTATAGACTTGGACCATTCTGATTGTTCAATAACATGTGCTTATTGTGAAAATCACTAGGCACATACAAATAAAATGGAATTTTATTCAATTGAATTGTCAACTAATGGAAAAGCTCACTGGTTCTCGCAATGTCACATAACCAAACATAATGGCATTAAAAAACAAGTATGTTAATTTGGGTTTGCTCCGATTAATCGGCTATCAATCACTATCAGCTGATAATCATGTTAGGATGTTTGATCTCTCTCTCTCTCTCTCTCAAAAAAAAAAAACCAAGCTCAAGCTGATGAGGCTGCTGTGTGAGTTTTGGCATGACATGCAGCAGCACCGTCACAGTCTCTGTCCAGTGCAGGTAAAATAAATATAATGCTTCATAGAATAATTTATAAAGTAATTTGGAAACCTTGTGCGAGACATTATTTCACAAACAGCGTGAGTGAATCGTATGTGCAAATGGCAAATATACGGTGGCCGAGAGAGCACAACGCGCTGCAACTTTATAAAACACATGCAAATACACTGAATAAAATTATAAATGCAACACTTTTGTTTTTGCCCCCATTTTTCATGAGCTGAACTCAAAGATCTAAGACTTTGGGTGTACTCACACTAGCCAGTTTGAACCGTGCCCGAGTGCGTTTGACCACCAAAGCGCAGTTCGTTTGACTAGTGTGAGTGCACCGTACCGTGCCCGGGCGCGGCTCGATTGGCCGGCCCTGGCCCGCTTGGAAGAGGTGGGCCAGAGCACGGTTCAGTTGGACTCGGGCGCAGTTCGCATGCAGTGTGAGCGCTAACCGTGCTGGAGCACGGAACAGGACGCGTGGCGTCACGGTTTTGCGATGCTCCAAAAGCTCAGCTGGTACCTTGCAAACCTCCGCATACGAGCAGCACGATTACGTGAAAATTTTCGCGCCACTAAGGCGACACATCCGTTTAACAACAGGCTGTGAGAGGGCTGTGGACCACCGTGGACCAAACGACACAAAATTATCCACAAAGAAAACAGAGCGATGGACTCCATTGTGTTCAGAGAGCAACCGCGCTTCCTGTTTATCCCGAAACCGTCGCACCATAATGACGTAAGCGTGCTCCGGCACGAATGCTGAAACCCTATATGAGTGCAGGCCAGAGGGGGAGTGGGGAGGGGGGACAATCGTACTCGGGCCCGGTTCATGGCAACTGTGCCTAGTGTGAGTACACCCTTTTTCTATGTACACAAAAGGCCTATTTCTCCCAAATATTGTTCACAAATCTGTCTAAATGTGTGTTAGTGAGCACTTCTCTTTTTAAGGTAATTGTGAGGCCATCCTAAGGCACACCTGTGCAAGAATCATGCTGTCTAATCAGCATCTTGATATGCCACAACTGTGAGGCGTATGGATTATCTCAGCAAAGGAGAAGTGCTCACTAACACAGATTTAGACAGATTTGTGAACAATATTTGAGATTTGAGAGAAATAGGCCTTTTGTGTACATAGAAAAAGTCTTAGATCTTAGACTTTAGCTCATGAAAAATGGGGGCAAAAACAAAAGTGTTGCATTTATAATTTTGTTCAGTGTAGAAAAAGCACCAGCAAATAAAAATAAATCTTCATCAATTTGACAACACAAATGCTCACAACATAACCAAATGTGCAATTTTATTTGCAGCACGTTTCTTTATTTGTTTGTGTTGTGAGCATTTGCAGCTTGTGTGTTGTCAAACTGATGAAGTTGTTTTCTTAATTTGCAGGTACTTTTTTCTCTTTGCAGTGCGTTGTTTTATTTGAATGTGTTGTAAGCATTTGCAGCACACATGTTGTCAAATTGATGAAGTTGTTAATTTGCTGGTGCTTTTTTCTATTTGCAGTGCATTTCTTTATTTGGTTGTGAGCATTTGCAGCTACTGGGTCGTCAAATTTTTGTCAAGTTTTTCCTCCCTCATGTTTACTGATTAAAGCATTCACTGCACACGTTTGCAGTCCGGCAGTGCGTTCCTGGAGCGGTGCATCTGCAAAAGGCAGAGATCGATTCTGCACCGAGTCTATATTGCTGAATTGAATTAAAGTACCAGCTCATTGTTTGTAATGTGGCTGAGATAATGTTCTTAATTTGTTGTCTTGAAACATTGTCAAAATGTGTTTTTGAGAACATTATCTAATCTGTTACCTCAAAAACATCCTCAAAATGTTGCAGATAAAATGTTCTATCTTTGTTAGACCGTTACATTAGAAAAACGTTTTAAACAAAACGTTTGATCACCTCAAGTCTCAATGATGCTCTTAAAACATTCTGCTAATGTGGATGAGAGAATGTTCTTCATTTGTTATCTTGAAACATTGTCAAAATGTGTTTTTGAGAACATTATTTAATCTGTTACCTCAACAACATCCTCAAAACATCCTCAAAATGTTGCAGATAAAATGTTCTATCTTTGTTAAACCATCACATTAGAAGAATGTTTTAAACAAAACACTTGATCACTTCAAGTCTCAATGATGTTCTTAAACCATTCTGCTAATGTGGCTGAGAGAATGTTCTACTTTTGTTGTCTTGAAACATTGTGCCAATATGTTTTTGGGAACATTTAATAATTTGTTACCTCAAAACATCCTAAAAATTTTGCGAATGAAATGTTCTATCTTTGTTAAACCGTCACATTACAAGAAAATTTTAAACAAACATTTGATCACCTCAAGCCTCTATGATGTTTGTATAACGTTCTACTGATGTGGCTGAGGGAATGTTCTTCATTTGTTATCTTGAAACATTGTCCTAATATGTTTTTAAGAACATTTTATAATTTGTTACCTCAACGACATCCACAAAACATCCTCAAAATGTTACGAATAAAATGTTCTATTTTTGTTAAACCGTCACATTAGAAGAACGTTTTGTTAAAACATTTCATGACCTCAAGCCTCAATGATGTTCTTATAACGTTCTAGTAATGTAGCTGAGAATGTTCTTCATTTGTTATCTTGAAACTTTGTGCCAATCTAGAAAGAAATCTAGAAGTTAATGCAAAAGTAAAAAGCATTAAATAATGTGTTGCTTATATTTATTTTGTTTAAACATATCTATGAAAGACTGAATTATTGTATTGTGTAAAAAAAGTGACATTTGGATTTGAAATCAAACTAATGAATAAATGTTATGATCAGTAGTGGACTCTTGTGTTTCATTTTCATTTCCAAAAATTTTATTCAGGCCCTGAATAACTATGTAAAAAAAGAAAGCTTTAAAGATCTGTATCTGTGATAGTTATCGGCAGATACTTCTTTCTGTGATCGGCCTTAAAATGCCTGATCAGAGCACCCCTATTGTTAATGTTTGTTTGAGAATGAAATGATCAATTTCAATCTGTTCACTACACAAAGTTTGTTTATATTCTTTTTAGAGCTTTCACGTTTTGGACCTCATTGATTTCCAAAATATGGACGAAAACAGCTGAAACATTCTTTAAAATATCTTCTTGTGTTCCACAGTAGAAGGAAAATCATAAGAGTTTGGAACTATATGAGTGTAAATCCTTGAAGAGTGTAGAGCCTTCTGTGATCAGAGACAGTTAG
Source organism: Carassius carassius (assembly GCF_963082965.1). Lineage (NCBI taxonomy): Eukaryota > Metazoa > Chordata > Actinopteri > Cypriniformes > Cyprinidae > Carassius > Carassius carassius. The sequence continues at coordinate 15,760,183 of NC_081761.1, read as the reverse complement.
GAAAAGCCATGGCCAAGGACGACAGGGCCTCCTGACAGCTGTGTACAGCGGGTGGTGACATTTAAAGTACAGCTGATGTCACCGTCTGCCTTAGGGTGCAGTGAATGTCTTCATGAAACTATCGCTTCAGGTAGGGACTGCCCTTTCATGCTAATCTCGGACCAGATCTAAAAAAATGCTTGTCAAAACATTAAGCTTTATAATGCATTATTTTAAAGTGTGAGGAGGCGTGAAGAGATGCCAGTGGGGGTGAAGCTCTTGCCTCGCACTGATGGATTTCACTGTTACCATTTGCTCTGGTGCCTGCAAGCAACCAAATGACTGAAAAAGGTAATTACACAATTAACTACAGACAGTGATACACCCATTTAAGACTTAGTAACATTGGAATGGTTAACTATTAACTATTAAGAATACTATTATATAACAACATTTGGTAATTATAATTAAATTCAATTCATATAGTGCATATAGTGTATAGTGCTTTTTACGATACAAAAGCAATTTTACAGAAAATTAAGTTTCTACAATATTTGCTAGTAGCTTATTAGTAATGACAGTCAGTTTATGTACATATGGAAGTAGTGTTGTTTTCTTGGTTTTAATTTTAGTTTTAGTTTAGTGTTTGTGTGAAGCTGTCATTTTAGTTTTATTAGTTTTTCCCTCAAAGGAACACTTTGGAAATGGGTCAAAAGAAGTGTGGGTCAAGTGTGTTTCTTGTCAGTTCTGGGCCCACCGAGGCCTGCACCCCAGGGGCAGCGATCTACATTTGTCACAACTGTGAGACTGACTTATCCCTTATGAGATATACACTATACACACACTCACGCTGACACACACAGCAATTTATTATAGTGTTAAGTTTAATGTTCCATAAAAAATACACTACACACACACACTGAGACACACAAAAATTTTAGTGTAAATTTTTAATTTTAATAGTTTTAATTTTAAAGTTCCAAAGGAAATACAGGTGCATCTCAATAAATTAGAACGTCGTGAAAAAGTTCATTTATTTTATTAGTTCAACTCAAATTGTGAAACACATATGAGACTGAAGTAATTTAAGTCTTTGGTTATTTTAATTGTGATTATTTTGGTTCACATCTCAACAAATTTGAATATGGTGACATGCCAATCAGCTAATCAACTCAAAAAACCAGCAGAGGTTTCCTGAGACTTCAAAATGGTCTCTCAGTTCGGTTCACTAGGCTACACAATCATGAGCAAGACAGTTGTCCAGAAGACGATCATTGACACCCTTCATAAGCCACAAACATTCATTGCCATAGAAGCTGGCTGTTCACAGAATGCTGTATCCAAGCATGTTAACAGAAAGTTGAGTGGAAGGAAAAAGTGTGGAAGAAAAAGTTGCACAACCAACCGAGAGAACCGCAGCCTTATGAGGATTGTCAAGCAAAATGGGTTCAAGATTTTGAGTGAACTTCACAAGGAATGGACTGAGGCTGGGGTCAAGGCATACAGATGTGTCAAGGAATTTGGCTACAGTTGTCGTATTCCTCTTGTTAAGTCACTCCTGAACCACAGACAACATCAGAGACGTCTTGCCTTGGCTAAGGAGAAGAAGAACTGGACTGTTACCCAGTGGTCCAAAGTCCTCTTTCCAGATGAGAGCAAGTTTTGTATTTCATTTGGAATCCACGTGTCATGATTCTGCCTTCGTGTCCTGATTTTCCTGGTCTTCGGACTGGATCATGACAGGCCCATGTTTTATGTGCAAGCACATGGCCATTTTTTTGGGCCATGTGCTTGCGTTGTCTTGTCACCTTACCCCGCCCCCTTGTCATCATCTCGTAATCATTTGATTGTTGCTTTCACCTGTGTCACCCGGTCCTGATTAGTTTGCTCCCCATTTAATCTCCTCATGTTCTCTGTCCTGTGTCGGTACATTGTCTAACCTTGAGCGGTCCGTGAGTAAGCCTGTTGAGAGTCTTGTCAAAGTAGTAGTTTGTTCCTGTTTCTGTTGTAGTCTAGTTTGTCAAGTGTTAGTCTAGTTTAGTCATCCTTCGTCTGTCTAGCCCTTGTTTTGCCCCCTCGTGGGTTTTGTTTTTCCTGTTATTTGTTCATTAAACTGTGTTGCTGTGACAACTGTCTGCAATTGAGTTCATCCCTCCACCACCCACCCCGACAGAATGTACCGACCAAGAAGGAACTCAGCAGACAGGGGGTCCTCCGAACTCCAGCGACAACTGGAGTTCTGCAAACAATGCTGGCTGTCATCCCCTACTGACAAGAAGAGGGTGACCCTTCCTTACTCGTCCGAGGGTGAGTGGATCCTGCGGAACTATGCCCAACTATGGGAGAGTATCTCCCAGGAGGAGCCGCAGGTCTCCCCCTCGAGGTCCCCACCTTCGGCCAAGCTGCCAGTGATCCCAGAGGGTCGTCTCCTGGCCGTTGCAACACTGGGGGATCAGGCACATCCCTCCTCGAGTCCTGAGGCACCTCCCACGCCTGTTAATCTTTGTGGTAAACGAGGGAGACTGATTTCGTGGGATTCTTCGTCGGAGTCATCCTCGGCTGAGTCAGCGCTGTCTGAGACTGCCCCTCCAACGCAAGTCACAGATCCCGCTGAGCTTCTCCAACCAGTCACAAGTCCGGCTATGACTACCACACCGCGACCTAAGAGGAAGAGGAGGAGAAAGGGAGCCTCTCGCCCTTCATCTCTGCCGGTCCCAGAGCCCGCTACTGCAAGCGCTGTCCAAAGCGCTGTCCCAGAGCCCGCTACTGTAAGCGCTGTCCCAGGTGCTGTCCCAGAGCCCGCTATCGTGAGCGTCGAACCCCAGTCAGCTGCCGTGAGCGGTGTTCCAGAGTCTGCTACTGACAACGCTGTTTCCAAGGCGGAGATGTGGAGCGTGGGTTCTGAGTCAGATTCTGTGAGCTCCATTCCTCTCTCCGCTCCTCGGCCGCCTGCTACACCCCCAGTCATGTGTCCTGTTGTGTCCCCTGCTGTTCCCCCGGTCGGGCTTCCTGTTTCTTCGCCCTCTGTACCCCTGTGCATTTCCCCGGTCACCCCTGTCACCACATCACCCCGGACTTTTTCTCCCAAGACTGTTCCTCATGTGTCCCCATCGAAGTCTGCCCGGACCCCTCGCCATCAGCCATCGTCCTGTCCTCCCAAGACCCCCAGTCCACCTGTTCACCCTGGACTGCCCCCTATGAACTTTGTTGTACCCCCACCCCCCCTCCCGTGTTTGTTATTTTTGTTGTTTAATCCCAACCCTGTTGTCGTGTTTTCGTGTCTGCCTTTATTGCTATTTGTCATGTTTTGTTGGTTTGTGTCTCTGTCTCAGTCAGTCATGTCCCGTGTTTGATGTTCCCTTGAGGAGCGTCTGGAAGCCGCTCCTTAAGGGAGGGGTTCTGTCATGATTCTGCCTTCGTGTCCTGATTTTCCTGGTCTTCGGACGGGATCATTACAGGCCCATGTTTTATGTGCAAGCACATGGCCATTTGTTTGGGCCATGTGCTTGCGTTGTCTTGTCACCTTACCCCGCCCCCTTGTCATCATCTCGTAATCATTTGATTGTTGCTTTCACCTGTGTCACCTGTTCCTGATTAGTTTGCTCCCCATTTAATCTCCTCATGTTCTCTGTCCTGTGTCGGTACATTGTCTAACCTTGAGCGGTCCGTGAGTAAGCCTGTTGAGAGTCTTGTCAAAGTAGTAGTTTGTTCCTGTTTCTGTTGTAGTCTAGTTTGTCAAGTGTTAGTCTAGTTTAGTCATCCTTCGTCTGTCTAGCCCTTGTTTTGCCCCCTCGTGGGTTTTGTTTTTCCTGTTATTTGTTCATTAAACTGTGTTGCTGTGACAACTGTCTGCAATTGAGTTCATCCCTCCACCACCCACCCCGACACCACGGTCCTAGAGTTTGGAGGAAGGGTGGAGAAGCTCATAGCCCAAGTTGCTTAAAGTCCAGTGTTAAGTTTCCACAGTCTGTGATGATTTGGGGTGCAATGTTATCTGCTGGTGTTGGTCCATTGTGTTTTTTGACAACCAAAGTCACTGCACCCGTTTATCACACAATTTTGGAGGACTTCATGCTTCCTTCTGCTGACCAGCTTTTTGAAGATGCTGATTTCATTTTCCAGCAGGATTTGGCACCCACCCACACAGCCAAAAGAACCAAACAATGGTTAAATGACCACGGTGTTGGTGTGCTTGACAGGCCAGCAAACTCACCAAACCTGAACCCCATAGAGAATCTTTGGTATATTGTCAAGAGCAAAATGAGAAACAAGAGACCAAAAAATGCAGATGAGCTAGGACCACTGTCAAAGAAACAGTGCCTCAAGAAGTATTCCAATTTGTTGAGACAGTGAATTGGTGGGTTTCTGTTAAATGTGAGCCAAAATCATCACAGTTAAAATAACCAAAGACTTAAACTACTTTAGTCTCTGTGCATTGAATTTAATACACAAGTTTCACAATTTGAGTTGAATTACTGAAATAAATGAACTTTTCCATGACATTCTAATTTATTTAGAAGCATCTGTACACCACACACACACACATATTTGATATGGTTCAGATGAAAGTTCTAACAAACTACAACACACACACACACACACACACACACGCAGTAATTTGTTATAGTCTTGAGCTTAAAGTTCCAGAATATATATATATATATATATTTTTTTTTTAATTGTTCATTTTTGTTCTTCCATAAAGTTCTTGCATAATCTGGAGAATGTGGATTTTGTTTCACCAAATTACCTCTAATTGTTACTTCTCTCCCAAGCTAGTGTTACAACTCACCCCAGTAGAGGGGTAGGTAGTAACAATGGAACTCTTTGAACTCTTTGACATTAACTCACACAAGCTGCGAGTGCGTAGTACAAGTTCAAGTGAGTTCAAGTTTTTTTGTTTTTTTTATTATATATACATACAATATATAAATATTATATATATATAAATATTTTTTGTAGTAGACAAATATGGCTACAATGTATCAAAATTTGAGAGGTCTAGCATTAACAACCACCTCAAACAAAAAGTGATACTATCATCCCTGGTCTCCTCCTATAGCAAAATTTGGTAGTTATGTGTGTTGTTTCAGGTTTTGCATCATCTAAGGTCCTCTGAGGTGTTGTCACCATCTCTTCTTAGGTTTTCTGGATCCAGACTGAAGCCTGTGTAAATCCTAGTTAGGGATGTCAATCCTGTGTCAGAAACAGATAAACAAATAGTGACATAATTAGCTTAGCTGCTGTTCCAACCAAGTAAAATTAATTTGTTTAACCCAAGCTAAAGAATAATCATGCGCATTTGATCAGATATAGCTGCAGTACAAGATTAAGAGATGCATTATTTGAATACTTGGCTAAGGAGATTTAATCTAGATTTAAAACAGACAGAGTGTGTCTGAACCCCGAACATTATCAGGAAGGCTATTCCAGAGTTTGGGAGCCAAACACGAAAAAGCTCTAAGAAAAGGACTTTGTTATCCTAGGTACTACCAAAATTCAAGAGTTTTGCGACCTTATGTAGTGTGATGGATTGTAGCGTTGTAGAAGACTAGTTAGGTACAGTATGCAGGAGCTAAATCATTAAGGACCTTGTTGATAAGTAATAATATTTTGTAACTGATACAGAACTTAATAGGTAGCCAGTGCAGAGACTGTAAAATTAGGGGAATATGAAAATATTTTCTTGACCTGTTAAGGACTCTAGCCACTGCATTTTGGACTCAAGCTTGTTTATTGAAGATGCAGGACAACCACCTAGCAGTGCATTACAATGGTCTAGTTTAGAGGTCGTAAATGCATGAACTAGCTTTTCTGCATCAGAAACAGGTAACATGTTTCATAGCTTGGCAATGTTTCTAAGATGGAAGAATGCTGTTTTTGTAACATGGAAAGTATGATTTTCAAATTACAAGTTGCTGTCTGATATAACACCCAGATTTCTGACTGTAGAGGAAGTAACACTACATCCGTCTAGTTGCAACTTGTAATACAAGAGATTCTATGTACTGTTTTTTGGTCAAATAAGTAATATCTCTGTCTTATCCGAATTTAATAGGAGTCTTTTACATTTTTAACACACTCTGTTAACTTAGATAATTCAGAAGTTTCATCAAGTCTTGTTGAGACATATAGTTGAGTATAATCAGCATAACAGTGGAAACAAATTCTGTATTTTCTAATTATATTACCAAGGGGCAACGTGTATACTGAAAATAGCAGAGGACCTAGGACAGATCCTTGTGGCACTCCATATTTTACTGGTGATAATTGAGTGAAAGTCGTGACATTTGCCAAGAATTTGTGCTCTGCATTAAACCCATCCAAGTGCACACTCACAGCAGTGAGAAGTGAACACATTGTGAACACACACCCGGAGCAGTGGGCAGCTATATATCCAGTGCCCGGAGAGCAACTGGGGGTTCAGTGCTTTGCTCAAGGGCACTTCAGCCATGGGTATTGAGGGTGGAAGAGAGCGCTGTTCATTTACACCAACCACCCCCCCCCCCCCTCCACCTACAACTCCTGCAGTCTCTGTGCTATGGTGGGGCCTGAAACCAGACAGATAATTTTTTTGTAGGAAGGAGCACAATTGAGCTGACAAAACTTTTTCTAGAATTTTAGACATAAACAGAAGATTTGAAATGGGGCTTTAATTTGTCAGTTCACTAGGATCTAGTTGTGGTTTCTTAATGAGAGGTTTAATAACCGCCAGCTTAAATGGTTTTGGGACGTGACCTAAAGATAATGACAAGTTCATAATATTGAGAAGCGGTTCTTCTGCTACAGTTATCAACTCTTTCAGTAATTTAGTGGGTACAGGATCTAACAGGCATGTTGTTGTTTTAGATGCAGTGATAAGTTTATTTAGCTCTTCCTGTCCTATAGTTGTAAAGCACTACATTTTATCTTTGTGTGCGATAAATGAAGCTGGATTATTAGCCACTGTAGAATCTACATGTGCTATTGTATTTCTGATGCTATCTATTTTATCAATAAAGAAGATAATGAGGTCTACTTGTGTAAACATGCTCATATATACACTTGTAAACACATACTGTAACCTCTCAAAGTGAGTTTTGAGTGTTAATAATTGTGGTAATCTATGCATTCATTTGCTCAGTAAACGAATCTGTTTTAAAGAGATCAGTTTCAAATTTTGTATGACTTTGTTGGTCATCTGTTAGGAAAATTGATAATGTGTCAATGTGTTTTGCCTTCTTTGCAATAAACCTACTTAAATATTTAGTACTTTATCTTTTAATGTTTAAACTTTCCCTGACAGCAGGCTTAAAAATACTGTTCAAAAGTTTGCGGTCAGTAAGATTTTGAAAGAAATTCATACTTTTATTCAGCATGGATACATTCAATTGATCGAAAGTGTTAGTAAAGGCTTGTACATTGTTGAAAAATTATATCTTTTAAACCTACACTGAAAAATAAAATGTATAAGGTTCCACAAAAATACTAAGCAGCACATCTTTTTTCAGCTGTGATAACAATAATATTAGTAATAATAATAAATAGTACCTGAGCACCAAATCAGCATATTAATGGAGCATGTGACACTGAAGTCTGGAAAAATGTCTGGTGAAAATGAAGCTTTGCCATCACAGTAATAAATTACGGTTTAAAATATAATAACATAGTACTTTTTTTTTGACAATTAAAAGAATCAATGCTCATTAAATGAAAGCTCATACGCGAATCTGTTTACAAGTTTGATAATGAGGTTATATTATAATAACATTTTGTAACCACTTATGTATAAAGAATGCCCTATTTTCTGCTGGAGGGTTAAAAATAACCGTGTTGTGCACTCCTGCTGTTTTTGAATTATCTAGGCCTTTTCTCCTATTATAGGAATCATCATTAGGTGTGCTGATCCCAGCACAGCATAGAGGACCAAACCCCTCTCATAATGAGCCTGCAGAGACAAATGAAAAGTACTTACTCTTTTTGTGACCTTTGCAGGTAAGGTCACTGGTAGTAAGAGAGTCCAATGAATCCTTTAAGAATATTTAGTCAAACTACACTGCTACCTTCAAATCATTTAAAACGATCCCACACAAATCAGAAGGATTTATAAGAACTTCTCTTAAAGTGGAACTGTTTTTAGTTAAGCTACAGATTTAAATTTCTCTCTCCCTCTTTTTTTCGAAATGACACCATCAGCCACAGTCTGTCTCATAAGTCAAGGTGAGATGTAATTGTCTTCATCCCGAAGAGAAGATAAATCTTAGTAGATCACAAAAGCTCATGTCTGTGATATTGAAATAACTGACCTGCATTTAAATTCTCTTCATGAATGAAAGAAACATTCTCAAGTAAATCTAATAGAAGGAAAAAATATATATAACAAAAAACAGTTGTGAATGCCTTAAATTAATTTATAAAACTAATTGGAATTTTGCCTTAATGCTTTAACATAGAGCAGTTTTAGGGCTGGGCGATATGGCAAAATCTATTGTAAGATCCCCGCGATTTAGTTCTAGCTATCAGCGCCACAATGTCTGGGGCACACATCTGAATGTTTATTTTCAATTTATTTATTTTTACATCGGATAATTTAGACATTAAATACCAGCCGGTTTTGTTCCAAGCGAGAATAAGCAGTACTCAAAAAGTAATAATGAAAATTTAAATGTAACTGTTTTTTTTTTTACTCACCAAGGCTAGCTTGTTGACAGTAATACTGTAAAGATTATCGCAATTTAAAATAACAGTTTTCTTCTGAATTTATAGGAGCCATTAATCCAAGCTTCTGCAAACCTTTATCATTCTCATATGCTGATTTGGTGCTTAAGAAATATTTTTAATTATCACAGTTAAAAACTGTGCAGCTTAATGTTTTGAGCCTTTTTTAGGATTTGTTAATAAATAGAAAGCTCAAAGTAACAGCATTTTTTTCTAACATTGTAAAAGTAATCAAATAAGAATATAAAAACACTGATCTCAAAGTATATTTAGTCAGCTGATTTGCTATTTTAACATCTGTATGGTGAAATCTGTTTGACTTGTTTGCAACTTGAGTCCAGTTTTAAATGTTAAAGTGAGATTTTAATACTTCTGTGTCTTATGCTGTCATGCAGCCATCAGTATCATCACAGCATCTATCACATTTGAAATTCAGAGGAGATCCAACCTCTGTGCATTGACGCAGTACAGAAGCATTAACAGTCTGTTGGCAGCTCTCAGTGCAGCAAAGTCAGAAGAGGAGACTCAGAAACCTTAATTTACTTCTGAGATATATATGGGGCCAACAAAGACATCACTGCATAAATGCAGTTTTAACAGTATGTCTAATAAGCTGTTTCTGAGTATGCCCGTTTTTTATCATCCCATATGCGGATTATTATAAAAGAGAAAATATGAAGATAAATTATGATTACATATTCTCTCCAGTGTTGGAGGACAGTACAAATCTTCAACAAATGCTAATACAGCACTCTGTATGTAAGATATTCATAAATTATCATGGGGGATTTTATAACTTGAGCAAAGCTCGTATCCTACTCTTGTTTAGTGAAGGATTAAAGTATTTGCATTGGATCTATTGTTGCATCAGTTGTGATGGAAGATCTTTTATAATGTTGATGCCGAAAATGTACAGTCCTACTGTGGCTCATGAATGTTAATTGCATAATGTGATCGGTCGTCTCACAGAGCCAGACTTAGACTATTGGCATAAAGTCTCTCCACATTGTAGCTTATTCTGGCCAACAATCAGCCACTTTGATAAGAAGATACAGTCTGACCATTTAGAACATCCAGTCTTCTTTTTATGTGGCATTTAGAAGATGTAAAGGAGTCAGTTGGAGACCATGCAACAATTTTTTATTGACAATAAACCAAATAAATACTGTAGACATAAATACATACTATTAACATTTGATTTGAAGTCCAAATTAAAAAATCTATGCAGCTTTTGAGAGTGACAATGGTGATCTGTAGTGTACAATCAGATGTTTTGCCCCTGAATGTGATCCAGCAAGAACCTTGCAGATGTATATCCTCAGTGAATAATCTTGCCTGTGATAGCACAGCAGCTCATTGTCAGTTGCTAGACAAACTCAAACTAGCTAATGTAGAAGCTAAAGGTGATGGGATTTTATTTTTTTATCTGTAAGGAGAAGTATTGATTTTCAGAGAAGATCAAATGTTTGAAATCTATGTATTGACCTTGCATTCATACACACAGCCGCATCATAATTTCATGTATCTTCCAAAATTCAAGGATGATCATTGTTCAGGAGGTTTCATTGTTCATTGTTCATTTTCTTATACATATTGTTTTCTACTAACTCCAAATCCAACTAAATCCATTTCTTTTGCTCTTTAAGAGAATCCAGAGAGTGTTTGGAGTAATGCGATCTAACCTTGGGACAGAAATCAGATCATTGTTTGTCTCCTCTATTTCTCATGTTCTACAAAATATTTGACCCAATATACTGGAGGCCAGTATGGAAGTGATATTAATTCTTAGATTCCATTATGGTTTACAACTTGTAACTGGTATTTATAACCTGAACTAACCTTGTCCTAAAAAGTCAGATGATTTGTTGTTTGTGATTTATTTATTTATTTATTTATTTATTCTGTTTCTGCATGTTTTTAAAAACCTAAAATAACAAAGCAAACATTTTTAATAACGCTTTTTTTTCCGACTATGATATTAGAAGAGTTGCATTACTTTATGCCTGTTTTGTCATCATAACATTTTCATATGCTATTTTTCACTTTAATTCAATTATCCCTTCTTTTATAGAATGTGCAATTGTAGTGTGCTTCAAATTTTTGAATGATATTTAAAAACTGTGCCTGCAGATTATACAATAGTAATTATTTAAAAGGCCACTGTATTTTTTTCTTGTAAATAATACGCTTTCATGACTATTTCTTAACACACTTAACATTTATATTACCTAGAGCACTTTTTAAATGTCTTACATTAAAGTTTTACATTATGTTTTAATAATCTTGTCATATTTAAATAAGCGCACTTATTTTGATGTATTGACTAACATACTAAAACGTAAAATATTTGATTATATTTTTAACTGTAGTGTATTCCATATTATATTTAAAGTTAATTATAGATATAGTTACATACATCACATACAAGGTTTGATATATTACATTATTATAGTTTACCATAAATGCTTGTGAGTTCATTCGGGGTATATTTTAACCATATACCTTTGTCTTCTGGGGATGTGTGAATTCAAGATGGCACCTGTGCCTCCGGCATGCTGTCTGCTGATCCTTTTTGTGTATGTATGGATGTCTGTTTGGTTTTTTAAATGTGGCACACTTTTTATTTATGACTAACAATCACTACTGGATATTCGCGCTTCATTTACGGACAGTTATAAGCCGGACGTGGAGAACAGAAACCTTTCAATGTATATTTTGGTGTTTATACTGAATGTTTATCTGTCATTCATTTTTGTTGTTTTTTAAATTCAAATGTTTTATTATTTCTGTTTTGTGGTCTGATTTTTATGTACAGCACTTTGGTCAGTCTTGTGGCTTTTTCTTTTTTTAAATGTGCTTTATAAATAAATAAACTTGAACTTGAACTTGATATAAGCAATTCATAATTTACAGTCTGCCTTTAGTCAGGTACAAAAATCTCTGGTAGGACTAAAGTTGGTATTAAATGCTAAAAAACAAAATAAATGGTTTTTACACGTTCACATTCTCTTAACGATTTCACTATTTTAACACAAAATGGTACTCCAATAGATAGAGTGACTTCCTACAAATACCTAGGTATTTGGTTGGATGATAAATTGTCTTTTGGGGTCCATATTGAGAGTTTAAAAAAAAAATCAGACCCAAGTTAGGTTTTTATTTTAGATTAAAGAAGTGCTTTCCTTATTCAGCAAGGAAAAGGTTGGTGCAGAGCACATTTTTATCAGTTTTGGATTATGGTGACCTAATTTATATGCACTCTACTTCATTTTTATTAAAAAAAAACTAGATGTACTATACCACTCAGCTTTACGTTTCATTACAGGTGCAGCAGCTACTCACCACTGCACTCTGTATGAAACTGTACAATGGTCCTCTCTCTCTCTCAGAAGGAAAATCCATTTATTGATTTTTATTGCTAGAGCACTAATGGGTAAATTACCCATCTATATTTCAAATTTGCTTATTAACCAAAAATAGTGTTTACAGGACAAGGTTGTCAAAGAAAATACTATTAATTACTCCATCAACAAAAACAGCCATTGGTAAAAAAGCTTTCTCATCATATGCACCAAATGCCTGGTATGAACTCCAAAACACTTTAAATTTAGTATCACTTCCATCGATTAATACTTTTAAAAACTTTTTAAAGTCAACTCTGACTGAACAGTGCAATTGTTTTTAATTAGGTATCTTATACAATTTTATGTTTGTATTTGCTGACATTAATGTCTTGTTTTGTTTTCTAGTATGTATATTGTATAGAGATTTGTGGTGTATTATGTAATTTATGTCCTGTCTTTTATGTTTTGAAACTTTTGGCCGTCGGTCTTGGCCAGGACTCCCTGGGAGAAGAGTTATTGTAACTCAATGGGACCTTTCCTGGTTAAATAAAGGTTAAATAAAAAATAAAATAGAAATATTTCAAATACAGGAAAAGTAATCATGACATTTTCAGTGGGTCAAAAAGGCCTCTGAAGTTCAGCAATAATTGCATTTAATAAAATTGTGTTTAATAAAAAATGTAACTATAACACATTTCATTTAATTGCAATTAACATGTAATTAAATCTACAAAAACATTAAGTTTGCATATTCATAGTATTTTCTTTTAAAGTATGCTACCTTCTGTAATAAGTACTCTTTTTAAAAGTCTGATAAAGTGTAGGCTACTTCTTTTCACAATTTTTGCTATATATGAGCATCATATCATGGATCTAATCAGAGTTGATTAATGTCGCAGACTCTTCACAAACAGATAGGCCACACACAGCATGGTAATTTCATGTTACATTAACAATTCTATTATACCAGTTCAACTTTGAGATGAAAGTGTATGGTATGTCTTCAGTGTACTAGATTATGAAACTATGATGCCACTACTGATGGCATAACTGACTACAATATCAGTGTGCATTGACTTGAGACCAAGCAGCCCTTTTGAGCACCCTCAGAATAATCGATTTGATTAACTTTGACAGGAATAGATTAATAGCTCTTTTAGAAGCAGCACCGAGAATATACTTGTGGAAATTGGTTGTGTCTGGAATTACTTTGCTTGATGAGGCCATTCTTTTTACCATTCGGCTGAAGTGATTTTATACTGGCATGTGTGTATGTTATTATGATGTCTATGATTTTGATTTGTGGAAAGTAGGAGATTATTACAGATAATAGAACTAAAGGAGGAATAAAGGTGTTTGTAATCACTTAAGGACAAGCCAAGACAATTCCTCTGATACAGAGGTCACAGAGGTGATACTTTAACCATTGTGTCATAGAGAGATTGTATTCCTGGGATTTATGCCCAGTTGCAACAAAACCCCTAAATTAAGAAAACATATCCATGGATGCCAAGTAAAACATTTCATTACATTTGATCCCTAGTATAGCTCACTTAGAAACAGCAAACACAGATATGAAACGCAGTGAATGTACAGACATTCAAGCAAAACAATCATTAAAAGGGGAGTATTTATTTTTTCAAAAACGCTTTAGCAAACTGATCCAGGCTGAGTATTAAAATAAACTTGTAGCCAATCAGTAGTAAGGGGTGTGTCTACTCATGATGGGGATGAGAGAGCGCTCAGTGCACAGGTCAGACATTAGCCAAGCCGAGCGACAACAGAAAGATAGAGATGGTGGATAAAAAAAGCAAAACAGGAAAATGTCTGCAGAACAAACGAAGGCTTACAATAAGTCAAGAAGTTGGACCCGTGTAAATATCAGATCAGCTTTCCAGCGCTGGAGAGAACTCAAGGAGCGGGAAGGCCTGGGATCAGATGACAAGGTTGCTTTGTTTCTTCTCGATAGGTAAGTAACATTGTCTTTAATTCATCTCAGAGAACTAATATGCTGGCTTTTGCTGGAATATGCTCATGTGTCATATAATCGTTGCCTGGGTTGACTATGTGTGGGGCGAAGCTATCAAAATAGGGGTGAGAACTTTTTGGGGTAGGGGCGTGTTTGTTTTGATGGTTAAAATATCAACACTGACTACCAGAAATCTCTTACCCCATCTTTTAAATGTAACTAACCAGCGCTAATGACAAACAGTACTTAATGACTGTAACAACAGCACTGTTTAATTTTCTCTCTTGTGAAGTAAATGGATTTCAAGCCATTTTCACATTTCTGAAAGAAAGTGGTTAAAGACAGAGCATTGCCCTTTCCTATATCTCTTTTTAAAAAAAAGTAAAAAAATAAAGATAAAAAAAGATATTCTAAAAAAAACTGTTTGCTTTATAAAATTCCCACTCTCATAAAAATAAGCTCTCTGTCTCTTGGGTGCCATTTCAAAAGTTGACAATTTTATGTACACTTCAGCAAAGACATAGCTTTGGTTTGAACTTTTGCAACATAGGAGGGTTGAAGTGTGAGTTGTTTTAGTGGAGTTCTGGGTCATCTTTATTTTTGTAAAATGGTCTTTTTGTGCTATCATCCACACCTGCAAAGTTGGTTGATAACATAGCTGCAATAAAGTAACAGTGTAGTTAATGACTTTTTTACGTAGGATATATATTGTGTTTTATTTTAATTAGGGACTTACAGGCTATAGTTTGAAAATTTTCTAATTAAACAAGACATGGGAAGTCAATCTAACTTGATGTTTTCTTATAGGCTATTGATATTGTTTATTTCATGCTCCAAAACAGGTCATCAGGCTCTTAATGATTTAATCTGTGCCATCTTTTTGAATATCTAAAGGCCAGGTTTCCCCATCACTCATCATTAAAACCCATTTTACACATGGCTCTTGATTCTGACTTGTACTTGCTCTTATGAAAATGTAGGCCTACCATAGTTCTTAACTGTACCATTTGTTTTTTATTAATCTATACAGCATTTGTTATGAAGAAACAACCGCCTGCACATTTAGAACCAATAGCTACAACATGCCACAGTTGTAATATAAATCTATAGGTAAAAATCAATTCCCTTAACAGATTATATTTGATCAATTCTACAACGTTAGACTAAATTTTACACGATAAATAAGCCTACAATAAAACGTGATAAATTCTAATAAAGTTGGTCATGATTCATGTCTTCATTAGTCTTTTTATTTGCCTTTTTAGATAATATTTAAATTTCTCCATAGCAGTTTAAAGTGGCTGTTTCTCAAAATAATTTAAAAAGATTAAAATATTGTGGGGTTACTACCTTTAATTATTATTGTGAGAGTTTATTTTGCCCACCTTGCTAATTATTTTTTAATGAATGACGCAAGGGTTTTAACATCAGTGCAAATTCTCATATTTTTTTACTGTGATTACTTATATATTTTGATTTTTACTTTGTATTTTCTTATTTACATAGTTGTTAGACTTTAATATTAATTGTTTAGAAGTTAATATTTCAATAGATGACCCAAAATGTCAAGGTTACAAGGAATTACCTGCCAAACTGAAATATTATTTTTAAATGATTTTTGATTTTCCAAAACAATTTAGTCAAAATATTTTAGAAGAGTTAATAAAAATATAGATGGGTATGGAATGATGCCTGTTATATTGTGTTTCTTAAATATTAGATAAATCAAACAATCAATCATTTAATCAATCAGTCAATTAAGAGCATTCAAGGGCTACAGTATGTCGTCATATTTTGAGAACTCAGTCCAGTGTTTCCTATAGAACTCTTTAAAAACCATCACTGCATACAAATGAAAAATAAAGAACAGCTTTGATATCCATGAAAGACAGTCCCTACCAGTAACGCTGGCTGTATGATGTCCAGTGAAGCAAACACTGCTACACCTTTATAAATAATATCCTCACTCACTCCACAGAAAGTGAGAAAATCTTGCATAACATGAGGCTTATGCGGAAGATATTACAAATGCTAATAGGGGATGTGTATATGTGGTAAAACAGTGAGATCTAAACTGAATAGATCAGGAGGTGTTATAGTCCATTAGAAAAGGCTTAAAGACTGTATATGTTACGGTTCATGAATTAACTATCTCTCTCGGCTTGTTTAGTGTGCAGGTGCATGTCTGTTTTCGTGGTCCTTGATCTCGTCTGATTACAGCACCACCTGTGTCCTATTGTGTGTGTGTGTGTGATTAAGTGCAGTAACTGGTATCTTATGTTGTCAGATCATTGTGGTTCTTCCCTGTGTTCCGTTCTGTTCTCCTGGCTGCCTTGGATCGTGGATTCCCCCGTTGTTCTTCGTCCAGTCTTCTTGTTCCCTGCACCGGCATCACAAACTCCTTCACTGGGAGATACAGCACTGGATTTGTGGAGTTGTCCACCGAGGTCCCTGGATCACCCACCAGCAGAGCTTGCGTCTGCAGAGCAGAGCTTGTGTCTGAACTTCCTAATTGTCTGTTTATCTGACCATCTCATTATATTACATTAGCCCTCCTTGCAATTGTATCCTGTCTCTGAGCCGTGACAGTATAAAGCATCGGAATCAGCAAGAAAAAAGTTACATAACTGTATATATTTGTCTGATCTGTACTGTAGAAAATATATGAAAGCTCAAATCAATAAATGTAAAAGCCGAATTTACTAAACCTAATCTTCATTATTCCATCCTCTCACTGATGGGTTTTCTTGGGCTTTATTAGAACAATGCACGGCTCAATAAATTGGCCATGCAAGCTTGCATTAAAAAGTTACATTTCGCTGAAAGACATTACAACTATCTCTTTTGTGAATCTTGTGCATTTGGATAGTAAAAATTTCCATAGGAATGCATTTAGAATAGAGCACATAGAAAAGAACATGGTGAGGCAAAAAAACTAAAAAACAGCTACTCATCTAATGAATAGACAAATTAAAGTCCATTCATTCATTCAATATATCTTTAATATATATCTTATATTGTACCCTTATTATCGGCTTAAAACTGCTTAAAATGAAAACTGTACATATATTTCTTTATTAGGCCTCGCTGAGTTAATGAATCTCAGTTTGAGTGAACATTGACAAAATTATTCACATAATAATAATATTATACTATATTATTATTTTTTTTTTTTTTTGACTGGGAACAAAATAAATCATTAATAAATAAATAAGATAAAGAATTTTCAGCAAAGCACAATTAGGGGATAAAATAAGGTACAACGATACTGTTTAGAATTTATACCTTAGTGTTCCACCTCAGCAACAACTTTGTATCATATTTTCTGTGAGTGTAGGATACAAGAAAAAAAAAATAGAGATTTGTGCTAGTATCAGAATTATACTAGTAAATTATGCTTTCAAAGATACACAATCCCAAAACCTGTGCATTCCTGACATTCAAAGATATGAATCTGCTAGTATATTTCTTTATTATTATTATGGTTTTTATTTTATATTTTTCTGTGCATAGCCATAACTGCTCACTTTACCCACTTTCATTACCATCTGCACGAAGTCTTCACTGAACAACAGACAAGAGAAACAAACACCCAAAAAGCACAGTATTGTTTCTGTCTAATTTTATTTCTCAGTCCTAATCAGAAAGTAAATGTTTTGGTGTTGGTTTTTTTTTTCACATAAAATTAAAAATACTCTCAAGTAATTTCTTTCTGTTCCAGTTTTCTCACACTTTTGAACTGAGCACTTCTCTAACAATAGAGATTTCATAGATTACATAACCGCAGGGCAAAATTCTTCATTTGTAATTTATCATATGCTAAAAATACAATATGTATCATGGCAAGCAAATGGCTGGGGTAATTAAATCGTCAAGGGAGGCAAAGAGAGGTCTTAATTAAGTCACAAAAATGGCATACACTAGAGCCCCAGAGGAATTTCCAGTGGAGCTTGACATGCTGTGACTTATAATGTAATTATAGCTTTGATACCAAGCTAAAAACCAATGCAAACAAAAATGCTTTGGCTTCTCTCACTATTTAGTCACTTAGACCTGCGGGCATAACCTAAAGTGATAAAGAAAGCTGTAATCTGGATAAATATGCATAAAATCACAACTCAAAAAAAGCATTGTTCAGTGTTAAAAACACATCCACGATTTATGGCCACATAGTTGTGGCAAAAAACTGTTTTCACTAGATTTTTTCCTGCAGTAATATGTGCTACATGCAAAGTCCAAGAAAACTTTAAATAAGGTGGTAGTGATTATAATAACCTAATAATAGGCTAAAAACGAGTTAGGAGCATCTCTCTCATAACTATTGTGTGAACAAGGTTTAGTGCTTTAGGGAGGCTGACCTTACATTTAATGCACTCTAAGATGATTTAGATGGAAAAACATCTGCTAAATGGTGTGCAATCTTGCACTGTTGCTGTAGGCGGAGAAGCACAAGAGAAGGGCATGAGTCAACAGATCTCAGTCAGACCTTCATCTACAACAGCTTCACACCCACAGACCATATTTACACACTGAATGTAGTTTTTTTTTCTTTGTTACAAACAGAAATATATTAGAATATAAGTGAAGCCCAGAGTTTATGCAAGTCTAAGCAGTCAATGAAATCAGTATGATTATTCAGTACCAAATCTTCCTATTAAGCAATACATACTGGTTTAAAGTTTGGAATAACACTTTAGTTTAGGGACAATTCTTACTATCTATAGTATTAACTAGTTGTTTATTAATATGCGTAATACTAGCATATGGGCTGTTATTAGTACTAATAAAGCACATATTAATGACTTATTCTGCATTAACATTATTTAGAAACCTTGATCCTACCCCATACCTACATAAACTTAAAAGCTACCTTACTAACTATTAGTAAGCAGCAAATTAGGTGTTTACTGAGACATAATTAATAGAAGTTAATAGTTAATAGTTAGTTAATAGTGAGAACTATTCCCCAAACAAAAGGGTTAACAAGATTTTACATTGTTTTTGAAAAACTTCTCTTATGCTCCTTGAAGATGCATTTATTTGATTAAAAACACAGTATCGTTGTGAAATATTACAATATAAAAGTAATATTCTTTTTAGCAGCCACTAATATAGTTTTCAATGTCACATGATCATTCAGAAATCATTCTAATATGCTGATTTGGTGCCCAAGTAACATTTCTTATCATGAATAAGGTTAAAAGCAGTTAGTGCTGTTAAATATTCTTGTCAACTATGATACGACTAAAAAGATTAATACTTTTATTCAGCAAGAAAGTATTTAACTGATCAAATGTAACGTAAAGTAAAAAAAAAAAAAAAAGTTAAAGTTATTTTAAATTTTAATAGTAATTCTTCTGTAATAATAATGACTGAATCCATTTATTCGAAATGGCATAGGAAGACATTATCCGAGCATATTGTTTGCGACCTTAGGCTACTTTGCATTGTTCTTAGTAGATTGCATTGGTCATTCTGTAAATGAGATGTTGCGTCTGCATTCTTTACTGTAATTTGTGCATTTCAGTAGATCAACCCACTTTCAACTCCCATTGGTGCTTTTTTTGGAACTGTACTTTTGCACTAATTGGCCTTGTTTGTTATTCTGTAATTTATAATTATAGATTTAAAAAAAAAAAATCATGGCTGACCTGTTAAATACTCCAAATGATGTAGGAAATGAATTCGAACAGAATCAGTTATTAATCTTTTTCCACCAGCAAGAAGCATTTACACAGTATTTGACATAATCTCACCCCATGTCATCTATTAGCAAGGTGGGCAAGTGTTACGACTGTGATAAGCAGGAGTCGAACCAAAGCACATCAGACTGCCGTATAATCAAACAGAGGAGGTCAGGGGTGGCACATCAATATCCAGTTTCCAAAGTGACAGGAAAATCTTTTTCTAATTTTCTACAGGAACGGAAATGAAAAAACTCAGACTTTAATCTAAAAGGTCATAAATTAATTAAGATGTACGCTTTTATTTTTAGCTAAAATTGGATTGCGCCAGTGTTTCTCAATTTTGTTCTAGCACGTTTTGGATGTCACTCATTTCAAAAGCATTTTATTGAGTGTTATTATGCTTACCTTCATCACATGATGCCATAAAATGTTTTGTAAAACAATATAGTAGCCTGACTATCCTGGGAAATGACTACATTGGCTTGCTTAGATTAAATTCTGTGTGACTTCAACAGAATGCCACATTTACTTAAAGCTCTTGCGTAGATATAGTTTGTTGGCATGCCAATCAGCAGAGACCAGACGTGTGGGACTGCAGCATTTCGTCAAGGTCATGAAAAACTTGGTGGCATAGAAAATGAGTCTAATGGAGTGAATCACAATGCACACACAAACACACACGTATCCAGAACTTTAATCTTTGAAATTGTTGGTTATAAAAATCCTGTTGTTTGTGTTTGCACTTCTGAGTGGAGTTCAGAAAGCAGAACGGTTCAACATGTAGATGTCAGCAGTCGCACGCTGTGAGGCTGACAGATGTATATTATACTATAATTATGCTACATAAATATTGTGCTGGCTTATTCTAAATCTTTTATTCTGACTAGCAGAAACATCCACAAGATGATGTTGTTTTAATGGAACATTCACATTTAGAAAAATATGATTATTTACATTTAATGTCAGCTTAGGCAAATAATTGCTTCTTTTCTTTAAATAAAACATTTTCTTTCACATTAAGCAACAATAACCATACTAAAGAAGTTAATCATCATTTGACCTCATTTACTCATTAGGCACTTATTGTTCTGAAAATTGTAAGCTTTTAGTTAATAGCATTTACACTCATTGACATTCAGAATTAATTCAGTTGTCTAATATATTTTACAAATATGCAGTTTAGTGCATAATACAGCAGATGCGATTATCATGGAGAATCGACAGTCACATGCTCTGAGAAAAATCTGTCCTTTCATACTGAGCCAAGGCCAGCTTCATCTACCCAAAGCTTTATTTTTAACCATCAGAATAAAAATGTACTAAGTCTTTTGAAATTCTTGTAAAAGCATACTTTGTCAGAGACATGTTTATAAAATAAAATAAAATAAAATAAAATAAAGTAAAATATGGTCAGTCTGTAAACGTAAATCCATTTTATTGGATTGGATTAGGTGGTTGTTAATATGTTGTCTGTTCAAGGCTCACATTCTCAGACAGATTAAGGAGGGCAGACAAATATTTTGAATACTTTAGATTCCCCAGCTTTTTGGACCCCTTTATCTTAACTTCAGCTTAAGAGAACACTGAACAGCTTGAAGTAGAGCATGACATTCTCCATTACAGTTAGTATTGCTTATTATCCAAATAAAGAACTCCAGGACACATTTTTCCAAAACTTAACTGAAAAAATGACTCATAGTGAGTTGGTTTGTACCATGGAACTGATATAGAATGGCAGACAAGATAAATGAGCTGACCATTTCAATGCAGTTCAGACGCATGGGAATGTGATGGACGAAGCAGTGATCAGCTATTTGACAGCTGGGAGACCAGCTGCACACATTCCATAGCTGTGCCTGCAGGTGTTGAGTCCTGTCTAATTAGACCTGACCTGCCAGCCACTGTTAGCCAGCCTTAGAGTGATGGCACACAATCAGCTAATGTACCTGAAGCTGTAACAGTTTATGTTGAAGAGCTTAAGATAGACTTCCTCTGTCAGTGAAAGCTCTGCCAAACCACGCTCACTCAGTTTACAATATCTTTGGCAGGCAGACAGACTGAAAATGGCTGTCTAAATCATCCTATCATTCACAAACAAAATGCTTTAGTTTTCAAGATTTTTTGAGGATTTGAAGGGCTTTGTTATGATATTACACTTTTTATTTAATGGGATTTAGTAGAGGAGAGGGGTCCAGATAAAACAGTGACCATGTCAGTGTTGGCTGATCAATAGTGACAAATAACAAAAAATTATCAATAATGAGAATCACATTTGATCATGAAAGAGAAATCTTGTATCCTAAAGGCTCATATTTTTTACCTTATTTAAGTGACATGACATAAGGTGAACCATACTCAGAATTCATGCTCTGCATTTAACCCATCCAAAGTGCACACACACAGCAGTGAACACACACACAGAGAAGTGGGCAGCCATTTATGCTGCAGCGCCTGGGGAGCAGTTGGGTTGTTTTGTATCTGGCTCATGGTATTGCCAGCCCGAGACTCGAACCCACAACGCTAGGGTGAGGAGTCAAACTCTCTATCCACTAAGCCATTCATCCCTGAATGGGACATTAGTACCATAAAAGGTACATAATATATTAGCTCTACTGAGGACATAGCATTATTTCACCTTTATAACACTGAGGGATGTCATTATTATACAATATACATATTCCACATAATGTTGCACATTATGTGAATGTCCGCCGCACAGAATGTTATATAATCAGGCCATGTGATTATAGGCAATGAAGGAAATGGAGGTGGTAAATTAATTTTGTAAATGTTCTTGCAGGGATGTCTATGCAAGCACAGAACACATTGTACAGACCCAACATGATGAAGTCATCACATTAGTTCTTTCATATTGCATTATTGCTGCATTTCAAAGAACTATAGATTAAACATTCTTGTCAAGTACTAGTAGATCTATGAGGTATTGTTAGAAGTGATGGATTTTCATACCTATCAGTTGTCATGTTGGAAATGGCATTACTTTATTACTTTTTACCATATTAAATACATTTTCTCTTGCTGAAACTACCTTTCTATTACTACAATTTCACTATTGCTGAATTCCTTGTGTGAACCACACAATTTGAATAGATTATATTTTGAAAGTTTTTTTTAAACATCATACTGTATTTTAAACAGTCATGCATGTTGGAGTGTTTTATGTTATAATGTATATTATTTAGTTACATTTATGCATTATTGTAGTGTATTGGATATGCTCCATATATCATGTGATCTTTCATTGTATCATATGTGTTATTATTAATACATAAAAAAATTTATAGCTCAAAAAGCAGTATGTTAACAGTACGTCCATTCTGAGGCAAAAAGGACTAGTATTTTAGCCAGAAGCAATAGTATAAAATTGTTTTAATGATGGATTTATTATAAAACACAGTTTTTCACAACTGGATTCATGTGGATTACTTGTGGATTATGGACTGCTTGGACTGACGGCACCTATTCACACTGCATTGGTGAGTAAGTGAAAAAGAAATGAACTCATCTACATCTTGGATGGCCTGAAAATGAATTTTTTCAAGAAACTTTTTTTTCTTCTTTTATTTTTGAGTGAACTATTCTGAAATGTACATTTAAAAAATGGAAAATATAACCGAAAATCCCTTTCCATAATCGTTGTCACAGTTTGTTTTATTTGAGAAAATTTTTTAGCAATCACACCTGCAGACAAACATTAATTTGCTTTATTATTATTATTATTATTATTATTATACCCTCCCTCTTTAATGTTAGATTCCTTCTGCAAGGAATTTTTAAATTCTAGGTTGAATATTTTCCATGACACACACAGCTGTGAGGTCACATTTGGACTTTTGGATTCCTGGCATTTGACAAAGCCTCATTTTGACTCATGCTTCAGTTATAGATGAGCAAAATCCTCAAGATAGCATGTGGAGTGAAAGAAAAGAAAACTTTCTTGAAGGATCACATTTTTAAGTTAGCTTATGCTTATTTTGTCAAACAGTTTAAAACTTCAGAATGTGACTCAAACGTGACAATCCCAAAGGTTCAACTTTTACAGGTTAGGAAATTTGAAGGACTGCTGTTCATGATCTACAGTATATCACACATACAAAGAACGATGTCATTGTGAATGATGATTTTTGTTAATGGTGTTGTGAGTCACACATTTCTGGCATATCTGATTATTTGGCTTATTCTGCACTGGTAACTGATGTCCAGTATTATATGGTATCACATACAAAAATGTCAAAAAGCTGGAATATTTTTCTTGTTACCCTCTTGTACTAGCAATTAAGATTTCACAAAGATTAAACCATTTCAAATGACTGTATATAAGCAACACATGATTTAGTAGCCTGTAACACAGAGAAATACAGTAGGATATGGTTGCTATGGAAACATACAGCAGCTCTCTGCTCTTATCTGACATTGAGTTAAATCTAAAGAGCGATGCTAGAAATTCTTTACAATGAAATACAACAGAGAATGAATCTTCTGACGCACATGAGCTTAGATGATGCACTGCATCACCTGTCGTTGTGTCATGAATTTTTTAATTTTGATTGAAAACATTTTAAAGTGATACTAGGCACTGGCTGAGACACCTGATACATTATTTAAAGGAATCCAGAGCCAAAAAGTGCTTGATAAAAGACACTTCAGTGTCTGTTAGTGATAGCCATGTTTAGGGCAGCAAATATCTACACGCACAAACACATACACTTGGACTGCTCTGTGGGTTTATGAGTTGTGTGAGAGAGGACATAGATACATTTTGATGAAGAGGGACAAAATCTCCTCTATTTTGTGTTCCACAAGACAAGGCAAGGCAAGTTTATTTACATAGCATACTTCATACACAATGGTAATTCAAAGTGCTTATAAAACGAAAAGCCTATAATTAAAAATGTTTGAAAAAGTATTATTAAATTGAAGTAAAACCATTCAGAATAAAAGATGAAGACATATAAAATACAGTACAATCACTCAGATGTCATTCAATAAATGCAGAGCTAAACAGATGTGTTTTGAGTCTAGGTTTAAATAGTTTTTGCATATCAAAGCACACCTGATCTCTTCTGGAAGCTGGTTCCAACTGCGGGTCAATAAGAAGACCATTACAATAGTCCACCCTGCTGGTGATAAAGGCATAAATGAGATTCTCAAAGTCTTAACAAATGTTCCTGCAGTGTTTTGAGATGATAATATGATGATTTAGTTACTGCTTTGACATAACTACTGAAAATTAGGTCTGACTACAGAATCACACCAAGATTCTTTGCTTGATTTTTAGTTTTTTGTCCACTAAAAAAGTCAAGATATGCATTTATCTTGAGAAACACAATTTTGTTTCCAAATGCAATTACTTCAGCTTTCTCTTGTTTTGACTGAATAAAGTTTTGTCACATAAAACTGTTAATTTCATCTGTGCATTGGCAGAATGAGTTAATGGGGCTGTAGTCAATACACAATACGACTAGATAAAGACTAGAGTGATATCTACCTGTACATACAGTAGATGTAATATGGTTCATTCTCATTATTTGACTCAGTGGGAGCATATAAAGGTTGCACAAGAGTGGTGCAAGAACTGAGCCTTGTGGAACTCCGCATGTCTTGTATACTTACATAATACTCACATACTGTTCTATGACCTGAACTATTTGAAAACCAACCCAGAAAGCCCAACCAAATTTAGCTGTCTCTCTAAAAGTATGTTCTGATCGACAGTGTAGTAACAGCACTGATATTTTGCTAGAATCAGTATAAACCAGATTGTCCAGGTATCCATTTGAGTTCAGCTTGTTTAAGTTGTTCAGCTGATTGAAAACAAATCTTTCAGTGATCATGCCTATAAAATGAATATTTGATATTGGTCAGTAGTTGCTCAATATGGTGCTATCCATATTGCCCTTTTTTCAGGAGGGGCTCAACAACTACACTTTTCAGGGAGTTTGGAAAAGTCTGAGAAAGAAGTGAGGTGTTTACCACTTCTGAGAGATCAGTGAGTTTGCTGTTTTAAGGTGTTATAATGTTTCTTCAAAAGTTTAGTAAATGTAAATGAAGATAGAAATTACATTTCTGGATGAAATATTGCTTTAAATTGAAATAGATTTTACAGATTGGTGCCCACATTGCTTTTAGTGTAGGCCTGAAATACAGTACCTATTACCACAAAAACATACAATGATATAGAGTGAAGCTGACTACCAAGAGAGAGCAGGGCATGAACCTTCACATCATTGTCTGGCTGCTTTCCACAATCTCTCTAGACAGTTCTGAACTGGCATTTCCTCTGAAGATCAGTAACATTCACTCTGTTCAAAATCACCCTCTGAGTTCCTAAGGTGAAAGGTGTGGGCTTAATACAAAACTCACAGGGTCTCACTTTAGCAAAGGTGATGAGTCAGCATACAGAGAGGAGGTGCACTGACTAAAAAACGTATCCAAAGTCAACAAACTGTCCCTGAATGTGGACAAAACAAAAGAGATGTTGGTTGACTTTAGAAAGCATGGAGAGACCACTCCCCACTGAACACTGACGGCTCCATAGAGAGACCAAATTCTTTGGTGTTCATTTAGTGGAAAACCTAACCTGGTCTCTTAACATCAACGCTATTCTAAAGAAAGCCCAGCAGTATCTGTATTTGAAGGCTGAGCGAAGCACAATCCCATGCCCCATCCTCACCACTTTCTACAAAGGGACTATCAAGAACATCCTGAGCAGCTGAATCACTGTCTGGTTCAGGAATTGCACCTTCTCAGTTTGCAAGACCCTGCAGGGGATAGTGAGGACAGCTAAGAAGATCATCCTCACCCTTCAGGCCCTCACAGTAAGACTGTGTGACAGCTTCTTCCCCCAAGCCATCAGACTCCTTAAACTTGATGACTTGATGAAAGAATAAGAACTACATTCACATACTGGAGAGGACTGTTACCACCCACTCAAACACACATTACCACATATATTATCTACCTCCACACATCCACAATTTTTGCACATTTGCACACTCAACTGTATACTAGTATTGCACTCTCAACTGTATATCATGTATGCTGCTCCCTACTTCTGTGCCTGGCTCCTTGTTAATTAGTACTTTATGTCCGTTATGCTGTTTACACTGTTTACTCAGTTGTCTGTGTAAAATGTTTACAGTTCTTATTTTAATTCTGTTTAGTGCTTTTTTAGGCTATAATTTAGCCTATTCAATATAATTTAATTATGTACGGTTTAGGGTTTTTTGTTGTTGTTGTTTAGTACAATGTTCTGTGTTTTGTCTTATGTAGCACCTTGGTCCTGGAGAAAGACTATTTTGTTTCACTGTACACTAACTGTATAGAGAATGACAATAAAGCTGCTATGACTCTTTCTTTCTTTCTTTCTTTCTTTCTTTCTTTCTTTCTTTCTTTCTTTCTTTCTTCCTTTCTTTCTTTCTCTCAACCATCCCAACTCATCATGACAATACAAACCAGTTGAAAGTTTTCTTGCTTTAATTCAAAATGTAAAATAATAATGAATGCTGCTGTGTCCTCAAATAAGCGTCCTAATAAGAACATGTTGTTATTGTCATGAGGGAAAAAACTATGAGGGAACATAACAATTTGGCTGTCGTTAAAGGGAACAAAAATGAAATCCAATTCTCCTGTTATTTATCTGCCTTGTCTTCAGAGCAAATATTCTCTATGAAAATACTCCAGTTGATGAACTGATCAATAATGGTAGTGGTGTTTTGCAAGAACTCTGCAGAACTATGTGGGATGATAGAGAGTTTTAAAAGAATATGAGTGTAATAGAATAGAGAAGGTCTCGTAAGTGACATATGTGCAGATAAAGCAATAAAGCAACATCTGAAGGAAAAAAATATTTTGGGGATTTGGACTTGACTGTCAGCATTGAATCATTTGTTTTGTTTTGCTGACAGACGATTTGTGTAGTGTGGCTATTATTGTCTTCGAGCACCTCGGACAACATCCACACAGTTTGGTTCACTCTCAGTTCACACTCTCCACTTCAGCACCATGGCCAGCTCTATTTAAGTGAACTGACTAATTTGAAAGTTTTCGCAATGTACTGTATATCATTCACAAATTGAGTTATATATATATATATATATATATATATATATATATATATATATATATATATATATATATTTATATATTTATTCTCTAATAACTTTTGTCCAATCCATTGAAAGTCTAAATGTAATTTGCATTTTTTTCAATTAGCTTGAAAATAAATACATTAAGTAATCCAAATAAAGCAGTTTAAACAGTTTAATCCAAGTCAATTATTTGATGAACTGATTTAATTTAGGTTATTAATCACATATACATTTACATTACATTTACATTTAGTCATTTAGCAAACGCTTTTATCCAAAGCGACTTACAAATGAGGACAATGGAAGCAATCAAAATCAACAAAAGAGCAATGATGTACAAGTGCTATAGCAAGTCTCAGTTAGCTTAATGCAGTACACATAGCAAGGGCTTTTTAAATAATATAATGAATAAAAAGAAAACAGATAGAATAGAAAAATAATAGAGCAAGCTAGTGTTAGACGTCTTATTTTTTGCTTTTGTTAACTATAATAAATGAAAAGAAAACAGATAGAATACAAAAAGATTAGAAAGCTAGAAAAAGCTAGTTAATTTTTTCTTTTTCTTTTTTGTTTTTAAGAAAACAAGCAGCAAAAAGAGTTCATGTCAAAAAGTGACAAGGTTTTTTTATTTTATTTTATTTTATTTATTTTTTTTGAAGAAGAAGAAAATTAGAATAGAGAGTTCTACAGTTAGAGGGTCAAAAAAAATGGAAGAGATGCGTTTTTAGTTAATTTTTGAAGATCGCTTAGGACTGCTCAGATTGAATTAGGCAGGTCATACCACCAGAGGGAACATTTAATTTAAAAGTCTGTAAAAGTCACAATCAAGCGACGTTCACTTGCAGAATCCAAACTTCTAGAGGGCACATAAGTCTGAAGTAATGAATTTAGGTAAAGGGGTGCAGAGCCAATGTCAGTGCAAATTGTGCAAATATATACACATTAATCAATGCACATACATAAAGCACATCAAAACATCATTGGATATTGAGAATCACAGATACAGAGATATGTTTGTCTGATGTGTTTGGAATCACATAGGGTCATGAGGGTGAATAAAAGATGGCATTTAAATTTTTCGGTGAAAATCCTTTCTGCTGAAGCCATTATATGGAAAAAATAAAAAAATTCACTTTTATGTTCTACGGATTAAAGAAAGTCTTACAGGTTTGGAACAACATAAGGGTGAGTAAATGATGATAGTTTTCATTTCTGGGTGAATCTGGGTGAAGTATTTCTTTTAAAAATATTAAGCTGAGACTCCCAGGATAAGCACTTTATTTGGAGTCAAAGAAGTGTTAAACTCATTAGAACCTGGAATGGAGGAAAATGTGGCTATGATCAGCTGCAACAGCAAACTACTGTTTTATAAACATCTGAACAAATTAAAAAGCTTACATATGTCATTTATAATTTTCATAAATACAATGTAGAACCTCTCCAATATATCTGGCAAAGCACCATATGCTGCAAGCTAAACGATGCACACTTCCACTCATCCTTCATTCTCCTCTTCTCACACAGTAGGTGGCACCTCTGTGATCCAACTGTCATTCAAAGGGAAGATAGAGGCAGTTGCAATGGACCAATGAATTTGGCTGCTTGCCCTGCAGTTAATGTCTCTCTCTTACTTGCTCGCTTTTTTCCTCCCCTCTCAACAGCAGAAGCAGTATTTATCACTGACTGCAGTGGTGTGAATGTATGAGACAGCTTAGGACTCAATCTCACTGTCTCTTGACCAAGGCTTTGCGTTGCGTAATACTCATGTATATGACATCTCACATGATTTTAGGCCTATATCTGAACAGGTTAATCTTAGACGGTAAATCTTTATTAGTGGTTTAACTAACATGGTCTTCATTAGCCTTGAGAATAAAATGTTGATGGTGATATTTAAACAGTGAAAGCTTTATTTTAATGTGGCAGATCTGCGGAAACAAGACTGTTCTTTGCCCTCTCAAACTTTCAATGACGTATTTTCATGTCTGATCATATTATATGTCATTAATTTTTTCTTGTCTTTTCGTTTTTAATTGCAGGTAGGGCTGCACAATTAATACAATTTCTAATCGCGATTACAATTATGGCTGTCACAACGTAATCGTTCAAAGCGGCAATTAATCGTTCAAAGTCCACTTATGTTATTCTGCGTGCTTAAGATAGTTTTAGTATAACATTATAATTCAATTCATATTAGTACTTTTTTATAATTTAAAGAAGAAATCAGTCCAATGTCTAGTTTTCCATTTGAGGCTTAATACTATAGAACAGCACTAAAAGGTTTTTTTTAGTTAGTGTTTTCAGCTTGTTCATTTTCATAAAAAAATAAATTAAAAAAAAACACCCCATGCAGTTGCATCAAACAATGGTATAAACATAATTCAGTGTAAATTGTGATCATAATAATAATCATAATTAATAATTGCATTTACAGTTTAAGACAATTATGATTTTTGTCATAATCGTGCACCCCTAATTGCAGGCAAAAATATTGAAGTCCTTCATATTTATGTAACAAGCACTCGAACAAAAAATAAAACAGGCGCTATGGTTTGGCATCTGGATACCAAAGGTATGCACTTAATCATATATATATATATATTGTAATAATTGTAAAAATTCAGAAAGTTTGGGTTAGGGTTAGTGTGTGGGTTAGGGTTAGGATATAGTATTTATAAGTACAATAAATACTATACAATAAAACAATAGAAGAATTTCCACCTTTAGATAGCTGAGCACACCAGTTTGTGTGTGTGTGTGTGTGTGTGTGTTCCCAGGAAAATCACATTAAGAGTATAATTTTGGTAACAAGCACACAAACCAAATTAAGTAACAAACTGTAATGGCCTCTGACTGAAATCCAACACATCATTATTTTTCCATTCCTCAACTATAATTGTTTGTCTGGCCAAAAAAAAAAGAAGACATTTGTAAGAATAATGCAAACTTCTATCTATCATGGCTTCCCAACAACCAGCAGAGAACACTTATTTCAGTTTGTCAGGAGTAAACACAATCTGAAGATGGTGATTTTCTATAATGAATCCACCTGAGAAGCTAGACAAATATGTTTGATTAATCCTGAATCATTTTCCATGAAGTGCCTGATAAGAAAGTTCTTACATGATTTTCAAATGCATATGCTGTTTGAATGTCTTTTCACAGTCATAATTACAGGTCTTGTCCGATTTGATTTGAGAGGGAGCTGAAAAAATAAGATCAAGGCAAAAAGTCATCTGAGGTGATATTTAATGTTGCATTAACTGCTGGAGTCTAAACTTTCAGACAGGGATTAGAAATAAATCTCAGTTCATATCCACTCCAATAAACCAGAAGTTACGAAACAGTTCTGGATTTCTGTGACAGTAATTATACAATGGAAGCTTCCAAATCATTAAAGACTTTCATACAAATGTCTTTTAACTTAAAAAAAAATATGAAACTGACGGACTTGTGTACATGCTGCAGTTTAATTCTAATACTGATTAATGGATAGATATGTTCATTATGACACCTAACGATATTAGCTCATTAAATATATGCTATTCATGAAGAAACATTGACAAGGACTATTTTTTCCCACCTACAAACCAATTTAGATAAGAGCAGACTTTGAAAAGATAAATTTACCATGCTTCAGGGACACAGTATCTCTGTCTCTGTGTTGATTCAGGCCTCCAAGGACTAAATAGAGATAATTATGTTCATTATGAAAGGTCATTCAATTAACTTTACAGACATATAGACAGGGCTGATAGATAATGTTCAGTGTGGCAATGTGGCTGACTCCCATCAGCATCCATTAGGTTACACACAACACTAATCAATAAATTAAATTGCACACGTGTGAACTGTGAAGAATATAAAGAATATTTCAAATCAAAGTGGAGGAGGCAACGTGTTCACTGACCACATGGACAATGGTCTCCAAAGACATTGTGTTGATACCACAATACAGATCTGGTATTTATTTATTTATTTTATATGTCTAGGAAAGTAAAAAAAAAAATTGTATAAAATGAATAATAAATGTTGTACGCACTTTCTATGACATTACTGCCACTAAAACAAAATGGGACATTCCAAATACTACAGTATTTTAAATGTGTGTTAACTTTTTAAACTTTTTAAAATATACACTTTACAATATTAGATATTAGTTGACATGAATTCTGTGAGTTAACATTAATAGATGCATTAACTAATATCTGTGGTTGCTGGGGAAAGGAGCTCAAAGAGTACGAAGGAGGCAGATAATCAAACGAGTCTTTAATAAATCTACATGGGAGAACAGGAAAACAACGTCACGGAGAACATGGGGAGAAAAACACAAAGACAGCCCATGGGCGTGACACATCGCCCCCCTCCCAGAAGGCATGTCCTCGCGCCACATACAATCAACAAAAGGAGGTGGGAGTGTGGACGTCTTGGATCCCTCTCAGGGCAGGCTAGTACAGGAGGCCTTCAGGGCGGAGCAGGCAGTTCAGGGGGCCATGGTGGAACCCAAGCCACAACCATAGCTATGACCCACGGTGGAGCTGACAGAGGGAGGAGCCATGGTGATGGAAGGGCTGCCAACGCCAGGGGGCCAATCCCAGAGATGGAGCAGGTGGAGGAGGAGCCAGAGGCAGAGAGCCAATGAGCCAGGGTGACGGGGAGGATCTGGAGGGTCAGAACAGATTGCTCAGGTGACTGATATGGAGGCGGGGATCCAGAAGGCCGTGATTGAGCCAGAGAAACAGAAGACCAAGGTGGCGCCGAAGGGAAAGAGGAGCATGACGGAGCCGGAGGGACTTGGCACAGCCGGAGTAGTGGAGACAGTAGGCGACAGATGGTCAACGTCAGACTAAGGTGGACCCAGAAGGACGAGGCGGAGCCAGTGGACTGATGGGCCATGGAGAAGAGGAGGAAGATAGGAGCCTTGGTGGAGCCGATGGGTTAATGGGCTGAGGCAGAGTCCAGGATTTAGAGGCTTGAGGCCGAGGCCAGGGATTTTCCAGCCAAAATGACAATGGAAACTGGCAGACCTGCGGGGCTTGCACTGTACTGATGGTGGGCAGAGGATGAGCAGAGGGGCTGCCAGACAGCAGTGGAGAGGGCAGGAGCAGGTGGGTGGTTGGACATTTGCAAGCCTCCAGGTTTTCAGGGCTGGTGTGCACAGCTCTGGCTCCACGGAAATCCTCAGCTCTGTTACTCCTAGAAGCGATGGCTCATTCTTTGCGGTGGGCTCTGGCTCTCCGTCATTGGTGGGCACGGGCTTCTTCTCCACGTAGTGGGGAGATGGTGGGGTGGGCTCTGGGTTGGAAGTAGAACTGGCGAGATCATCCACTGGACAGATGGTAAGGAGCGATCCATTTCTCGCCAGTATGCACTCCACAAAGGTGGTGAAATCTGCTCAAGGACCATCTTCGGATGACGGCGCTCTGCATGCATGGCTCAGTCTGGCATTGTAGAACTAGCAAAACGCAGTCTAGTATGGTAGGAGGAGGTATTCCTGGCGGGTGAGGGCATCCATGGGGGAAACAATGGGACAAAAACAATGAATCAAACAAGGAAACAAAAACAGAGTTGAGATGTGAATAAAGTCTTTGTAGGTCCTTTCTTCTGTCACAGGTTGCTGGGGAAAGGAGCTTAAAGGAAATCAAATGAATGCGCCTTTAAGTGAAAATAAAAGTGACTTGACATACAGCCAAGTATGGTGACCAGGGCTTGACATTAACACCCGCCAACCCGCCAAATGCGGGTGGATTTTGCTCGTGGCGGGTAACACAGTGACTCCAACTAGCCACTTTGATGGGTTGAATAATTGTAGTGTTTTTAAAAGGCATCTGAAATAAGCCATATTGCAGTGTGACACTATGACACTATAACTCCCATGAGTATTACATGCACACTAGTGATGCGCAGGTCTGGGTTTTATCCATCCCGCTTTTATGAAATTATTTGCCCTGCCCCAGCCCGCTCCGCAAATAAAGTAAAATTTCCTTACCCACCCCAACCCGACCCGCAGGTTATGAGGCGGCCTATTATAACTCAGCTATAAAAATGCCCAGCTATTTTACTTCAGCACTACATTTCACACACACGCGCGAGTGCACGCAAATGAAGATTAGTGCATGTAGCCGGTATGGAATTACATTTGCTTCAATAAAAATGAACGTAACTTTTTCAGAAACTATCAAAAATATGCCATTACTCAAGAAGAAAAACACAATGAAAATGAAAAAAATGAATTCAGTCGCACACATTTAACAGGCTCTTCAAATGTGTTTCATTCTATGTTAATGTTTTTCAAAGATTCGTTTTCGCTAATCGTGGATTCTGAATGCATTGCCACAGATTTCGCTCACGCTTTGCAGTTTTTCATTTGGTGTTTTGACACAAACCTCTCGTAGGGATGGGCTTAACAGTGGGCTTAATCTATTCTGATTGGATAGTGAGCTTTTGATGGACAGGTGCTCTCTGACCGGGAAGTACAGACGCGGTGATCTACAGCAAAAATAATTTTTCACAAAGTGAAAGAAATTTATTTTAAGCTCATACACAGGTTCTACCATGTAAAGAAGTTTATACAAAGATTTAAACAGTAACTAAACCCCAAAACAACTTTTTTTAGTTAATGATCTGTAAGAATCTGGCTTTATTAGTGCTGTTCATTGATTCAAGTAACTTTTTTGACAATTTGAGTATAAAGTGTTTTAATTCTACAATATATGGTGTAAAAACGTCTGAGTGCTGCCCTCTTCAGGTTGAACGGTGGCTACTGCAGTTGATTTTTCCTATTGGATGTTGCGGTGGCAAGTGACGTAAGCGGTAGCAGGTGACATAAGCAGTTTCCAGCTCACCATGAATGGGGCTTTATTAGTGCTGTTCATTGATTCAAGTAACTTTTTTGACAATTTGAGTATAAAGTGTTTTAATTCTACAATATATGGTGTGAAAACGTCTGAGTGCTGCCCTCTTCAGGTTGAACGGTGGCTACTGCAGTTGATTTTTCCTATTGGATGTTGCGGTGGCAAGTGACGTAAGCGGTAGCAGGTGACATAAGCAGTTTCCAGCTCACCATGCCCCTTGGTACGAGCTACCACGCCCTTGGCAGTATAAAACCATCTTGTTCCGTTTACTGCAGTGAGTCAAGAGTTGGAATTGCGAGTATTGAAAACGACCAGGATAGACTATTATAGCATCTATTTAGCATAGCATTTATATAGTTATTTAGATTATTTCGTGTAGCCTATGTAGTTAATTAGCATAGTTGTTAGTGTAATGTTAGTATTTTTAGAAGCAAAGTTAGGACAGCTTCAAGTTGGCGTAGATTTATATGTATTTAGTACAGTGGTCAGGATGGTACGTATGTGTAGTGTTGCTAGTTGCGACAGTACTGCTGGACTGCATAGTTTTCCAGCAGACTTTAAAATTAGGCGCCAGTGGTTGCATGCTCTTGGCCTGGAAGACCGCGAGTTCCCGCCTAGAGCTGGAGTGTGCAAACTGCATTTTACGCGAGATTGCTTCTCCAATGCAATGGAGGTGGAAATGGGCTTCTCCACACAGCTCGCACTGAAAAGCTACGTGGTGCGGGACTTAAGACCGCAGTTTGAGCCAGCGGCTCGAATTGATATGGCTCAGGCCACAGACACCTCGACATTCTCTAATTCAAATAAACGCTCTGTTGCAAAGCTACTTGCGTCACTACAGTCACTCTCCATTTTAGCCACTCTGACAGCAGCTGTCAATCAATCCGTCACTGCGGATCTCAGGTTCACGCCCCACGCACTCAGCCCCACCCTCGGTTCGTCCCCTCTATCTCCGCTGTGCTCTGCCCACTTTTCAGCATTTTAAATATATTGCCAGTGGGTGGAGTCAGGCTCTGACCAGGGGTTTAGTTACCGGTTAAATCTGACTTTGATCTTACATGCTCTTTTTGTTCGAGTTCTGAAGAAACTTGGTCATGTCACTACTTTGAGATGATATTG
This sequence comes from Carassius carassius, assembly GCF_963082965.1. Lineage (NCBI taxonomy): Eukaryota > Metazoa > Chordata > Actinopteri > Cypriniformes > Cyprinidae > Carassius > Carassius carassius. The sequence continues at coordinate 15,724,423 of NC_081761.1, read as the reverse complement.
GTGTGTTTGTCAAGTGTAAGATTTTGCCAGGCTTCTCAGTATATATGAAAAACATTATATTTGGGTATTATGACTCCGACCCCACAAACGAAAATTTCAAACTAAATTTTGAAACTATTTGAATGTAATCTCAGTATCTCAGTACCTATCTCAGTATCTACTAATAAGATAAATAAGTTATGAGGACTGTTAGAATTTGCTCTGCCTTTGATCTCCTTGTGTAATTTTGTTTAGATTTTGACCCTATTTTCTTTAGTTCTATTTTATTCTTTATTGTTTTTTTCTTTATTGATGTATGTAGATACTTTTGAATGTTTTTGTTCTCTGCATTAATAGAAAAAGAAAAAGAAAGAAAAAAGCTCTCACGTCACCTTGTATTACTAAATATGTAAATAATATTTGACCTTCAATCATCTCAGTCTGTAAAGATAAGCTCTCAGTTGACATGGAGCGGCGTCATCTTCCTCCTCCGCTTGTCCTTCAAGGCAGCTTGAAGCAAGCTTTTGTTACTGAAGTAACCAATAACATCGATACATTCATGTTACAGTGTGAAACAGTTTGTTGTGGGTTATTGTTGTCATTCAGTAACACAAGCTTACTTCAAGCTGACTTGAAGGACAAGAGCTCATCTTTACAGACTGAGACGATTGAAGGTCAAATATTATTTACATATTTAGTAATACAAATCACCACGAGAGCTTTCCAATATGGGCGCCACTGAGTGGCGTCTGTACTTCCCGGTCAGAGAGCACCTGTCCATCAAAAGCTTACTATCCAATAGGAGTAGATCACTGTTAAGCCCGCCCCCACGAAAGGTTTGTGTCAAAACACCAAACGAAAAACTGCAAAGTGTAAGCGAAATTTGTGGCAATGCATTCAGAATCCACGATTAGCGAAAACAAATCTTTGAATAACATTAACAAAGAATGAAACATATTTGAAGAGCCTGTTAAATTTGTGCGACTGAGTTCATTTTTTGTAATTTTCATTGTTTTTCTTCTTTTGTAATGGCATATTTTTTATAGTTTCTGAAAAAGTTACGTTCAGTTTTATAAAGTTTAGTTCATTTTTATTGAAGCAAATGTAATTCCATATGCATTAGTCTCATCATGAGGCGAGCGGTCCGTAGTGCTGTATGACTGATGCATCAGTTCAATTCAACTTTACTCCAAATATATGAACTTACCTGTTTTGAATACTTTATATTTAACGTGTTCGCTTATGTCCAATATTAGTGTTGTGCTATGTGGTGACATATAAAAGGTGTAACAAAACCCGGTGAGCAGACAACACACAAGAGAAAGCCTGATGAAGAAACCAAAAAGGAAGAAGAGACAAAGAAAAACAAAAGACTTTTCAACGAAAAGTGGAAATCAGGTCGGGAATGGCTGGTATATGATATGAGAGTATGTTCACAACAACAAAAATGTGGCTAGTTAAAATGCTGTGTGGCTAGTAACTTTGTAAAACCTCTAGCCACATTGGCTAGTGAGCAAAAAGGTTCATGTCAAGACCTGATGGTGACCCATACTCAGAATTCATGCTCTGCATTTAACCCATCCAAAGTGCACACACACACTGTGAACACACCTGGAGCAGTGGGCAGCCATTTATGCCATGGCACCCAGGGAGCAGTTGGGGTTCAGTGCCTTGCTCAAGGACACCTCAGTCGTGGTATTGCCAGCCCAAGACTCAAACCAACAACCTTAGGGTTAAGAGTCAATCTCTCTAACCACTAGACCATGACTAAGAATTACTTCTTTAATAAATCTTAATCTTCTTTAATAAATCTTCATGGAAGAACAGAAGAAAAAAACTGAGGAAATACTTTAAATACTAAACCAAATAATGGACTAATTAGATGATTAATGAACACAGGTGGAAACTATTAAACTAATCATGCTACACATGGGGAAAAAAACAAACACAAAGACAGTCCATGGCTATGACAGTGTGACCCTGGACCACAAAACCAGTCATTAGTAGCACAGGTATATTTGTAGCAATAGCCAACAATTCATTGCATTTGTCAAAATGATCGAATTTTCTTTTATGCCAGTTCATTGGGATATTAAGTAAATATCATGTTCCATTAAGAAATATTTTGTAAATTTCCTACTGTAAATATATCAAAACTTAAATATTTGATTAGTAATATGCATTTATAAGAACTTTATTTGGACAACTTGGCAATTTTCTCAATATTTTCACCCTCAGATTCCAGATTTTCCAGAATACTTGTATCTCAGCAAAATATTGTCCTATCCTAACAAACCATATGAATGGAAAGTTTATATATAAATCTCAAAATCTCAGATAAATAAAAAAAAGTACTATTATGATTGTTTTTGTGGTTCTGGATCACATATTATCTAAAAAAATTAGCAATACAGAGCAAATACAGCAATAGTGTTTACTAATCTTAGTTAACATTAGTTAATAAAAATACTGTTTATTGTAAGTTCATGCTAGCTGAAATTCATTAAATAAAAATAAAAACTATTTTAATATCTTGTTGAAATTAGCTAACTAAGATTATTAAATGCTTTTTTAAAGTATTTTTCATTGTTGATTCTTCTTAACTAATGCAGTTAACTAATGTTAACAAATGTAACCTTATTGTAAAGTATTATCAATGAAATTGTTATGAAGATAATACAATATAAATAAAATGGTGTTAAATTAGAAAAAAAAATGCAAAAACAGAAGCATTTTCAGTAGTGGTCTATGACTTTTGGATCCCATATCTAGTATGTTCTGAAATATTTTTTGTTAACCATTTAGGAGAGCTTTAACACAATTTCATATAGAAAGAGAATAACAAACAATGTCTCCTCTCTTGAAACACACAGCAAAATGATGCCAGCAGGCATTGATGTGTTGCATCAGAAAGGGAACATAAACATCAAATATAGACATCAAATGATTCACTTCTTTCGAATTGTGAGTTTGTCCGATTCTCACAGTACATTATTCAAAGATTTGCAGTTCTATTAAGGAAATTAATCATATATCGACAAGGTCTGAATTCCGGACAGATACTGCACTAAGTGCAAAATGTTATATTTCTCTTGCATGGTGACTACATGATCTCATTGTTATGGTAACCATGAAGATGAGTTGCTTTTACAGAGCCAGAATGAATGACCAGAGTGAAATAGAGCAGAGAAAGACGAGCGAGTGCCCTAAGTGTCAGTAAATGTAATTATTACTTACACTGAGGGACTGAGAATTTGATCAGCATGCTGCTCTGTTGATCATTTCTGCTCAGCAGACTAGACAACGTGATCTGGGAGTTAACAAATAAGGTGATGTGAGCAAACAAATATCGAACCTTCACACGTTAACTTAATCACACATGTTAGCTCAACTGAAACCTAGTGGATATATCATACTGCTGTTAGTGATACTACTAGTGCATGACTAAATGGCCACAAATGGTCAATACTGTTGTTAAGAGAGAGATTAAATTACATTAAATGAATGTGTATGAAACATGAGGACCCTAGAAGGCGTATATATACAGTGGGTACGGAAAGTATTCAGATCCCCTTACATTTTTCACTCTGTTATATTGCAGCCATTTGCTAAAATCATTTAAGTTAATTTTTTTCCTCATTAATGTACACACAGCACCCCATATTGACAGAAAAACACAGAATTTTACATTTTTTAACATTTATTAAAAAAGAAAAACTGAAATAATCACATGGTCTTAAGTATTCAGACCCTTTGCTCAGTATTTAGTAGAAGCACCCTTTTGAGTCTTTTTGGGAAAGATGCAACAAGTATTTCACACTTTGATTTGGGGATCCTCTGCCATTCCTCCTTGCAGATCATCTCCAGTTCTGTCAGGTTGGATGGTAAACGTTGGTGGACAGCCATTTTCAGGTCTCTCCAGAGATGCTCAATTGGGTTTAAGTCAGGGCTCTGGCTGGGTCATTCAAGAACAGTCACGGAGTTGTTGTGAAGCCACTCCTTCATTATTTTAGCTGTGTGCTTAGGGTCATTGTCTTGTTGGAAGGTGAACCTTTGCCCCAGTCTGAGGTACTGAGCACTCTGGAGAAGGTTTTCGTCCAGGATATCCCTATACTTGGCCGCATTCATCTTTCTCTCGATTGCAACCAGTCGTCCTGTCCATGCAGCTGAAAAACACCCCACAGCATGATACTGCCACCACCATGCTTCACTGTTGGGACTGTATTGGACAGGTGATGAGCAGTGCCTGGTTTTCTCCACACATACCACTTAGAATTAAGGCCAAAAAGTTCTATCTTGGTCTCATCAGAACAGAGAATCTTTCAGGTGTTTTTTAGCAAACTCCATGGGGGATTTCACGTGTCTTGCACTGAGGAGAGGCTTCCGTCGGTCCACTCTGCCATAAAGCCCGGACTACTGGTGGAGGGCTGAAGTGATGGTTGACTTTCTACAACTTTCTCCCATCTCCCGACTGCATCTCTGGAGCTCAGCCACAGTGATCTTTGGGTTCTTGTTTACCTCTCTCACCAAGGCTCTTCTCCCCCGATAGCTCAGTTTGACTGGACGGCCAGCTCTAGGAAGGGTTCTGGTCATCCCAAACATCTTCCATTTAAGGATTATGGAAGCCACTATGCTCTTAGGAACCTTAAGTGCACCAGAATTTGTTTTTTAACCTTGGCCAGATCTATGCCTTGCCACAATTTTGTCTCTGAGCTCTTCAGGCAGTTCCTTTGACCTCATCATTCTCATTTGCTCTGACATGCCCTGTGAGCTGTAAGGTCTTAAACATCATCTATATTGTAATTTTTTATTGGTTCGTGTAGGTCTGGTTCGTGTAGGTACCACTGCAGAGTAGCCCCGTACCTGCATGATTCACCATAGCTCCGGCTACAATGTTCTTCTGCAAGATGCACACAGTTCTGTTTATTAAACACTAGAGTTAAGAACTGCAGCTTCAAATGAAACTTAAATAGAAAAGGTTGATATATAAAGAGAATAACAAAAGTAGATAGTATTATTAGTACTATGTAAGATTGGTATTTTCACTTGCTGATATTACATGGTTAATAAGCATGTAGAAAAAATGCATTAGAAACTCAAAAACTTTAAGATGATTCCTTCTCATGCCAGTTTTTTTAGTTCTCTATAAGAACTGATCTTTTGAATGCCCATTTGTCTTCAGAGAAAAAGATGCACAGTAATGTTTATATGGCTGGTCACAAATAAACTGGGACATGCCCTGTATGCCCTATTTGTGAAAAAAACTATCTATTTGTAGCCAAAATAATAAATTAAAAACTCTAACAGATTTAGGAGCAGCAGGATATTTTATAAACAACAGCTTTTAACAATTCTTTTCATTGAGATGTGAGACAATTCTTTTTTTTTCTCGAATGTTCTCCACATTACTCAGTATGTTCGCACCTTATAGTCCTTAGCTTGTCATAGCTCTTGAAGCAAAAGTCATGGATTTCTTAGTTTGATGGTCAAGTTACCAGTTAAATTTCTTAATATTTTCATCCCGTCCTTGTTTTTTTTTTGTGCTGTAAACATAATCAAAAGGCCTAAGGTTAGTTCTGACCTTTCTATCACTATTCAATATACCAAATCTCCCTGAAGCATTAAGAACAGTGAGAAGCTACCCAGTTACAGTACATAAACCCTTGGGAGTGTATGTTTGAAATAGTGGCAGGCACTTCACACATCTCCAGCAAAGGTACACCAGACTATCTACCAGAATTGTCTACCTTTCTCTTTATTTTCTCTTGAGTAGACAAATGTAGACATTTATTAAGTATAGGGACCTGAACGAATGCAATTACAGCCAAATATCACCTTGTCTTTACTGTACTCAGGTACATAAAACATGGGTGAAGCTTGGGGGATGATCTATTGTAAAATGATCTAGTAGCCTGTCTATAATTGAATTTAAATTTAGGTGGTGATAAATGGATCATCTCAACTATTTAATTCTTTGAGTAGACTGTGGCATAACTGCTGCCATGTTATGTTACTTTTGCAATGCTGGTCTTATAATAATTGAGTCATTTACTTTATTAATACACAGTATTACCGTAGTAGTGTAATGGTATTGGTAAATGCACCATGTTATGTATGCATTGTCCAACAGTCAACAACAGTGTGTTTATCATTATTTACCAACCAATTTTTTCTGCCATACTCATAATTTGATAATCTACAGAAGATTGTTCAGATGGACCAATTATCAAAATAGCTGTTAAAATGTACACCAGAGTGTAGGCAGATCCTTGATCAACGGTTCTAAACAGATTGTAACAGGGCTGTGACTACTTTCACCACAAAACAAAGAAATGTCAATCTTTTTGGTATGTTACACAACCTTGATAGAAAGTTATGACAATGTTCTGTGTTGCTTGGTCTATGAGAATCAGTTTGAGGTCAATACCAACTGTGAATTCCACATCACCACCATTTTGATTTGTTAAGGTATGTTCTTAGTCTCCAAGGAATAAATATTGATCTGTTCAGGTCCACTTAGTAGCAAATCGGCCACGACCAAAAACTGAAGGAGCCACAGAAGTTCTTGGTATTTGTTAACTTATATTGTAGAATTATTTGGGGATGGAACATAGCAGCACATCTGCCCACTTGTTAGCAACTCAATATCGGTCCAACCTGTTGTTATTACTTTTGATGTTCCACAATCCACAGCCTCAAATATAAGTGTCTTAATCCATAAATTGGAAGATTTAGCCCTCCCTGTGCTGGATGACTGCCTCCTTCCAGCCGAGGTTGGTGATGTCTAGGAGCTCCGTGGGATGATGGCAAGTTATCCTGATCCTGAACTGTATCACAAGGGTTCCCCCCTCAAGGGAGCTGGTTAGGACGAGCATGAACATTTACAGTACTTTTCTTGGTCTGCTGTTCTGTCGCGTTACACTCGGGAAGGTGTAAGGAGACTTTTTCAGATATTAAATTTAATCATCAACAGGTATACACAGAAACTAAAAGACATTTAACAGTACATAGACAGAGAACAGGGAACACTGTTTAAACACATGACACAGTAGGAAAGACCTGGGGAACAAATGAACTAATTAATGACACACAGCTGGAACCAAATTAAATAAACAGGGAACACCTGGAACTAATAGAACTGAGGACAGGAAACATGACCAAATAAGGAAAATCGGAACAAACATGTGACAGTACAGGGCTTCAGATGATTCACCAGCTCATTCGAATGTATTCTGAGCTTTCAATTTCTTATTTTCCCATGGTCAGAGAAAATTCTGGCTGTTGTCCAGTGTTAAAACTGCTGTCTGCTGTAAAATATCAGGTGCACTGCTGGGTCAGCATCTGTATAATTGCCCTGCAGGTTGGCTGGTGAACCTGAATATTAGCTGTACACTGCTCTTAAGTTTGTTTTTGTTTTAAGATGGCAGAAGAAATGTAACAGCTGCAGGACACAGTGGCACAGCTGATATGTTGCTGACCAACTGCAATTTTCTTAGAAGTGTGCAAGGAGGTCACCAGGTGAGAGAGGAAATGCCAAGAAAAGCAAGTGGTAGAAGTTATTTTTTATCCTTTCAATATGGGAAACAGGTTCCTATTAATTGTAAGAACTCTGTGTTTATTGTTGTCACAATATCAAAAGTTAACAATATCACTGCTCCAGATGTGTGTTCACGGTTTGTGTGTGTTCACTGCTGTGTGTGTGTGCACTTTGGATGGGTTAAATGCAGACCATGATTTCTGAGTATGGGTCACCATATTTGGCTGAGTGTCAGTACTTGTAAAACTTTACAGTTCTCATGCGACTTCAATACAGTAGCAAAAACTATTCACTCTATAACATTTCCTTTAACTAAATGCTTTATTTGTCTGTTTAAAAAATTCAGGAATGACAATAATTTAGCAGATTTGCTCCCGCATTTAATCCGGTTGTCATTCCCTGACAATTTGATCTTCTTAGCAGCACAAAAAAAAAAAACTTTTATTCATATCGTTAATAAATTATATACAGAAAGTTAATAAAGAACTCAGTCTTTATAATCAGTGAAGCTGGGCATCACTTCATTTCCCACTTTTGTGAAAACTCACGAGTTTGTGCTGAATGAAAATGGTTTAAAGTAGTACTGAGTGGACTCTGAATAACTTTTTAACACTTTTCAGAACATAAACTGAATTTTTTGGGGCTAGAAAAAGGGACAGTTGAAAAAATGAGAACTCTGTAATACTGGTACTGCAAAATGTCTGGTATCTAAATTTCTGGTTACTTTTTTACAATTTCAGATTGACTTGGTAAGTACTAAGTACACTAAAAAAGAAATTTTCCCCCACATTATTGTCTGACAGGTGGCCATATAGAGTTTCTTTCTGAGGATGGGGCCTGGAACCATTCTGTTTTGTTTCCGTGCTTTAGTCTCTAAGCTACATTATTGTGTTGGTACAGAAATATTTTATTGGGTAAAAGTGTTTTGTGTATGTGTGCATGTGTGTGTTTTGGACCTTATCCAATGAAGCCTGGTGGTGGCTGTCTCTGAGTATTATTGGCACAAACAAACATGTGTGACCTTATGTGGTGTAAATTAATGTACTGTAATTACCTGAGTGCAACTCCAAGGGTGGTTTGGCGATTGTATAAATATATTAAAACTACTCTTTGCCACGCTATGGAAGGTGTGGCATTTGGAGTGAAATGAGGCTAAGGAGACAAATTGTTTTTAATCTTTTATACTTATCTTAAAACACGCATTATTTGAAATTCAACAGAAAACAATAATACTGTACATTGGGACACACAAATTAAATGTCACATTCATTTCTCCTAAAGGTTGTTTTAAACAATGAAAAGTATTCCATTAGCCTAGAAAACTATGTCATCTTATCTGTAGGATGAATTTTCTCTGTGTATCTTAATGAAATTAAAGCACCCAACTGACATTCAGATATAACAGTTAAATTATTATTCTTATACATATCAGTTCTGGCTTAAATTAACGTTGACTCAGAGGTCAGTTGGCGTCAGTATTATCTTAGTGCAGGAATCATATTTGGCTATGCACATCATGTACAGTGCTACTGAACTGCCAACAGACTGAATACTAATATTATGTAAGTACATAGAAGAAGAAGAAGAGAAGTCATATTTTCTAAATAAATAAAAATATATATATTATGTTAAACATTTTCTGTTATAATTTAAAAGAAGCCATAAATCAGTTAAAATTATTTATTGACAAATGGAAGGTTCTTCCTTTATCTTTAATTGGTTGGGTCAATGCCATTAAAATGTTCTCACTGCCTCGCTTTGTTTAACTTTTTTAGAACCTACCTTCAGAACCTATTCTCACTGTGGAGAGGCAAAGGACTGACCATGATTAAGCACTTTTTTTTAGAAGGAAAGTTTGCCACTTTTGAACTTTTTTATAAAATCTTTGACCTCACATTTGTTTCAATATCTACACATGTGCCATTTAAAACATTACTTTACTGAGTTTTAGGATTTTCTTAAAGTTCATATGAATCTTTTGGGTCGACCCCCTATGGCTAAACAATTTGGTGATATAGTTTGTTTCTCTGTTTATCTCTTATTTTGTGGCGTCTTCAGATCATCTCAAAATAGCATGAAAATGGTACTAGAATTATTCTCAAATGAGATTTGGGAGGAGGGACGGAAGCAAATTCATACTTGCTCAATTAATGCAAGATTACAACTTATACAGTTTAAAGTGCTGCATAGGTTACACTTTAAACCAAAACTAAACTCGATAAAATGAATCGTTCAGTTTCCCTGTTATGTAATAGATGTAAGAGCTCATAATAATAAGAATAGATTCATATTTAATTTAATTATAAAAGTATCCTGTTTATTATTTGATTACTTAAATCTGTTTAAAAATAGTAAAATAGACATGCAATAGATTAAATGGTTTAGCTAAAACTTGGAAGTTAGCAGAAAAGAGTTAATGTAACCTCTTATTTGCTTAAGGCAGTCACAAAGCTGCTTGGTTTATATTTCTGAGTTTTTAAATGTCTATATAATAATTTGATTGCATACCTGTTGCTGCCTAATAATGGCCCATTTCAAATGTTTACATGCTTTTCTTCTCTTTCTTCCCACTCGCTGAGGTGGAGTAAATATTGTTCTTGTAAAAACTTTCCAGAATATCTGTAGTAAGTGTACATATAAAATGCATGCTAGGCACAATTGTTATATGGTTCTTGGCAGGTGTCAAAAAGGATTTAAACAGTGCATTCTGAATTGATCCCTTCTTGTAAATTCAGAGATGGGGATGCAGATGATAATTCAATTATCACAAAAAACGCTTGGTAATTCAACCTGGAATTTTTACATGATTGGTTGGGAAAAAACACTGACATTATGAATTCGGGTATCATTAAAATCATAGACCAACCCCTCAAAATGTTGAAAATAGTTTATGTACCAATGAGAAACAATCACGATCCGAGTAGGGCTAAGGTATTTTTTATGTCATCGCTTCTCAAACTCACACACAGGTGTACTTCATCACACAGTATTGACTATAAACATGATTCACAGCCAAAAAGTGTCATGATTCTCTTGTCTTCATTTTGAACAGTTTTATATGGCTGGAAGCAATGATTCAGAAGTTTTGGTTAAAAAGTTAAAATGTTTTGATGGAGTTGTTCCTTAGAAACATGCAACTTTTCACTTCACAAGATGTTAATTGATAGGCCGGAGTCATGTGATTACTTGTGGATTATTGAGATGTTTTTATAAAGGATTAATTATATAAGAATTTATAAGACTAAATTTCTTTAAATCTGTTCCAACAAAGAAGCAAATTCATCGACATCTTGGATGCCTGATGGTGGGTCAATTCTCAGCAAATGTATATTTTTGGGTGAAATAAAGGCCACATGGTTTGATATGACATTTTTACATTATTATATAACTTGTTTGTCCAAAACTATATAATATTAAAAGATTTTACAATTTTGTTCTCCTTTACACCTTAAACAGTTCACACTATCACAAGACAATACGATCCAATCAAGCAGCACATTATGAATGATTACAGTATGCCAATCGATGCCTGTTAGAGTGTTTGAAGTGAATAACATTATGGCACAAAAAGAGATCTAAAGGCCAGCCATGAAGAATATGCAGAGCAGCATGATTACCCACTCTCTTACCTGTCCTGTTTTCACTGTACAGGGCTGATCACAGTGATAGTTCACTGTCCATTAAGACCAATACATCATAAACTAAAACAGGAAGACTGCTCAATACACCAGGGGAAAAAATATAAACGTAATTCTAATTCAAAGTCAAATGTATTAGTTTTTCTCAAATTTCACTTATAGATTTGGTTCAAACCATACATTTTGATATAATATTCATTGAAAATAATTATTTATCAAAGGCATAATAATAATAAATAAATAAATCAAGTAAAAAGGTTATTTATTATAAAGACCATCAACAGAAAAACTGTGTTGGATTTATACGTTTTCTTTATTTTTATTATTTTCAAATTGTACTTTAATATTGAAGACATGAACTATGAAAGAACTATGAAAGAACAAATATGGAATTATGTAGTAAACAAAAAAAGTTTGAAACTACTCAGAATATGTTTTATATTTTAGGTTGTCTAAAGTACATTTAGTTTGATGATAGACACACTAATGGCATTCTCTAATATTCTGGGTCATGTAACACATTTTTGTAATACAAACACAATTTGTTCATGTAACTTTAACATCATCTGGTTCCCGGACAGAATTTAATTAATTCATTTTCATATATGTACCACACAATGTTGTGTAGATCACAGTCTGCATTTTCACATTTTTTATAGTGGATTTACTTAATATATTTTCTTTAGGCATGATCCAAAATTGTACTTAATGTTAGTCATTATAATAGTTTTTTGCCTTTATTCCGTCATGTTTCGTTGCTGTTTATCGGACATTTACTTCATAATTTAGCCTGTGTTAGATTCCTGTTCCATTTGTTCCTGACATGCATTTATTACCATAGTTACTGATCTTGTTTACCTGTTCAAAATACTGTATGATCTCTTTCACTCTTTCAACCAATGGTCAGTGAAAAGAGTTGTTTAACCTTCAAAAAATATTTCTTATTGTTTCTGCCATATAAAAGTATGCTGCATTTTTTTAAGTCATGTTTTTTTTATAGAATTTTGTTAAAAACAGTAAAATAAAATGTTGAAGGTTGCAAGGACTTTGCCCATAATAATGCAGCCTGAAAGCGCATAATGACCCCACTAATGGAGAAACTATGAAAGGAAAGGGAATTAGGCATGGAGAACATTTTTTAACAAGCCAGGAAGCAACACAATCCTGTTAACTGCCATGTTTTGATGAGCTGTGTAAACGAAAAGCCGTATTAAAGCCCCATCAGATGTCTAATGGATTTGTTGGATTGAGCCATTGTGAAACTGGTACATTTAGTAAACTCAAGGGTCTTACAGCTTTTTTATTTGTTTTGGTATTATTTCACAAGTAAGTGGTGAATTTTCAAAACCCTTTGTACAAAATTACAAACTAATCACATACTTGATCAAAATAATTCAACAGCTTGATACAATTTAATTGTTTGTGTTTACTTAATTTTTTTTTTATTATTATGCATTTGATGTTATTTCAATCTCATTTTTAAAAATCTAAATATTCTAGAAATACTTAATTATAGGTTATAGTATGGAATTACATTTGGTCCAATAAAAATGAACGAAACTTTATAAAACTGAACGTAACTTTTTCAGAAACTATCAAAAACATGCCATTACAAAATAAGAAAAACACATCGAAAATGAAAAAAATGAACTCAGTCTCACAAATTTAACAGGTTCTTCAAATATACTTCATTCTTTGTTAATGTTTTTCAAAGATTCGTTTTCGCTAATCATGGATTCTGAATGCATTCCCACAGTTTTTGCTTAAGTTTCGCAGTTGTTTGTTTGGTGTTTTGACACAAACCTCTCGTGGGGGCGGGCTTAACAGTGATCTACTCTGATTGGATAGTGAGCTTTTGATGGACAGGTGCTCTCTGACCTGGAAGTACAGACGCACATCAGTGGCGTGCATAATGGAAAGCTCTCGCGGTGATTAAATCTGGTCTCTACAGCAAAAATTATTTTTCACAGACAAAGTGAAAGACATTTATTTTAAGCTCATACATAGGTTCTACCCTGTGACAAAGTTTATACAAAGATTTAAATCTGACATTGATCTTACATGCTCTTTTTGTTCGAGTTCTGAAGAAACTGTACACTTATTTTGGTCATGTCACTACTTTGGGATGATATTGGTGTGTTTGTCAAGTGTAAGATTTTGCCAGGCTTCTCAGTATATATGAAAAACATTATATTTGGGTATTATGACTCCGACCCCACAAACGAAAATATCAGTTGTTATTCATTTAAATTTTTTCCTGAACAAATTTCACATTCAAAAATGCTAATTCTCCAACTTTAAACCTGTCTTCTCTGTTTTCCTAAAAGAAATGGAAAACTATTTGAATGTAATCTCAGTATCTTCTAATAAGAAAGCTATAAGGACTGTTACAATTTGCTCTGCCTTTGATCTCCTTGTGTCATTTTGTTTAGATTTTGGCCCTCTTTAGTTCTATTTTATTCTTTTTATTTATGTATTTATTTTTCCGTGGTTGATATTATGTGATGTATGTTTATAATTTTGTATGTTTTTGTTCTCTGCATTAATAAAAAAAGAAAAAGAGAAATTTTTATGCAATATGTCGTGCCTTGTATTACTAAATATGTAAATAATATTTGACCTTCGATTGTCTCAGTCTGTAAAGATGAGCTCTCAGGTCAGGAGACATGGAGCGGCATCATCTTCCTCCTCCGCTTGTCCTTCAAGGCAGCTTGAAGTAAGCTTTTGTTACTGAAGTAACATCGATTCAAGTTTTTTATGTTACAGTGTGCAACAGTTTGTTGTGGGTTATTGTTGTCATTCAGTAACACAAGCTTACTTCAAGCTGCCTTGAAGGACAAGAGCTCATCTTTACAGACTGAAACGATTGAAGGTCAAACATTATTTACATATTTAGTAAAACAAATCACCACGAGAGCTTTCCAATATTCGCGCCACTGATGTGCGTCTGTACTTCCCGGTCAGAGAGCACCTGTCCATCAAAAGCTCACTATCCAATCAGAGTAGATCACTGTTAAGCCCGCCCCCACGAGAGGTTTGTGTCAAAACACCAAACGAAAAACTTTGGCAATGCATTCAGAAGCCACGATTAGCAAAAACGAATCTTATAAAAACATTAACAAAGAATGAAGCATATTTGAAGAGCCTGTTAAACTTGTGCGACTGAGTTCAGGTTTGTTTTATTTTCATCATGTTTATCTTCTTTTGTAATGGCATATTTTTAATAGTTTCTGAAAAGTTACGTTCAGTTTTATAAAGTTACGTTCATTTTTATTGGACCAAATGTAATTCCATATTATAGCAGATGTCTGAAATGTAACTTTATTCAGGGAATTATGAAATAACAATTCTGTTAAGTATTATGTACATTTATTTGACTCCAACTTTACTGAGTGTAACTTTAGTAACTTGACATATTATTATTTTTTTTGTTTCTTTGAAACAAGTGCTATGCAGACATACTGAATTTTCTACTTTACAAAACAACACCCCATATCTAAATTATTTACTGTGCCCAAAAATCTCAAATCAACAACTATACCTAAAAACATTTGATATTCAAAGTGATATAAATGAACGGATGTTGATTTCCAGAACGACAAAATTAAGAACAGCATAGCCATTGAACAAATTCTGAGATAAGATTTAGTGATATGATCAAGAGGGAAAATTAAAGATCCAATCCCTGGAGAAGCTTTGCCCAACCAGAATCAAAAATACAACAATATAGATGGACCTCTATGACCTTAAAAAGACTCATGATTATTATTATTACTAATCTTGTACCAGGTCAATTGGAAACTTACTGCAGAAAAAATAAAATGGTGGTTGGGAGTTGGAAAATACAAGCTTCAAAAAGAAGCTTTGATCTGACAAGATGAGGTTTTACAAAAGAAAAGAGCTAAGGTAATAATTGTGGAACTCTGACATCATTCCTCAGAGCAATTCCTTACTGAACCTGGGAAGAGTCTCATCAATATGTGTCAGGAGAGAAAACCCTGCCAAAGATAATATTGTCTGAGGAAAGAGCAGGATATGATGCATTATGTATAGTACCTGGACACTTCAAAGAAGAATGAGTGAAAAGCCAGAAGAGTAGAGAAGGCCTTTCTGTTTCATCTTCCACATTCAATAACATGCTGCTCTTTCGGTTCACAATATGCAAATACAGAATGTTCAGGATCAATGAGAGATTGTTTAAGTGCGTGTTACACAATCAGCTACATTCCACGTTATCTAAATCTTGAATCCTGTTTGTACAGAAAGACCCTCCTCTGATGGTGTGATTCATCATGAGCTATCTCTATGTGCTATGAGGGCATAGCAGGTCATTCCTGCAAAAGATATGGATGAACATGATCAATGTGGCATTGCTGGAATGAACACTGTTACATTTTTTCACATAACACTATTTTGAGGTTAGAGTTTTCTCTGAAAGAGAAGCAAAGAGAGACAGAAAAATTTGTATGGTCAAGGACACTGTCACAACTTTCTGAGCCAACTAAAATGTTTTCAAAGTCTCCCGTATAAACCTTGAAAGCCTTTATAGTTCAGTTACAGAACAATGGCGCTGTGCAGAATTGTGAAGAGACTGATTTAAAGTTAGTACCACAGTGTTTCATTACTTCTGTTTAGAAAGCCATTAACATCTTACACAGAACACCAGAGCACATTTCACATTTACATCCTCTGACAAAGAGAAAGAACTCAATTTTTTGCATCCTATCTTCTACAATCTTGATTTATATTCTAGAACAGGAAAGAAAACATTTTATAGAAGAGAGGGGAATGTTGTTATCATGAGAATAAGATGCATTTGAAAGGAATAGTGCATCACAAATAAAAAATTGCTAGAAATTTACCCTCTGGCCATTCAAGATATATACATTTGTATCTTCATCAAAACAGATTTAGAGAAATGTCACTGTCCAACAATGGATCCTCTGCGTTGAATGGGTGCCATCATAATGAGAGTTGAAACAGCTGATTAAAACAATACAATAATCCACAAGTAATCCACACCCCAATCCATCAGTTAACATATTGTGAAGTGAAAACCTGATTGTTTGAAAGAAACAAATTCATCAAGTCATTTTAACTTTAAACCTTCACTTCTTGCCAAAACACCAGTCCATAATTATAACACTATACCTCCAGTGAAACAATCCATCCCCTGTTGTCCTTTCACATAATAATCCATCAACATATTGGTTTTTTTACTGTTTTGGGACTGTTTTCACTTGTAAATAGTGCTTGATCTGTGCATATTTCTCTCATGATTCAGTCAACTAGAATTTTTCAATGGAGAAAGCAATTATATAGATGGCTAGATGGCTCATATTTTAGCCTGAAGCAATGGTTTGAAGGTAAAAATGTCTTAATAGTGGATTTGTTTATTACAAATAGCTTGTGTATTACTTGTGTATTACTGGGATTTAATATACATATATATATATATATATATATATATATATATATATATATAATATAATATAATAATATATATTATTATAATATTATAATATTATAATATATAATATATACAGTACAGACCAAAAGTTTGGAAACATTACTATTTTTTATGTTTTTGAAAGAAGTTTCTTCTGCTCATCAAGCCTGCATTTATTTGATCAAAAATACAGAAAAAACAGTAATATTTTAAATATATATATATCGTATTTTTTGGACTATAAGTCGCACCTGAGTATAAGTCGCATCAGTCCAAAAATACGTCATGATGAGGAAAAAAAAACATGTATAATTCGCACTGGACTATAAATCGCATTTATTTAGAACCAAGAACCAAGAGAAAACATATATATATACTGTATATAAACTCTCATTCTAATCATTTACTGCAGAGGATCTATTGGTGAGCAAGTGATGTAATACTAAATTTCTCAAAATCTGTTCAGATGAAAAAACAAAACAAAAAAATGTCTACATCTTGGATCTTGCCATACTGCCCTGAAAAGTAACTTAAAGGGGTCATAACATGGATTTTTTTCTCATGGATGTTCCTTGAGGTTTACTTATAATGTTTACTTATAATGTTAAATTGTATCATCATTAACTCACCAGCATGTTATTCCTAACCTGCATGAGCTGCTTTCTTATGTTGAACATAAAAGAAAATATTGTGAAGATTGCTGGTAATCAAAGTTGGTGGCTGCCATTGACTAGTATTTTTTTTTCCCTGTTATGGAAGTCAATGGCAACTGTTGTTCTTTAAAGGCACAATATGTAATTTTTCTGCTTTAAAAATAGCAGAAATCACTATATCTATGTTATTTTTTTTTTTAGTTGTGTACTTACATTATCCCAACAGTTTCCACGAACTTTCAAATCTGGAGAAAATTATAGTGTAATTAGAAGACACGGCACGTTTCTTTATTTCAGTTTTGTCGCCCGTCTATGACGTCATATAACCTTTGACCCCTCTAGTTTATCTAACTTCCTGCGGAACCCGGCGGAGCCGCCAAATACAAAGGTGAACAGAAGCAAAGAAGAGACGAAGAAGAAAAAGTAGTAGCTAGCCTTGATCGAGACTATTATATTTTATATTTATATTGTTTATATTAGTATTTATACCTCAATCAATAACTTAGTTATGGATCATGATTATGCTTTGCCTGCACGTTCTGTGAAGCGCAAACGTACGGGTGAAATAAATGACCCGAGAAGGTTTTGGGACAAGAGAAGAAACAAGACACAGGTAAATATTGGAGTTGCATTTCCAAGATGAAGAGAGCTTCGTGACAAGCTGAAACTACAGAGAGATGCCGAACTCGCTTGCATTCTAATAAACAGGTATGCATCAATTCAGCTACAGTAACTGTATCTATCCGTATATTTTGTGAAACGATGATGCCTTGTGTAAAACGCAGACGGACTAGCTCTCATGTATAGTATCATGTAAAACCACATTTGTTCTATATCTAGCTGGATAAAGTAGCTTCAAATGCAGTTCACTATCTTGTTCGATATCATAGTATAAACGTAATATAATTATAAACGAAAGGCGATCGTGTTTTTTTTAACATATATTACTACTAGCTAGATGGAATATAGATTTGATAGGGGTCTGATAATTCATATATCTCTCCGTTCGAAAAGACATGATTGTCAAAATACTAAGTTAGAATGAGCGCGGAATACACACGTACTTCTCGGCGACGTCATCACTGCTTGCGCACGCAACCAGGAGGCAAAAGACCCGCGATTTTCGTACCGGAGTAAAGGGTTTAGGCTAGTAGCATAGTGGTGGTGTTGTCGCTAGTCAAAATGCCAAGGAGTTGTTGCGTGGTCAATTGTACTAACCGAGCCAGTGCTGGGTGTCAGATGTTCACAGTATGTCTGGATTTTGATTTGTAAACAGTTGGACGTTTTACATAATGTTATATGAATATGAAACACAAACAAACAGATCCAACTCTGAAATTGCAATTTATTATTGAGTCAACAAGAAATTACAAACAATGCGAAATCTACGTTAATTACAATGTTTTCTTACTGAACTCGGCATAACAGATAGCGGTTTTCTGCCTCCTGGATGCACGCACATCAGGTATTGTTTGTATACAAGAAACCCGTGTATGACAGAGCGCATGTTCCAATGAACAACAACTCCCATGAGCCCACGCTCTTTCCCAACGTCATCAAAGTACGTCTTTTGTTGTTGTTTTGATTGAGTGACCCCTGGTGGCCAAAAATCCCATACTGTACGTTTAATGTTTTTTTGTTTGTTTGTTTGTTTTTTACACACACACGCACAAACACACACACACACACACACACACAATTAATGAATAAATAAATGGAGAAATTGTATTATTTTCAACCCTCATTCTTAACCTCTCTTAACAAATGGGCTAAGGGGCTAGTCCTTAAGGCATGTCAGTATTCCTTCATTATGGTTGGCTAACGTCATTGCATAGGAAACAGTATCAATGCCTAGCTATTGCATGTTATTATTTTGACAATATGATCAAAATAAAAGGGTCATTTCCAGAAAAAGTATAATGGAATAATTTACTCATAATGTAATGCAGCTGCAGTTCGATCTAGTACCGCTTCATCTTTCAACAAATGTCTTTTTATTATGCTTTATTTAGTGACAATTCACATACAAATTAACAATAAAAGCAAAAATGCAAATAAATTAAAAAAAGACAATGATTTAAAAATAAATTAAAAAATAATGCAAATTAAGGAAAGAAGAAGAAAAAAGAAGAAGAACTAAATACAGAGGGGTATTGAGAACAATACATATCTCTAACTACAAAATATGTGCTAAGGTCCTTAAAAAGGTTAAAGTTTCAAGGCTTTACAACAATCTATAGTCTTTTTTGCTTTAGAGTCCAAACTGATTGCACTGTATTTTATGCATCCTGAAATGATTGCACTTAAATTCATTTTAAACACATTTTTTATCATTTTCAAAGTTTTTAAATTCCTTGTCTTATTTTTGTGATAATTGTTTTATTATTATTTTACTTTCTTTTATGTAAAGCACTTTGAATTACTGTACTAAATGCACTCTATAAATAAACTTTCCTTGACTTGCCTTGCCTATAGAGTTCCTTACACCTTCCATCACTTTAAGATACTGACAGAGCTCAAATTTAAATTGTAAAAAACTAGGTGTACTCTTCGACCATCGACATTTATGAATGTTATATTTCCCTAATATAATAAACAAATTAAGAACAAAATAACATTTCTTCTCTAAAGGCTTATCATAATAAAATATAACATTCTTATCTTCTAAAGTAATTTAAATTCCTGAAATCTCTTTGAAGAAGATCTTAAAATCACACCAGAATAATTTAGTACAAATACAATAAAAAATAAATATGGCATATTCCATCATTCAAATTACAAAACACACATTTCAAATCAATATCCTTCTTAAATCTTTTAATAACCTAATTTACTGAATAAATAAAATGAATAATTTTAAAAGTGCAAGTGACATGACATTCAGCCAGGTATGATGACCCATACTCAGAATTCATGCTCTGCATTTAACCCATCCAAAGTGCACACACTCAGAGCAGTGAACACACTGTGAACACACACCCAGAGCAGCGGGCAGCCATTTATGCTGCAGCGACCGGGGAGCAGTTGGGGGTTCGATGCCTTGCTCAAGGGCACCTAAGTCGTGGTATTGAGGGTGGAGAGAGAACTGTATATGCACTTCCCCCACCTACAATTCCTGCTGGCCCAAGACTCAAACTCACAACCTTTCAATTGCAAGTCTGACTCTCTAACCATTAGGCCACGACTTCCACATTCATTTTTAAATGAAACCTCGCAAATCTTTTGATGACACAGCATCTCCTGGAGATCATAAAAGCCTCCTCCCAGACAGTTAATGTCCTGGAAGCAGGAATTCCAAACACTTTTAGCTGGGGGTTTCCTAAAAGGCAGACAAATCTGTTTAAGAAAAGTATTATTGCATTTTTTATCAAGAATACTTATACCATCTAACATTAAATTTAAGCCACTAGTTACCTGTATATTCAAATCAAAAGCTTCAGCAGCCCGCAGCAATTGAAGAAGACCAGAAGGTACAGCATCAAAGACCACTGCATAATCCTTTGCAGAAATTGGACGTTTAAATTTATTTAAAAAATTCTCCATATGAGAGTAAAAGACCATCAGGATGAAACAACTGTGTCACCAATAAAATATTATTTCTGAATCAATAATCCAAAAAAGTGTCTTATTCTTATATTTAATATTTTTATTGTTTAAAATCAAACAATGGGGAGAGAAAATATGTTTGTACCAACAACCAAGATAACAGAGCTTGTCTATGAAAGTTAGACAGCTTAATGGGAATTTTATTAATATAAAAATTACAATTGAGGAGAACTGTACGACCAATTTTGGCAAAAGCCAAAATTAATTTTAATTAATTAAAATTAATTAATTTACACAAAGTAATTAATTTTAAAGACAGCATTAGATACTCCAAAGTCAATAGCATTTAAACCACCTTGATGAAATAAATTACCTAAAATGTCTCTGTTTAAATAATGTAGTCTATTCTTCCAAATAAAGTTATGCATTTTCTTAGTGACTAGCCTTCACTGAATTTGGAGTATCTAAAACCATTTCTGTATAAGATAATCTTGACATCCCTTCAGCTTTTGATAGTTATATTCTACCATTCAAAGCTAAATCATTAACCAAGAATTACATTTTTTTGTACTTTATCTAACAATTGAATATAATTTAAATCAATTATTTCCTTCTGATTTTTATCAATTTTGATTCCCAAATGAGAAACATGGGTTATAACTGGTATACCACAGAAATCCGCCACACCATCAAGTACATCTTTCAAAGGAAACAGTTTGCGTTTATTAATATTCACAATTAAGCCTGAAACTGATGAAAGCATATCTAAACACTTAAGTGCTGCATCTATTTCTCTGTTAGGCCTACTTAAAAAAAAATTGCTGTGTCATCTGCAAGCTGAGTATTCTATTTCTTTGTCAAGTAAACAAATACCCTGAAATGGATTATTTTTAATGTGAAGACACATTACTTGCATAACCAATAAGAATAAGAAAGGAGCTGTAGGGTCTCTTTGTTTTACGCCTCTAAATATTAAATCTGGGAATTGTTCTGAAAGGTAATTTATTCTTTCTTTGTAAGCTCGCCATGACACTGTATATTGTGCCTCTGACACAATCCCGGTTGCCATTAAAAATAAACTACCCACTTCTTCCTTATGCTGGGATCATTCTGATATCTGTACAAAGACATGAATGAGCTGTTTCAACCAAACGTGTCAAAATGAAAGTTCTTTCACTCCATGTGTCTGATTGGTGACAGACATGAGCACATGGACTGTGTCAGAAAGTGAATGCGCATCGGTATCCGAATGTAGACAGAATATAATGAGGAGGACTAGTATGAAACTTGCAGGATGTTTTAATGGTACAAATACCTCGGTGGGTCGTTTCGCACCACGTATAATCGGGGATGAACCACTGATGTCACACGGATTATTTTACAGATCTCCTTACTACGTTGAATCAATGCAGATTCAACGTAGATTCAATGCAGGGACAGACAGCTCTCAGATTCCATCAAAAATATCTTAATTTGTGTTCTGAAGATGAATGAAGGCCTTACAGGTTTGGAACGACATGAGGGTAAGTAATTAGTGACAGAATTTTTTATTTTTGGGTGAACTAACCCTTGAAGTAACATGGGGTTTAATTTATTTATTTATTTATTTATTTATTATTCATTTATATATATATATTTTGGTTTGTTTTAGAAAGAAACCGTTTTATTTGAACATTACATAAAGTAGAAGTTTTTCAAGATGCTATGACAATACTTATTCTAATTTCAGTTATTTCTCAGTGGGCTAAGAAATAAACAGTTAACAAATCCTCAAACATATCAGAGTGATTAAAAATTAAATGATGCTGTATAAAATTACATTATCACTTACAAAGTGTTAACTTTTCGAGTTAAGAAAACAGCAAGAACTAAAAATGAACAATTGCTTGTTACTTAAAGCTGTAATGGTCTGGAAATGTTCCTATAAAATGGATACCACTTTATCTAAGGATCAACAAAAGATCACATTCTCTTCTGCTCAGTAGTCTGGTCTTCTATCTTAATTTCCAGGTCTTTCACATTCCATTGAGAAGAGGGTCAGCGAGGGATTTCATGTCTCTTCTCTCTTCTTTTACCAGATTTGCACTGATTACACTGGATACTGTAAATTTTCACAGAGGAGGCTCACTGTTAAATAATGCTGTGCAGATTTTTATATCCTTAGTCTGTTTCCTATGTGTGCTGGCAGAGTAACATGATCGAGTACATTAATTAAAATGTTTTCTTGCACACACAGCTGATGTGCCAAACAGCTAGAAAAGTCAGTGACATACCATTTATACAAATCAAATATGTATTTTAAAAGATGTGTAGAGTAGAGTAGATATATCGAGGACGGCACAAGGGCCCATATTTAACCTGTTAGCCAGCATCCCCCAATTATGGGACTCACAGCTGAAATTGCTCTACCTAACTTATAATTGTAACAGTTTCCTACTCAGTGTGTTACAAACATAATTTTGGTGTCTTTGGAAAGAAGACCCTGTGGGCTTTACTCAACCAGATTTGATAATGCTCAAAAATATTAAAAGTAATAGACACTGAAGTGCCTTGACTTTTTTTTTTTTTACCACACTTAAATATTTTTTATTTGAAATAAAAATACATGAAAGTTGTCCTGGAGCAATCAAGAAAAGTCTCATGTCTCATGAGTTTTTATTTCAAATCTGAATAAGATATCATGAAAAATGAGACTCCTGCAAATATTTTTCTGAGACTATGTCTAGACCCCCCACCCCCCAAATATATATATATATATATATATATATTTTACCAACAGTATTGAAGGTTTCTACAAACTATTTAGTCAGTAAACATAGCTACCACTGCATGTTTTTTTTTTCAATTATAAAACACTAGACAGAAACTTAGACATCATATAAGTGATTTATTTGAGGACTAGAAAAATACAATAAGAATAATTTAAGAAAAATAAGAATAATAAGAAAATAAAAGATTTAACTTTGCATGCCAAGTACAGAAAATCCTGAGATTGCTAGAAATGCAGCATTTACAATGAATTACGATGCAAATAAGTGAGGATGTGCTGACGGCCACTTACACAGATGGTAATAACACAAATGCGTCATAAAGTAAATAATCCACTCTCTCTATTCATATAGACACGTTCACTTTGATAGCCGTGATCATATAGTAATAGCGAGCTGATTTGGGCTGATTTGCACTCAAACAGATGGTATTCATGCAGATACAGTCACATTCAACATAAAACACACTCTCACATATATAAAAACTGTTGAAAAATAAAACAAACAAAGAAAAAAGGCGATCGCTATAAGTTCCGCCTCCATCAGCTGAAAGGTGTATCAGAGCGTGTCAAGAGCCATCAGGAGAGAGCGCCAAAATTCAAATATACTATCTTTCGCCTATCTTTCATTCATTCTCTTTTCCGGTGGATCATCTCATTCTGTTTGTGACACTGTACGCTGCAAAACCATGCCGTTTTTAACTACCAAGACATAGTTTCTGACCGTGAGTTATTCCATAACTGACACAAACAGTTCTGTCGCTGAAGAACTGAAAAGTAAACAAAGGAATTATGATATTAAAACGTTATTGCTTCGTTGGACTAAACGTGCTCCATGAGATGTCGTTCAGTGGACCCTTACCTTTCTAACTAAACCAGGATATACAGCTGTGGATGTGTTTATGGCTCGTTATTACGACAAATCTGGTATGTACTGCGTTTCCATTATTCATGTTTTTATGTTTACTGCTTACACAAATGTAGCAAATACAGTCTTTATAAGCTTTCCATTGAAAAACAGCGAACTGTCATCGATGCTTGAGGCTTACACCTTTATAATGATACATAGTTTGTCAAGATTAAATTTGTCCCGTTTCATTTAATCTATTCGTAAACACTGACATGTGTCCATTATGGTATAACACATAAACTGAAAATAAAATTCAAAGACTTTCTGCATAACATTAAAAGGCAAGTGCAATGAGAAGTCATTACTCCAGCATTAAAGGCCATCACCTGACATGCTCTCCTGCAGTTCTCCTTCGTTTCACTACCTCTGTCTGAGTTAACTGCTAGCAAACCACCAAATTGATTCATCCCCCCATCTTCCACCCTGTCCAGGCTTGCTTTTGATAAGGTGGCTCTAGATGATTGAGGTGAGTTTTAATATATGCTGTTAGCAAGGGACACAGCCTCTCAGAGTGCTTTAGCAGAGAAAATCACCTGTGAAATGTACAGAAACAGCAGCTGCGGGTGGTAAAATATGCTGTCCACAGGCTCCTTCAGGCCTTCAAGAGGATTTAAGCCTGTCAGAACACCTGCCACACTAATAAGGCTGAGAAAGACAAAGCCTAAATTCCTCTAAAATCTGATTTAACGTGAATTTGGAAAATTGGATTTGAACCTCACAATGTCTAGTTAAAATCAGTTCCCTTAAAAACTGAAAATTCTGTCATCATTTACACACTCTCATGTCAGTCCAGACCTGTATAACTTCCTTCTGGAAAGCACAATAGGACATATTTTGAAGAATGTTTTATCTTTTTTGAAGAATTGTTTTTGTCAGTGGGGTCTGAAACCTTCAAACTTCAAAATGTACAGTAAATACTGTAAATAAAGTGTGTATTAATCCACTTCACTCAACTGGTATATTACAAGACTCAACAAAAACACAAAGTACAATTGAAACATTCTTCAAAATCAACCTCACTTTCAAGGTGTCAAAAACTGAAACATGTTCAAGCACCTTTGGGAGTCAAGTCACCTTTATTTATATAGCGCTTCAAAGTAACAATAATTGTATAATTGTATATAATATATACAATAATTGTATATTATATATAATAATTATAATATAATAATTGTAATTATTATAATAATTGTAATAATTGTGTCAATAATTCAAAATGACAGTTAAAGGAACACTCCGACTTTTTGGGACTTTAGCTTATTCACAGTATCCCCCAGAGTTAGATAAGTCCATACATACCTTTTTCATTTCTGTGCGTTCTGTAAGTGTTATTTGACGCACCCACCGCAAGCCTAGCTTAGCACAAAGACTGGATGTAAATGGATAATGGTAGCATAGTAATCCCAATAAGTGACAAAATAATGCAAACATTTTCCTATTTACATGTTGTGATCTGTATAGTCACAGTGTGTACAAATAACAAGGCTATATGAGACAGAGACCATTTTTAATCGTATAAATACTGGGAGCTATATTCTCACTAGGCGTAGTAACGTTACTTGGGCGGAGTGGCTACTTGGGCGGAGTGATTAGCGCAGCACCCGAGACGCGCCGTGATGAGGAGCAGAGAGTTCGCTCAGAGTTGGAGTAATAGAGTCAGCAATTACTAGAAAGTAAATTTATAGTTTACAATCATGGGTGTTCGCTGTATTGTAAAGAGCTGCAATAATAAATAGGGGAGACCACGTAATACTATGATGTTTCATAGAATTCCAACCAAAAACGCTGACCTGATGAATCGATGGCTACTTGTTCTGGGTATAGATCCAAACACACCTGTAAACACCATCACAAAGTATTTCGTTTGCTCTGAACATTTTACTGTAGGCGACTATTTTGAAAAAATGCAAGTTGCCACACGGACCATGAAACTGTCACAGTGTCTGGGTTGTGTCCCTGGGTTTCCACTAGATGTCCCCCTTTCTCACAGTGTCTGTCACCTTATCACTTCCTGTTCCCTTATTTGGTCACCTTCCTCCTTGTTAGTATTGATTGTTCCCCACCTGTCTCCTGTTCCCTCATTATCCTTCTGTGTATTTATACCCGGTCTGTCTGAGTCTGTGTTACGGAGTCCTTGTTTAATGTCCTATAGTTATTCATGTCCGACGCTTCTTGCCTTGCTTTGCCTTGTCTTCGTGTCTTGTTTATGTTTGATATTCTGGTTTTGACCCTGCCTGGACTGTTTACCCCTTTGGATTACCCTTTAATAAATGACTTACCTGCAATTGGTTCTATCTCCGTGCCGCATTGGATCTGTGCCGTGACAGAAACGTGTGCTAAAGGATACAGCCATCCCATCGATAATAAAGACAGGACAAATTGGATCGCCTGTTGCTGCAGTAAGTGTTCCGTTATGTTTTGAGATGACTAACATTAGCCATACTGTAACAGTGCCATGTTAATGTAATATAACCTTAGTAGTGACACTATTACGTGAATGGGGCTCCGTGTATCCCCTTTGTTGTTATTATTGTGTTGTCATGAACACACTGTATCGCTCAATAACAAAAGGCTATTTCAAATGTGCTATTTCAGTTGACGTGTGCATATTTTGTGTATTGACACACTGTATGCAATGGCTATACTACAATTTCATTGAACTATGAATGATCATTATAACAAAATCACTTACTTGGTGGACAGCTGACCATTAGGTTCACTTGGCATGGGGCGTTTCTTCCAGTTGATCTTGTCACAATGGGAAAAAAAAAATGACAACTGCCGGGTGTATTAGGGCAGAGAAATCTTCCGTGGTAGTGATGCAAATATTTTGATTGTCATCAAGCCTTGACATTGATGGCAATACCCGGTCCCATTCATTACAACAAAGGCACTCGGTTTCTGTCGGCATAGGTTGGCATGTTCCACATTTACACCACCAGTCCGTGTTCGTTCTGATTCTCCCTTCGACATCAATCTGTTCGGCATCTTGTCTTACAGCTTCCAAAGTTTGTAACTCCTCGTCTGTGTATTCTGGCTCAAAACTATATGGTTCTGGATCTTGGTTTGATACACAGTAAAATTCCTCTGAGTCTGACAATTCCTCAAAGTCAGCCATGATCACGAGTCACGTTTAGCTAGTTAGTCACGTTTGTTTTGTTTACGGAACCATCAACAGGGCGTCTCGTGTGCTGCGCTAATCACTCCGCCAAAGTAGCCACTCCGCCCAAGTAACATTAGCGGTGCTCCTACGCCTAGTGAGGATACAGTTTCCAGTATTTATACGATTAAAAATGGTCTCTGTCTCATATAGCCTTGTTATTTGTAAACGCTGTGACTATACAGATCACAACATGTAAATAGGAAAATGTTTGCATTATTTTGTCACTTATTGGGATTACTATGCTACAATTATCCATTTACATCCAGTCTTTGTGCTAAGCTAGGCCAGTGGTGGGTGCATCAAATAACACTTACAGAACGCACAGAAATGAAAAAGGTATGTATGGACTTATCTAACTCTGGGGGATACTGTGAATAAGCTAAAGTCCCAAAAAGTCGGAGTGTTCCTTTAAAGGCAGTTCATCATTGAATTCAGTGATGTCATCATCCAGCTCAGTTCAGTTTAAATAGTATCTGTGCAATCATTTGCAATCAAGTCAACGACATCGCTGTAAAGGGCTGAAGAGGTCCTTTCTAGGTGCTGATCCACCATCTGGGCTGGATACATACTGGATCCGGGTGAAATATAGAGAAATATAGAGCTGAGTATCATCAGCATAACACTGAAAGCTAACACAGTGTTTCCTGATGATATCTCCCAAGGGTAAAATGTAAAGTGTAAAGAGTAATGGCCCTAGTACTGAGCCTTGAGGTACTCCATACTGCACTTGTGATCGATATGATACCTCTTCATTCACTGCTACAAATTAGTATGAAGTATGATTTAAACCATGCTAATGAACTTCCATTAATGCCAACAAAGTTTTCTAGTCTATGCAAAAGAATGCTGTGGTCAATAGTGTCGAACACAGTGTTAAGATCCAATAGCACTAATAGAGAGATACAACCACGATTAGATGATAAGAGCAGGTCATTTGTAACTCTGATTAGAGCAGTCTCATTACTATGATGCGGTACCATTTTTCTCTAAGAAGGAATATAATTGTGAGGATACTACTACTTTTCTAGTATCTTGGACAGAAAAGGGAGATTTAAGATCAGTCTGTAATTAACTAGTTCTTTTGTGGACATATCCTAATGACAATAACAAATTAATAATAGTCAGAAGAGGATCTATGACTTCTGGAAGCACCTCTTTTAGGAGCTTAGATGGAATAGGGTCTAACATACATGTTGTTGGTTTAGATGATTTAACAAGTTTATACAATTATTCCTCTCCTATAGAGAATGAGTGGAATTGTTCCTCAGGCAATCTATAGTAGGCTATCTGATGCGATACTACTGCTGATGGGTGCGTGTTTACAATTTTATCTCTAATAGCATCAATCTTAGAAGTAAAATAGTTCATAGTTATTACTGTTGTGCTGTTGGGAAATGTCAACACTTGTTGATGCTTTATTTTTCATAAATTTAGCCACTGAATTGAATAAATACCTGCGGTTATGTTTGTTTTCTTCTAAAAGAGACTAAATGTAATCATATTTAGCAATTTTAAATGCTTTTTCTGTAGGATAGGGTACTTTCCGGCCTAGCAATACAAAATACCTCTAGTTTTGTTTTCCTCCAGCTGCGCTCCATTTTCCGGGCTGCTCTCTTTAGGGTGTGAGTGTGCTCATTATACCACGATGTCAGACTGTTTTTCTTAATCTTCCTTAAGCATAAAGGAGCAACTGTATTTAAAATGCTAGAAAAGAGAGAGTCCATAGTCCAACATCACCATCGTTTTGAATGTGCTAAGGAATTGAGATAAATCAGGAAGATTACTTACAAAGCAGCCTTTTGTGGTAGAAGTGATGGTTCTACCATACTTGTAACAAGAAGTAGAATTTACAGTTTTAGCTATATGAAGTTTGCACAAAACTAAATAATGATCTGAACTATCATAGCTTGGCTGCATAATTTCAACACCATCAACATCAATTCCATGTGACAGTATTAAATCTAGAGTATGATTTCGACAATGAGTAGGTCCTGAGACATGTTGTCTAACCCCAATAGAGTTCAAAATGTCTATGAATGCTGGTCCTAGTGCATCTTTTTCATCATCAACATGGATGTTAAAATCACCAACAATTAAAACTTTATCTGCAGCCAGCACTAACTCGGATATAAAATCAGCACATTCTTTAATAAAGTCTGTACGGTGCCTTGGTGGCCTGTATACAGTAGCCAGTACAAACATCACAGGGGATTTATCATTTACAGTTGTTTCTCTGGACAATGTTATATGAAGCACCATTACTTCAAACAAGTTATACTTGAAGCCCACCCTCTGAAAAATACTGAAAACATTGTTATTGTCACGATCATTATCTGGAGTGCCCATGAACTTCAGTAAAGGGCACTCCACTCAGGACCATTCCACCCATCAACCACCAGATGTCACCATATCATCACTTGGACACTAGCACCTTTCATACTGTTGCACCACACCCGAACTACATCTCCCATGCGTCACTGCATCACAATCACCTTGCCACACCTGCACCTCATTCATCAGCCAATTTCCTTGCCACACCTGCATCTCATTTACACACACATATAAGCCCCACAATCACTCACTCACTGCGAAGTCTTGTTTAGCCTGTCTGACATTTCTGAGCATTTTTCCCCTGTGTTTGTTATTCCCCTGTGTTTGTTATTCCCCTGTGTTTGTTATTCCCCTGTGTTTGTTATTCCCGTGTTTGACCTTTGGACTGTGTATTCGACTCTGATTTCTCTGCTGCCTGCCCCGATCTCCGCTTGTTTCTGGTTTCGATTCTGGTTATCCCTGACGCCATTCCTGATTTCTGCCTGTCTGACCATTTTCTAAATAAATTCTGCATTTGGATCTGAACGCCTCTGACTCGCCTTCATAACAGAAGACTTCGCCAAACCAGGGTCCAGCAGCTTTACTGGATACATCCAGGTCAGTCATGAACCCAGTAGGCCAAATTATGTGTCTACCTCAAGGAATTCGGCCCATCGAGGATTATGTAAGGGACTTTGAGTTGGCCCATTTATCTATCATGGATGAGATATGTCTGATGATATTTTTTCGGAGTGGCCTATCTGAGCCGCTCGGCTCACTCATGCCTTTCCACCAACCTCATTGGACACTTGAAATGTATATCGATCTGGCACTATAAATAAGTGGCTCCGCATTTACTGTGGGTGTTGTGGATGACGAGATGCACAAGATGGCAGCCAGCCCAGTGCCACTGCACAAAATGGCCGCCGCCCCTGAGATTCATCCTGTCATGGCTGCCAGAACAGCGCCACTGCACAAAATGGCCGCCGCCCCTGAGAGTCATCCTGTCATGGCCGCCAGCCCAGCTCCACTGCACAAGATGGCCGCCGCCCCTGGGATTCATCCTGTCATGGCCACCAGCCCAGCACCACTGCACAAGATGGCCACCAGCCCAGCGCCGCTGCACAAGATGGCTGCCGCAGTTGATCTTCCAGAGTCTAGTCAGGTCCCCGTCGACTTTCCAGAGTCTAGTCAGGTCCCCGTCGACCTTCAGGAACCAAGTCAAGTCACCGTTGACCTTCAGGAACCAAGTCAAGTCACCGTTGACCTTCAGGAACCAAGTCAAGTCACCGTTGACCTTCAGGAACCAAGTTAAGTCACCAGCGACCTTCAGGAACCAAGTCAAGTCACCGTTGACCTTCATGAGCCAAGTCAAGTCACCAGCGACCTTCATGAGCCAAGTCAAGTCAACAGCGACCTTCATGAGCCAAGTCAAGCCACCAGCGACCTTCATGAGCCAAGTCAAGTCAACAGGGACCTTCACCAACGAGCCCTGTCACATCTCAGCTGAACTTCCAGAGCTCTCGTCCTATCCTGTCACGGCCTCCATGGCCGTCTATGAGCTCTCATTCATTCCGGTTATGGCTACGGAAGCCATCCACCAACTCTCTTTCTGTCCTGTCATGGCCACTGAGGTCCTCCATGAACTCACCGCCTGCCATGTCATGGCCACGGAGGCCAGCTACCATCTCATCATGGCCACAGAGGCAGATATTAACCTGTTTATGTTCTCTCTTTCAGTCCCACCTGACCAGACTTGCTCTCCTGTGCCATCAACTCCACTGTGGTGGTTCTCTGATCTGCCCTGGTGGGCTTCTGTCCCATCTGCTCGACTGTGGTGGTCCTCTGCTCCGCCCTGGTGGGCTTCTGTCTCGTCTGTTTAGCTATGGTGGTCGTCTGCTCTGCTCTGGTGGGCTTCTGTCCCGTCTTCTCGGCTGTGGTGGTCCTATGTCACAATTATTAGCTGGAGTGCCCATGAACTTCAGTAAAGGGCACTCCACTCAGGACCATTCCACCCATCAACCACCTGATGTCACCATATCATCACTTGGACACTAGCACTTCTCATACTGTTGCACCACACCCGAACTACATCTCCCATGAGTCACTGCATCACAATCACCTTGCCATACCTGCACCTCATTCATCAGCCAATTTTCTTGCCACATCTGCATCTCATTTACACACACATATAAGCACCACAATCACTCTCACTCAATGCGAAGTCTTGTTTAGCCTGTCTGACATTTCCGAGCATTTTTCCCCTGTGTTTGTTATTCCCGTGTTTGACCTTTGGACCCGTGGCTCATGTTTATAACAGTAATCTTGGGGGGGGGGACTCATTTAAAATAATGTAATCATCAGGTTTTAGCCAGGTTTCTCTCAACCAGAGCACATCTAGGTTATGATCAGTGATCATATCATTTACAAAAAGTGAGTTTGAAATGACATGAAGGTGAGTAAACAATTATAAAATTCTAATTTTGGGATTAAATTTTTTTTTTTCAAAAGCTTGACCCCCGAGAAAAAAAAAAAAAACGCCAATGTCAAATCTAAATTCCATAAGCAAAAAGCATTCAGCCTTAAAATCCTGTTTTCCTAAGACAGTCCTAAGACAGCCATAAAGTTGATTCCAGTGAGAAGGACGTCATCGTGAAGACTGTACAGTACATACCCAGAAGAGACAGATTTTTGATGGGAGAGTGGGCTGTTTCCCCAGCCTGTCTTTCCACCATTAATTTGTGTGCTGACAGCTTTATTGCCATGTCACAATTCTTTAAGGGGGCCAAAAAAAAGCAAGTTAAAAGCACTCAGAGACCCTGCAGTGTTTGGAGGAAGAATGTTGTGTGTGTCACTGTGTTCTTTGGCTAAATGGACAGAGGATAGGCAGATGTCATCGACAACAAAAAGGCCAAAAAGAAAGGGAAATTACACTCTGGTAGGGGGCTGTGGGAAAAGCCACTTTGCACAGATGATTTTGACATGTGCAAGTGTGTCCAATATATAACCAAGCTTTCTGGGTAAAAATGCAGCTTCAAACAAAAACAAGGAAACAATAAACTAGCTTTTATCAGAACCATCAGTAGTTTATAAAGTTTGTTTCTGATCAAATGTATAGCAAAGTAATCAATGTATCAAACCATTATATATTTCAGTATATTTGGATAGTAACGTTATAAACTTCTTCATCTGATCATCAGCCATTATATTTCTAGCTTTGCAAGTTTTGAGTGCATGAACATTGTATGTTACACGTTATTTAAGAGAATCATGCTCAGTCATTTAACATGAAACACTCTTTTTATAAATTTTACTCTTGAGTCAGTTGGCTGATTGTCCAAGAAAGAAGCTAAACATTTAAAAAAAGTTAGACATTTCAACAGCAATCCTAAATCTTAATAAAGTCTCAAACATGAAACAGTCTCATGATCCAGCATTAACCAATTATAGCTTCTGTTACATTGGGCAAATTACTGAATATACAGTATATGGTAGTTGTATAAAACATTATACAAATACAAATTTTATTTAATGATTTTTTTTTTTTATTAATTTATTTTAATTATTTGTTATTTATTATATTTGTTTTATAATTATTTTATACATATTATTTGTATATGAATAATCATAAAATGTATTATATTTTCACATTTTTATTACATTTATATTGATTAAGATTTGTATTGATTTTTTGAAAAATCAATTTATGGATTTTTCAATCTATTTACTGACCAATTAAGAGTTGATTGTTTGACTGATTTAACCTTTTTTTATTCATAGATTGATATTTTTAGTGGTTTTAGTGATTTAGAAAAAGCTTTAAAACAGTTTTTAAAACTCAGAAATTGCTATTAAATTTCAGAAATAATTACAGAAACTGCAACTAGCCCATAATTGAGCATGCAATTCTGAAATAGAAAGACTGAAATATTATTTTCTTGTAAAACATACTCCAGTATGTCTTTATTTACACTTTCAGGACCTCAGAAAGGTTTGTGGTCATGTATGAAAGTGGTTTTATTTATAATCGGATTAGGTGATGATTTTACAAAAACAGGCTAATCAAAAGTAAATGTTCTCAATGCCAAGAGTCTTGGAAATAGCCTGTGTTCACTGGGGCACCCAAATCTTAAAATCATTTATTTATGAAGTTTTATTGTCGTTGGACAACATATTCAATAAACACCTCAAAATGCAATTTGTAATAGATTTCAAATCCATTGAGAAAGCTTATGTTTGATTTTGAGAAACACAATTAGGGAGAGAGGCATGGAAGTGAACAGGGTTACGGATGAGCTCTTA
This sequence comes from Carassius carassius, assembly GCF_963082965.1. Classification (NCBI taxonomy): domain Eukaryota; kingdom Metazoa; phylum Chordata; class Actinopteri; order Cypriniformes; family Cyprinidae; genus Carassius; species Carassius carassius. The sequence goes on along the minus strand of NC_081761.1, from coordinate 15,690,169 downwards.
TTACAGAGAAAGCTAGAAAAAGACAGAACAGAAATGTGGCAGCTTGATTGTGTTTGTTTCTCACTCACCTGCATGTGTGAGACACATGAACGTGTCGTAGAGACTGCAGCTTTGGTTACTCAGTCCAGTCACACCTTCCAGCAAATAACACTGCTTATTACCCCTCAGTGTGGCAGAGCCGCTGTAAATCACACAGAGTTATGGGAACACATCAGAGGAAGGAACTCAGCAGAGAGCCAAGATTTCATCCACAGCCTCAGGGATAGAAATCTGCCCTCTGGTGCACCAGGACAATACACTTCAGAGAAATATGACTCAATGTCAAAACAACATGAACTTGGTTAGACAGGCATGAATATGCAGGAAGACACATAGTATATAATACAGGTCATGCAAATGTGCAGAATACAAAAAAAATAATAATATTATCCACTGTTACTTATAATGGAATATTCACCAACATCCATTGCAACACTGGATGTTAGACTGATCAAAGGAAGCCAAAGCAATTCCATTGCCTACAAATTTGATTCTTACTATATAATTTTTACTATGTGAAAATGGCATCCCATGCTCATTCGAAATATGTGCCTCTAAATACATTTCTGCAACACCGTAATTAGCCTGCATACCACACATTTCACGGCACTTAGCAAACCTACTGAATTAGAAAACTCATGCAAGCTGTATATATGTGACGACAACATTCAAAAACATCAGTTTTCAAATCTTGCAGTATGTTAAAACTGTTTTGAATTCATTACATAATATTCCTCAACTAATCATGTGAAAGTTAGTCTTTATTAAAGTGAAACTGTCCTATTTTGTGTGAAAAGGATTAAAAGTTTTACTGCCTCTAGTGTTCGCAATTCCCTTTCGAGAGTACTCTCGTACTGCGTAAGCTAGCTTACGCTATGGGAAAAGGTCCCCTTTTCTCGAGAATATGAAGCCAAAAATTATCCTTAATTTTTAAATAATGTAAAACGCAGTGCTGCAGCACAGCAGACCCAAGCGAAGCGGCTCGCGCGCTTATTGGCTGTGCTGCGGCAACTGCAGCAACCTATGGTGAGGCGGCGGAGAGTAACGAACCAATGGGGGCGCTTCGCGCCCATTGGACGTCAGAGCGCGCCAAAATAGGCGTGGCTGGAACTATATAAGCCACCGCTTCACCATAGGGATCAGATTTCATCTCCTTCAGCGATCTCACCTGCACTTCGCTGTCTTCTCCGGAGAAGCCTCTACACGCCGTCGAAAAGCCTCTCAGCGGGATAGCACTGCAACGCAGATCTGAGGACGCCGGCTCGTGCTTCATCTCGACGCCGCCTTCAGCACTCGCTTCCTGCTGCGCCATCCGGCTTGACTATATCCTTTTCAAAGCTAGTGTGTTTGCCGCTGCATCACACTTTTTTCCTCCAGAATTCGAGGCGTTGTTTCAAATGCCTCGGGCCTGCGCTTCCTGCCGAGGCCCTCTGCCCAGCGAGGACCGCCACATCATCTGTGTCTCCTGCCTGGGCCGCGAGCATGCTGAGAGCGCACTCTTCAAGGGCGGCTGCCCTGAGTGCGACGACATGGCTATATCGACCCTGCGGGCTCGATTAGCTCAAACCAGCCACGATGCTCCACCCGCTCCGCCTCTTCTCTCTCAAGTGCCGCGTAAGAAACGCCGCGATCAGAGAATGCCTGAGCATACTGTTACACGCGAGCTCACGCCGGAACACTCCCCGCGTGCCTCGCCCGCTCTCGCTCCTTCGCCTGTCCTCTTCGTGGACGAGCAGCGCCAGTCCCTGCTCACCAGCGCCCCCTTCTCCTTCGGAGCGCCTGAGGCGGAAGAGGACAGACACGACAGCCTTTCTCTCGCCGCGTCCAGTAGTGAGGAATGGTCGGGCTCCATTGCGGACCCCCCCCCCTCTACAGCACCCAGCTGCACCGGACAACGCGCCGATATCGACGCGGAGCTTACTCGCGTGCTTACAAGGGCTGTCAGCGACCTTCAGCTCGACTGGTCTCCTCCAGACGAGCCCGCTAAAAGCAGGCTGGATGAATGGTTCCTGCAGGGGCGCCCTTCGGCCCCTCCGCAAAGAAACGCCCCCTTCTTCCCGGAAGTTCACAATGAACTCACGAAGTCGTGGAAAGCCCCATTCTCCGCACGCTTGAAGACTTCTGTCTCGTCAGCGCTCTCCTCTGTCGACGGCGCCCGAGACCACGGTTACGAGAGCCTCCCCCCTCTCGAGGAGGCTATTGCTGCACACCTCTGCCCGCCCTCAGCCGCTGGATGGCGGTCGAAGCCTGTGCATCCATCCAAGCCGTGCCGCACCACCTCAGCTCTCGCTGGCCGAGCTTACACCTCCGCTGGTCAAGCTGCTTCGGCTCTACACACCATGGCTGTGCTGCAGGTTTTTCAGGCCAGACTTCTCCGTAACCTGGACGAGTCTGCCCCAGATACCTATGACTTTAAAGATCTCTGCAGCGCTACTGATCTAGCCCTGCGTGCGACAAAGACCACAGCACAAGCGATCGGCCGAAGCATGGCAAGCCTCGCTGTTTTAGAGCGACACCTCTGGCTCACGCTCACGGAGATGAAAGACGCCGACAAATCCGCCTTTCTCGACTCTCCTATCTCGCCTTCCGGCCTCTTTGGCCAGTCGGTTAAGGGTTTCGCTGAACGCTTCACTGAGGCTCAGAAAACGTCGCAGGCAATGAGACACTTCCTGCCGAAACGCTCTAGCTCTGCTGCGGGACGCCGTAGAAATGCGCCGCCCCCTCAGACCTCGAAGCCATCGCAGCCAGACTTACAGTCTCGCCCAGCGACCAAAACCCAGCACCGCTCTCGCTCTACGAGCCGCAAACCGCCAGAGAGACGGGGACCTCGGCCCAGGATTGTGCTGAACCCCGAGCCTCCGAAGCCCTCCTGACCTTCGGGCTGAAAAGACCGTGGTTAAGTCCCGCTGCGGCCGGACCACCACACAAGAAACCTCACATGCTTCCTCCAATCCCCTCACTAAAGGCGGTTGGAGATGTCTATACTGCAGTAAACGAGCCTGTTACAATGCACGCACGCCTGCACACCAACACCGTTTTCACGGCGACCTCAATAAAGCACAAAAAGAGCTTTTTCTATGTAGGCAGTGTGCCCACTACACAGTACGCACCCCTACATGTATACACACTCCCCCAAGTGTCACAAAGACTCACTCAGGTCTCCTTTCATGCCCACCTTCCCGCTCGCGCCGGAGGTGCTCTAAATGTAGCGCGCGTGCCCACTTCTCAGTGCGCAACCCTACAGATAAGCGCTGTCACCACAGTGTCACAAGCACAGCATACTCGAGCTACTGGTCCCCTCATAACAGGCGGCCAGTGCCCGAAGCACATTCAACCCATAGCCGCACGAGCCGCTGCATGGCAGGCCATCCCCGGCATATCAAATTGGGTTTTGAATATAATAAAACGAGGTTACTCGCTCCAGTTCGCTCGCAGACCGCCGCGCTTTCGCGCCGTGGTCGAAACGAAAGTGAAAAGCGAAATGACACACGTCCTTCGCGCCGAACTGATAAACCTTCTTGCAAAAGGGGCGATAGAAACTGTCCCCCCTGCGCAGCGCGAGTCAGGCTTTTACAGCCGCTACTTCCTCGTACCAAAAAAGGATGGCGGTCTCAGACCCATCCTAGATCTCAGACGTTTGAACAAAGCGCTTATGACGCGATCGTTCAAAATGTTAACTACCAAACAAATACTCGCGCAAATTCGCCCGAGGGATTGGTTTTTCTCAGTGGATCTGAAAGACGCTTACTTTCACATTCAAATAGCACCCCATCACAGGCCATTCTTGAGATTCGCCTTCGAGGGGCAGACTTATCAGTACATGGTTCTTCCATTCGGCCTCTCCGTAGCGCCCCGTACGTTTACACGGTGCATGGATGCCGCTCTCGCACCCCTGAGAATGCGGGGAGTGAGAGTATTGAACTACCTCGACGACTGGCTAGTTTTAGCCCATTCCGAGGAACTACTGACGACACACAGATCCTGGATCCTCAGCCATTTAGAATGCCTGGGTCTCACGATCAACACTGTCAAGAGCGCTCTGTCTCCCAGCCAGAGGATTTCCTTTTTGGGGATAGACATAGACTCTGTGACATGTACAGCGCGTCTGACGTCACAGCGCGCTCTCACTATTCAGCATTTAGCCGTGTCGTTCAAAGCCGGGTCTCTTTACCCGCTCAAACGATTTCAGGAAATGCTAGGTCTGATGGCATCAGCCTCTGCGGTTCTCAAACTGGGCCTGCTGCGCATGCGCCCACTACAGCGCTGGCTGAGAGACCGTGTTCCAGCGCGCGCCTGGATTTCCGGCCGCGCGCGCATCGGGGTTACCCACGGCTGCATCACAGCTCTGGCCCCTTGGAAAATAGCCAACTGGTATCAGTTAGGCGTAAGCACGGGCGCTGTCTCGAAATGGAAAGTAGTCTCGACAGATGCATCCAACCTCGGTTGGGGCGCCCTGTACGAGGGCAGGTCTGCCTCCGGCCTCTGGTCGAGCCCGGAGCGACTGTTACACATAAACTGTCTGGAGATGATAGCGGTCGAACTATCCCTGAAAGCTTTCCTCCCATTTTTAAAGGGCCACCACGTTCTGGTCAGATCAGACAGCATGTCAGTGGTGGCCTACATAAATCGCCAGGGTGGTGTCAGGTCAGAAACCTTGCACACCCTGACCGAGCGTCTTCTGACATGGGCACATTACAATCTGCGCTCGCTAAAGGCAGCGCATGTACCTGGCATCCTGAACCGGGGCCCGGACATGCTTTCCAGGGCGAATGTTCCCCCTGGGGAGTGGTCTCTTCACCCACAGACGGTTCAGTTGATGTGGAGCATCTTCGGCAGGGCAGAGGTCGACCTCTTCGCCTCAGAAGACAACGCTCATTGCCCAATATATTTTTCAAAGAGCAGGGACGCGCTGGCCCTCGATTGGCCCAGACGCCCGCTTTATGCCTTCCCACCGGTCGCGATGCTACCGCAGGTCATCGATCGGGTCAGGAAGAGCAGATGTGCTATGCTGCTAGTAGCCCCACTCTGGACGACCCAACCTTGGTTCTCCGAGCTGATGCAACTGTCCAGTACAGCCCCATGGCCAATACTGCTGCGGAAAGATCTCCTCACGCAGCTGAAGGGCGCGCTCTGGCATCCCCACCCCGAACTTTGGGCCCTTCATGTATGGCCCCTCAACGGGTACCCGGGAACCTCCCTGAGGGAGTGTTAAAGACCATTACGGAAGCCAGAGCGCCCTCAACCAGGCGCCTATACGCGCAGAAATGGTCAGTGTTCTCCACCTGGTGCGGGACACGGAACCTAGACCCTCACTTATGTGACGTGACGGAGATACTCTCCTTCCTACAGGAGCGTTTAGATGCGGGCAGATCCCCGTCTACGCTCAAAGTGTATGTGGCAGCCATTGCAGCTTCTCATGCTCCAGTGGCCGGCCTATCACTGGGAAAAAACGAACTGGTCATTCGTTTCCTTAAGGGAGCTCGTCGGATGAACCCTCCCCGACCCCCTTCAATCCCTTCCTGGGACCTGTCTACGGTCCTAGAGGCCTTAAAGGGCCCCCCTTTTGAACCGCTTCAGTCTGTCGATATGAAGCTTCTTTCGTTCAAAACCGCTTTTCTACTGGCTCTGGCCTCAGTCAAGCGAGTGGGGGATTTACATGCGCTATCTGTAAGCGCTGACTGTCTCGAGTTTGGGCCTAATGACTCCAGAGTCATTCTCAGACCAAGACACGGCTATGTCCCCAAGGTGCTCTCAACACCGTTCAGAGCGCAGGTCATCTCGCTGTCAGCCCTTTCCTCGCAAAGCGACGAAAGCAACGCGAGCTTCATCTGCCCCGTCAGGGCTCTTAAAACCTATATTGCGCGCTCCGCCTTATTCAGGAGGTCGGACCAGCTCTTCATATGCTTTGGTGGGCGCACCCGAGGTCTCGCCACCACAAAGCAAAGCCTATCGCGATGGATAGTAGACACTATCTCGCTGGCTTACAAATCTAAGGGCCTTCACTGCCCATTCGGCATCAGAGCCCATTCCACCCGAGGTATGGCCTCGTCATGGGCGTGGTCCTGCGGGATACCACTGGATGATATCTGTGCGGCGGCAGGCTGGGCCTCTCCGTCCACATTTATTAGATTCTATAATCTGCAAGTCCCTGCCCTGCAGGCCAGGGTACTTTCTATATAGACGTGCTAAGCCTTATCACGTCCCCCTTTTTTCGTTCCCTATATAAAGCTCACTAAGGTTGGCTGTTGGGACTGGGATTTCTCCTGCTATAAAGCCCCGAGCTCTCGCCTCGGGCTGTGACAGGTCGAAGTTCCCGAGCACGCACGGCGTTTTACATTGTGTTCCCATAGCGTAAGCTAGCTTACGCAGTACGAGAGTACTCTCGAAAGGGAACGTACTCGGTTACTAACGTAACCTCGGTTCCCTGAGATGAGGGAACGAGTACTGCGTAACCTGCCGTGCTATGTGCTCGGACCGGGTGATCGCTTCAGTCGATTTAAAACCTGATCCCTATGGTGAAGCGGTGGCTTATATAGTTCCAGCCACGCCTATTTTGGCGCGCTCTGACGTCCAATGGGCGCGAAGCGCCCCCATTGGTTCGTTACTCTCCGCCGCCTCACCATAGGTTGCTGCAGTTGCCGCAGCACAGCCAATAAGCGCGCGAGCCGCTTCGCTTGGGTCTGCTGTGCTGCAGCACTGCGTTTTACATTATTTAAAAATTAAGGATAATTTTTGGCTTCATATTCTCGAGAAAAGGGGACCTTTTCCCATAGCGTAAGCTAGCTTATGCAGTACTCGTTCCCTCATCTCAGGGAACCGAGGTTACGTTAGTAACCGAGTACGTTTGTGTGTATAGTTAGCCTACTTTTATGAGTTTCACAGAAATGTAGGTATGGGCTAGTATTTCCAATGAGCCTATGTTGAAAAATGGCATTAATGTATAAGCTTATTAATGTATAAATTATATATTAAACTTGCTGATAGAGCAGCAGTTAAAGATTGTGAAATCAAATATTTCTCTTTAAATGATCAGCATCACTTTACACACCGCTTGCCTGCAAAAGGCCGTGACACACCAAACTGACATCAAAGAACTAGTTGCAAGCAAAGCCTACTATGTCGTTGCCTCATGTCACCTACGTCTGGGCCAAAATTTTAGAGAGATAAAGACTAGAGCCAGCTAGCATGTACAGTATATTCATGTGCCTGCACGAGAGAAAATAACTCCCCATACCAGCAGGTGTCAGTAGTCTATATTCTTCCCTTTAAACAAGAAAACTACATAGAGATTGAATTGCTGATATACAAATCATAAACAAAGAAGCGCTTGTTGACCATTTCTTTCACTTTCGTTATTTCAAATGGCCATGTCGTTATGAAAATATTCCCATATTAAGATGAAGATGTAAATTTAAAGGTGCCTACTTTGTTTGAATCATTGCTTGTTTGCTTTCGTCACTTTTCTTTTGGTTCTTGTGTTCTGGTTCGCTAAGTTGAACAGCCAATCAGAATGATCTGTCTCACTGACATCCCTTTGCTGATTCAACATGTTCAACTGGACAAAAAGATGCTCAACTCGACACTGGTTGATGGGCGACTGTCGACTTTCTGTGAGGGCCTTGACTGACACTACCTTCCGAGTGAAAGTCTCTAATATGACATCTTGGACTTGCTCTCATTTCATACAAATATACAAATTAAATTTTGAATATTTTGAGTCCATGCCTTTATATTTAGTTAGTGAGTAGTCATGTAATAAGCAGGGTAGTACGTCAGCCAGGCATTATCGCAAATTACAACACTGAGTGATGACGTTAATTTTTTCAACTGGATTACATTAAAATGATACCAAATTTTCACATTTTTCACAATTGTCACATTTATACAGAGCCCCGCTCATGACATGCAGGAAAAAATATTATGCTAAATCGTGTGCACGATTTACTAATTTGTTCCCTCAATGTACTAAAACGTGCACAAGATTACTATTGCGTTCCCTCGATTTACTATTTCGTTCACTTGATTTATAAATTGCGCACACGATTTCCTAATTTGTTCACTCGATTTAAATCGAGGGAACGCAACAGTAAATCGAGGGAATGCAATATATTTAGGGAATATAATAAGAACATTTAGGGAATATAATCTAAAACATTTTGTCAGCTCAGTCAAGTTATGAATATTGCAGAACAGCTTTACTGATGGAAGTAAGGAGCATTCTTTAGAAGAGGCAATATAATGAGTCAGTTTTACACTGAATGCAATGTTAAAATGTTGCTGTTAAATTTTAAACACCCTTCTCCAGGATCTGAAAACTTTCATGTTATAAACAATTTTTCCCCCTTAACAATAAATGTTCATACTGCACAATAGATCATCCAAAAAGAGAGATCAGGCCTATATGCAAATAATAAAAGCTGCCTCCCTGTGAGATGTGCAGGAGAGTACGGTTCTGGCTCAATGCTCTGTCTGGCAGGATATTAACAGAAAGGCTGATTATTCAGTCTGGGCCTCTGTGCCACTACTGAACTGCAGATACTGCGTGTTTGTTGCACACACAGCTCCTGGTCCCTGATGAGAGTTCTTTAAAATGCTGTTATGAGGGATCATTTGCGTTCAAATGCATTTCAGTCAAATCATTTTGTTGACAAACAACTGAGAGGAGAACTCCCGCAATGCTTTGAGGGAGTGAAATGAAAATTATGAACTGTATTGGCATAACGTCTTGGTTACGTACGTAACCCTCGTTCCCTGATGGAGGGAACGGAGACGTTATGTCGAACGACATATGGGGTCTCACTTGGGAGGCCAATTATCTCTGAGTTTAAGAGAAAACGCCAATGAAAATTGGCTAGTGGATTTAACATACCTGAGCCACTCCCCGTGCCAACGGGTATAAATAGGGCGACAGGTGCATCCACTCATTAGGTTTTACGCTGAGGAGCCGAGAACATGTCCCGGCAACAGCGACCGGTTGCGAACATCTGTCGGTCACTACGAGTTATGTCGAATGACATATGGGGTCCTATGGAAAACGCCACAACCTGAACATCGTCACAACCCTGTGGCGCTGCAATTGTCGACAAGCTCTGGCGTGCCACAAAAGCTACGCTTAAGGTCGTAACCTTCCCAAAGCCCCAGCGCAAATTCACTGACCTTGGTACCGAAGGGGCCAAAGGGTGAGTACATCGCTGCTGGAGAAGGCCACGCTGCTGTTCCGCCCACATAAAGTTAATGGAAGGGATTTCAACCTTCAGAGAAAGATTGCTTCAAATCTTCCCTATTTGTTCTTTCAGCTGGCAAGACAATGGGGAAGCGAGCCTTAGGAAAAGGTCGCTACGGAGACCACATCCTACCCGTAGGGAGGTGACATGTGGATATTTTATTTATTTTTATATCTGCTGCTAGCTGCAGGTGTCGCTGTTGGACAGTGTTTTCTCTACTTCCTGTTGGCCTTCTGTAGCAAATTGTAGCTCCGTGTAGCTGTTTTTATTTTATTTTTTTCTCTAGAATCTTTATCTTAATATCACTCTCTGTTTTTTTTTAAAGTGGTAAAATATAACTTAATTCACACCATATTTCTGATATTATCGATCAATCTTATCAGATTAACTTTGATCGTTCACTTTTATTTTATTTCCGTGAGTGCAGTACACCTGCAAAGCGTTAGCACTCGTTAGCTTGTCATTAGCGTTTTCATTCGAACCTATCGCTGTTTTTTTTTTTTTTTTCTCCTCTCCCTCGCTCCAGTTTTTCACAAGTTCATCAAACAACCGCAGTAAGAATTTTCATCAAGCACGGTGAGTAATGGCTTCTCCTATCATTGTTTCTTGCACCTCTTGCCACATGTACAGTTTATCTATCTCTGTCGCTGATGAGGGATTCACATGTGATAAATGCAGGGAAATAGTTAGGCTGACAGAGAAGATTTCAGAATTAGAGACACGCATCCAAACTTTAATTGAGGACAGTAAAAATGTTAGGGCTCTAGATACGGCTTTGGATGCGTCTAGCTCAGGGATTCCTGTACATTGTTCGGTTCCGGAAACAGAGCCCCAGCAGCAGGGCAACTGGGTGACGGTGAGGCAGCGTAGTCGTGGGTCAAAACACCGCTCTTCTGTTCCGATCAAAACATTAAACAGGTTCTCCCCACTCAGTGATGCACCCACTGAGAAACCTGATGAAAGTGCTCTAGTTATTGGTGATTCTATTGTACGGAACGTGAATATAGAGACACCAGCCACCATAGTCAAATGTTTACCGGGAGCCAGAGCGCCTGACATCTTGGCAAATTTAAAAGTGCTGGCTAATGTTAAACGTAAATACAGTAAGATTGTTATTCATGCCGGCGCTAGTGATGTTCGACTTCGCCAGTCGGAGATCACTAAAAATAACATTAAAGAGGTGTGTGAACTTGCAAGCACGATGTCAGACACTGTAATATGCTCTGGTCCCCTCCCTGCTTACCGTGGTGATGAGATGCATAGCAGATTGTCATCACTCAATGGCTGGATGTCTAAGTGGTGCCCACAGAATAACATAGGTTTCATAGACAATTGGACGAGCTTTTGGGGCAGACCTGACCTGTTTAAAAGAGATGGTCTTCATCCCTCCTGGGGTGGCGCCACTCTTCTCTCTAGAAATATGGCAAATAGTCTTAGTGTTTATACTTGACTAACTGGGGCCCAGGTCAGGAAGCAGACAGACTGGCTAAACCGACCGTCTGCTAGCTGCCTCCCGTCACAGAGGTTAGTTAATTCTCAGCACATAGAGACTTCTTCACCTAGATATCACACTATAGAGACTGTGTCTGTTCCCCGAACTAGAAAATACAAAAAACGTCCAAACCAAGCTAAGATTAACAATTTAATTGAGGTTCAACAAATAAAAAACAGAAGCAATATGGATAAACAAATGATAAAGCTTGGCTTATTGAATATCAGATCCCTTTCTACGAAAACACTTTTTGTAAATAATATGATCACTGATCATAATATAGATGTACTCTGTTTGACAGAAACCTGGCTAAAACCTGATGATTACATTATTTTAAGTGAGTCCACCCCCCAAGATTACTGTTATAAACATGAGCCCCGTCTAAAAGGCAAAGGTGGAGGTGTTGCTTCAATTTATAACAACGTTTTCAGGATTTCTCAGAGGGCAGGCTACAAGTATAACTCGTTTGAAGTAATGGTACTTCACATAACATTATCCAAAGAAACAAATGTTAATGATAAATCCCCTGTTATGTTTGTACTGGCTACTGTATACAGGCCACCAGGGCACCATACAGACTTTATTAAAGAGTTTGGTGATTTTACATCCGAGTTAGTTCTGGCTGCAGATAAAGTTTTAATAGTTGGTGATTTTAATATCCATGTTGATAATGAAGACGATGCATTGGGATCAGCATTTATAGACATTCTGAACTCTATTGGTGTTAGACAACACGTTTCAGGACCTACTCATTGTCGAAATCATACTCTAGATTTAATACTGTCACATGGAATTGATGTTGATGGTGTTGAAATTATTCAGCCAAGTGATGATATCTCAGATCATTATTTAGTTCTTTGCAAAATTCATATAGCCAAAATTGTAAATTCTACTTCTTGTTACAAGTATGGAAGAACCATCACTTCTAACACAAAAGACTGCTTTTTAAGTTATCTTCCTGATGTAACCAAATTCTTTAGCATATCCAAAACCTCAGAACTTGATGATGTAACAGAAACTATGGACTCTCTCTTTTCTAGCACTTTAAATAAAGTTGCTCCTTTACGCTTAAGGAAGGTTAAGGAAAACAGTTTGACACCATGGTATAATGAGCATACTCGCACCCTAAAGAGAGCAGCCCGAAAAATGGAGCGCAGCTGGAGGAAAACAAAACTAGAGGTATTTCGTATTGCTTGGCGGGAAAGTAACATATCCTACAGAAAAGCATTAAAAACTGCTAGACCCGATTACTTTTCTTCTCTTTTAGAAGAAAACAAACATAACCCCAGGTATTTATTCAATACAGTGGCTAAATTAACGAAAAATAAAGCCTCAACAAGTGTTGACATTTCCCAACACCACAGCAGTAATGACTTTATGAACTACTTTACTTCTAAAATCGATACTATTAGAGATAAAATTGCAACCATTCAGCCGTCAGCTACAGTATCACATCAGACAGTGCACTATAGACCCCCTGAGGAACAGTTCCACTCATTCTCTACCATAGGAGAGGAAGAATTGTATAAACTTGTTAAATCATCTAAACCAACAACATGTATGTTAGACCCTATACCATCTAAGCTCCTGAAAGAGGTGCTTCCAGAAGTCATAGATCCTCTTCTGACTATTATTAATTCCTCATTGTCATTAGGACATGTCCCCAAAACCTTCAAACTGGCTGTTATTAAGCCTCTCATCAAAAAACCACAACTTGACCCCAAAGAACTAGTTAATTATAGACCAATCTCGAATCTCCCTTTTCTGTCCAAGATACTAGAAAAGGTGGTATCCACACAATTATTTTTCTTCTTAGAGAAAAATGGTATATGTGAGGATTTCCAGTCAGGATTTAGACCGTATCATAGTACTGAGACTGCTCTTCTTAGAGTTACAAATGATCTGCTCTTATCATCTGATCGTGGGTGTATCTCTCTATTAGTTTTATTGGATCTTAGTGCTGCGTTTGACACAATTGACCACAACATTCTTTTGCATAGACTTGAATACTTTGTTGGCATCAGTGGAAGTGCATTAGCATGGTTTAAATCGTACTTATATGACCGCCATCAGTTCGTAGCAGTGAATGAAGATGTATCCTATCGATCACAAGTGCAGTATGGAGTACCTCAAGGCTCAGTACTAGGGCCGCTACTCTTCACGCTTTATATGTTACCCTTGGGAGATATCATCAGGAAACATGGTGTTAGCTTTCACTGTTATGCTGATGATACTCAGCTCTATATTTCTTCGCAGCCCGGTGAAACACACCAATTTGAAAAACTAATGGATTGCATAGTCGATATAAAAAACTGGATGACGAGTAATTTCTTACTGCTAAATTCTGAAAAAACAGAGGTGTTAATTATAGGGCCTAAAAACTCTGCTTGTAATAACCTAGAACACTGTCTAAGACTTGATGGTTGCTCTGTCAATTCTTCATCATCAGTTAGGAACCTAGGTGTGCTACTTGATCGCAATCTTTCCTTAGAAAGCCACGTTTCTAGCATTTGTAAAACTGCATTTTTCCATCTCAAAAATATATCTAAATTACGGCCTATGCTCTCAATGTCAAATGCAGAAATGTTAATCCACGCATTTATGACCTCAAGGTTAGATTATTGTAATGCTTTATTGGGTGGTTGTTCTGCACGCTTAGTAAACAAACTACAGCTAGTCCAAAATGCAGCAGCAAGAGTTCTTACTAGAACCAGGAAGTATGACCATATTAGCCCGGTCCTGTCAACACTGCACTGGCTCCCTATCAAGCATCGCATAGATTTTAAAATATTGCTTATTACTTATAAAGCCCTGAATGGTTTAGCACCTCAGTATTTGAATGAGCTCCTTTTACATTATAACCCTCTACGTCCGCTACGTTCTCAAAACTCAGGCAATTTGATAATACCTAGAATATCAAAATCAACTGCAGGCGGCAGATCCTTTTCCTATTTGGCGCCCAAACTCTGGAATAACCTACCTAACATTGTTCGGGAGGCAGACACACTCTTGCAGTTTAAATCTAGATTAAAGACCCATCTCTTTAACCTGGCATACACATAACAAACGATTATGCTTTTATTATCCAAATCCGTTAAAGGATTTTTAGGCTGCATTAATTAGGTAAACCGGAACCGGATACACTTCCCATAACAACCTATGTACTTGCTACATCATTAGAAGAATGGCATCTACGCTAATATTTGTCTGTTTCTCTCTTGTTCCGAGGTCACCGTGGCCACCAGATCCAGTCTGTGTCCAGATCAGAGGGTCACTGCAGTCACCCGGATCCAGTACGTATCCAGACCAGATGGTGGATCAGCACCTAGAAAGGACCTCTACATCCATGAAAGACAGCGGAGACCAGGACAACTAGAGCCCCAGATACAGATCCCCTGTGAAGACCTTGTCTCAGAGGAGCACCAGGACAAGACCACAGGAAACAGATGATTCTTCTGCACAATCTGACTTTGCTGCAGTCTGGAATTGAACTACTGGTTTCGTCTGGTCAGAGGAGAACTGGCCCCCCAACTGAGCCTGGTTTCTCCCAAGGTTTTTTTCTCCATTCTGTCACCGATGGAGTTTCGGTTCCTTGCCGCTGTCGCCTCTGGCTTGCTTAGTTGGGGACACTTCATCTACAGTGACATCGTTGACTTGATTGCAAATAAATGCACAGACACTATTTAACTGAACAGAGATGACATAACTGAATCCAATGATGAACTGCCTTTAACTATCATTTTTGCATTATTGACACTGTTTTCCTAATAAATGTTGTTCAGTTGCTTTGACGCAATGTATTTTGTTTAAAGCGCTATATAAATAAAGGTGACATTGACATTGACATATACCAATATGGACTGACCCAGGGGGCAGTACTACATATGGACGGGGTCTCTGAGGCAGGTCCTACCTTGGAGTAGGGATGGAACGGCTGCCAGAAGAGACTGACAGAACGGGTCTGTCAAGGCAAGACACGGGTTTTCCAAGAGGGAAACCTTACCGTGGAAGAAAAACATATGGGATTATCCGTAGGGAACCAAGCCATATGAACACCTAACCCAGTACAGGGGCTGACCGGAACTCCGGACTGCTCCGCCAAGTCTGACTGCCGAGGGTGCTGGAGGATGCTCGACCAGGGTACGCCAACCGGGGAACTCTACTGGGAGAAGAAAGGCGCTCACATCCCCATGTTAGGGGGAATGGCGCAGCAAGCTTGACACCGAGCCAGCCCTTCCTGCCAATTACCTGTTACCCAACACACGGGAAGAAACTGGCTCTACACGGAGGTTGTAAAACCTCGCAAAGGTGTTAGGTGTCGCCCAGCCCACAGATGTCTGCCAGAGAGGCGGCGTGCGCCAGCGCATAGGAGGAGGCCACACTCCGTGTGGAGTGGGCCCTCACCCCTAGGGGGCATGGCTATCCAGTGGGCCAACCTCTGCTTAGAGACAGCCTTCCCCTTCCGCTGACCTCCAAAGCAGACCAGGAGCTGCTCAGAGCTTCTAAAGCTCTGGGTGCGGTCCACGTATATGCGAAGCGCACTTACGGGACACAGCGACGCCAAGGCTGGATCTGCCTCCTCCAGGGGCAGCACTTGCAGGTTCACCACCTGGTCTCTGTCAATCGTGACAGAGGGAGTGTGGGAACCTTGGGCACGTATCCAGGCCGGGGTCTCAGGACAACGTGACAACGTCAAGACCGGAGCGCTGTCTTGAGAGACAGGAACTTAAGCTCGACTGAATCCAGCGGCTCAAAGGGACCCCTCCGAAGTCCTGCCAGGACAATAGAGAGGTCCCAGGAGGGAATCAGGGGTGTCCTAGGAGGATGTAACCTTCTGGCACCCCTCAGGAACCTAACGATCAGGTTATGCCTCCCCAGGGACCGGTCATCCACTGCATCGTGATGGGCTGCAATGGCAGCCACATACACTTTCAAGGTGGAGGGTGACAGCCTACGCTCCAACCTTTCTTGCAGGAAAGAAAGCACGACTCTGACCGAGCATCTCCGGGGGTCTTCTCGGTGAGAAGAACACCAATTCGTGAACAGACTCCTCTTCAGAGCATAGGCCTGCCTTATAGAGGGGGCTCTAGCCTGAGTGATAGTGTCCACCATGCGGTGGCAGATCACTTAGGTCTACCGCGTCCCATCCAGAAGCCACACGTGGAGATTCCAAAGATCCGGACGCGGGTGCCAAATGGTGCCCAGCCCCTGAGAGAGGAGGTCCCTCCTCAGGGGGATGCGCCAGGGAGGGGCTGTCACGAGGAGCATGAGTTCTGAAAACCAGGTCCGGGTGGGCCAGTAAGGCGCAACCAACAGGACCTGTTCCTCGTCCTCCCTGACCTTGCACAGTGTCTGTGCGAGCAGGCTCACTGGGGGAAATGCATACTTGCGTAAAGCCCGAGGCCAGCTGTGTGCCATTGCATCTGTCCCCAGGGGGGCCTGGGACAGGGAAAAGTACAGCTGGCAGTGGGAGGACTTGTGGGAAGCAAACAGGTCTACCTGGGCTTCCCCAAATTGACTCCAGATCAGCTGGACCGTCTGGGGATGGAGTCGCCATACCCCGGGGAAAGTGAGCTGTCGTGAGAGCACGTCGGCTGCACGAATGAGCTCCCCCGGGATGTGGATAGCGCCCAGTGACTTGAGCCGCGTCTGACTCCAGAGGAGGAGATGGCGGGCGAGTTGAGACATGCGCCATGCCCATCTCGGGACTCGGGAGTGCAACCAGTGCTGAAGTGGCCCCATATGAAGCAACCCGAGCGGCGTGACTGCATCTGCGGATGCCATATGCCCCAGCAGCCTCTGAAAGTGTTTCAGTTGTACCACTGTCCTGCCTCTGAAGGAACTCAGGCAGTTCAGCATTGACTGGGCACGCTCGCTGGTGAGCCGTGCCGTCATACTCACCCAGTCTAACTCCATACCGAGATAAGAGATTCTCTGCACAGGGGAGAGCTTGCTCTTCTCTCGGTTGAGCTGAAGCCCCAACTGACTGAGGTGCCGGAGCACCAAGTCCCTGTGATCGCACAACTGCTCTCGGGACTGGGCCATAATGAGCCAGTCGTCGAGATAGTTGAGGATCCTGACGCCCACTTCCCAGAGTGGGGCAAGGGCGCCCTCCGCGAGCTTTGTGAAGACACGGGGGGACAGGGAGAGCCCGAAGGGGAGGACCTTGTACTGCCATGCCTGGCCCTCGAATGCAAACCGCAGAAACGGTCTGTGGCGAGGGAGGATCGAGACATGAAAGTACGCGTCTTTCAGGTTGATCGCTGCAAACCAGTCCTGGGGCTGAACGCATTTGAGAATGCGTTTCTGCGTCAGCATCTTGAACGGGAGCTTGTGCAGGGCCCGATTCAAGACTCACAGATCCAGGATAGGTCGAAGGCCACCGCTTTTCTTGGGTACGATGAAGTAAGGGCTGTAAAGGCGAGGGAGGCTGAAAAGGCGAGGGAGGATCGAGACATGAAAGTACGCGTCTTTCAGGTTGATCGCTGCAAACCAGTCCTGGGGCTGAACGCATTTGAGAATGCGTTTCTGCGTCAGCATCTTGAACGGGAGCTTGTGCAGGGCCCGATTCAAGACTCACAGATCCAGGATAGGTCGAAGGCCACCGCTTTTCTTGGGTACGATGAAGTAAGGGCTGTAAAACCCCGTCCTCATCTCGGCTGGAGGGACCGGCTCGATTGCATCCTTCGCCAGCAGGACAGCAATCTCCTCGCGCAAGACAGAGGCGTCCCGGACTGCCACCAGAGTCGCGAGCAGGCAATTGATCTTGGGAGGTCGCCGGGCGAACTGAATCGCGTAACTGAGTCGGACTGTCCGAATGAGCCAGCGTGATGGGTTGGGCAGTGCAAGCCACGCTCTCAACTCTGTACAAGTGGCACCAAAGGTACAGTCGACATACCCGCAGTGGTGCAGCAATGGGGAGTTGTGTCGGATGGCCCAGAAGGCATTGCGTTCCAAGTCATAACAGCCACACTCCTCGTGTTCCCGGAGGAACTGGCCAGAGATGCGTGGAGAGGCGTTGCGTCTCCGAACCGCAACCTCTTGACCGATGGCGAAAGGGGGCGTCGTGGGTGAGAATGAGGATGCTGTGCGTCACTCATCGTCAACCCACGAGCCTTGCACCTCGGAGGAAAGGAAAATTTGCTCTTCTATGATAAAGTGGGTGCCGCCGGCCATTGCACCAGCGGCGGAACAGAAAAACTGAGGATTCTCCACTCGGCTCTCCTCCGGGGGAAGGAGTGGCTCTGTCTCTGCCAGCTCCTGAAGAGCAGTCTCCCACATCTCCGAGTTGCCCGTTTCAGGGCCGCTTAGTCGTCTACCTAGAGGACTTTGCAGCCGGAAGTGACACGGGGGGCGCCGCTCCCCTGCGTGGGGCTCGATGCGCCGGCCTCGAAGAACTCTCAGCACGGGGCAGAGCTGGTGTGGAGGACGCAGGGGGGCGCCCACGGCGACGAGCAGGCTGAGGCACAGCCTGCGACGGAATGGTGGCAACCGGAGGATCACGTCGTGGCGAGATGTGCTGTATGGCCTCAGTCTGCTGTTGTTCTGTCAGGAACTACTGGGCACAGCCCCTGACAGCGTCGCCACACAGGACAGCCTGGGATATGGGAGCATCGAGAAAGTGCACTTTGTCAATGTCTCTCATACAGACCAGGCTGAACCAGAAACGGCACTACTGGACCACCAGAGTGGACATCGCCTTCCCGAGGGACTGCGTTGTGACTTCCGTCACCCGGCAGGGGGAGGTCAGTCGCCATGCACAGCTCCTGCATCAACCTTGGGTTGGTCCTACCCTCGTGCATTTGTCAAAGCCTTGCCTTGCTGAGTTTGCAGGATAGCCATGGCATGCAAAGCAGAGACAGCTTGGCCCACAGCACTGTGAGCCTTGGTAGCGAGCGCGGCCGACAGCTTACAGGCCTTGGGTGAGAGGCGCGGACTATTCCTCCCAGTGGCGGCGTTTTGCAGACACAAGTGCACCGCAATCGCACTCTTCTGCTGGGGAATGTCAACGCACCCCTAGCTGCCCCGCCATCGAGGGTAGTGAGGACGGAGGAACGAAATGAGCTGCTTCCGGCCGTAAAAAGGGGCCATCCACGACTACATCACTTCCCCATGCACATCCGGGAAGAAAGGAACCAGAGTAAAACGCGGTTGTGAGTTGCGCTCTACACCGAGAACCAATCAAACAGGTGCAGTGCGTGCATGAACGACCGCATCCAGAAGGACGCGGACGAAACGGCGTCTTTAAAAAGACGCGAATCGTCCGCGATTTTCTCTTTTAGGAAATCTGCTCTCTTAGTTGAAGCGCCCAGGGGAATCGCTGAAAGGGACACCGCTGTTTGCGCCGTACCAGAACAGCTTCCCGACACAGCAGATTAATGGCTTTGTGGAGTATAACAGCTTTCATACAACCACTCGGCTCCGAAGCAAAAATCTAATGAGTGGATGCACCTGTCGCCCTATTTATACCCGTTGGCACGGGGAGTGGCTCAGGTAGGCCTATGATAAATCCACTAGCCAATTTTCATTGGCGTTTTCTCTTAAACTCAGAGATGATTGGCCTCCCAAGTGAGACCCCATATGTCGTTCGACATAACTCGTAGTGACCGACAGATAGGGAACTCTGGGTTTTTTATGGTTTAACTTCTTAGACATTGTGTAGTTTCTGAGAATTTAATAGAATTTGGCCATAAGGATTACACAATGGTCATATATTATTAAAGTGCTTAGGTCATCCATATACAGAAGCGTGGTGCAGGGTAAATATTTTCTACATTATTAATTTCTTCTGTGTAAAATAAAAAAAATTGGGCAAAATTCTAAAGGATTTTTCACATTTTTGGCATACTTCCTTCCATCTGATTTTTTCCCCTTGCATACTGAAGGTGAATTCTCTTTTTTTCTATTATATTTAACAAAAAAAAAAAAAAAGAGCCAAAAATAGATTTTCTGAATTTCAGATTGTATATATTCCATTGTCATCAGCAGCCATCAGCAATTTGATTGTAACCTGTTTGCTATTCATCTTGCAAATCTCAAGCAATCTTCACCAAATTTGGCACTAGGCCTACATTCTCTTCAGAATTTGGCACACAAAAGTTATCAAATTTTTTGAGATAACAACAAAATTATAACTGTACTAACACCAAACAGAGGCTGGAGCTGCATCTTCACAACATTTTGTTGTACTGAACAAATCTTGATAAGCCACACCACATTCTAAGAATACCTGAGACGTTTAAAAACCTGTGGACAAAAATATGACAGCACTGATGGTTACTTTTGGTCAAATTTTTATCACATAGACTTGAATGGGATTATTGCATACCACCCATTAAAAAACACAAACAAAAAAAGAGAAAGAAAATAAATATTGTTAGAAATATCATGAAACACATTAAATATTACATATATCAGGGTCTCCTAGACTGTGGTTTGTGCCAAAAAAATTTTAATAAATGTAGGAGCTTGATGAAAAGCTAATAATTAATTAAATCATAAAAATGTCCAATTAAAATGATTTAGAATTTGTCAGTGTGACCATTAACTGACAACAGAGAACTGTCAACATGGCAATATGTTGATTAATTGTTGTTAAATCTCAGAATAACTTAAAAACTTTAGGTCAAAGGTGTTTGGCTCACAAAAAAGGAATCCTTGCACTGTATAAACAAACATTAATAAACATAAAAACGTGACATTACATGGTCAACTGCTTCCAGGTTTGAAATATTTTTGTCCAAACAAATCATTCATGAATAATAAGTTCACAGGATCTTATGAAGATATAGTTTTGCACAGCTATGCATTGGCAATGTTTAGTAACTTGAACAATGGTCTAATGGATTGAGTGGTGCTTTTGTCCAGAAGGCTGAATTACAAATTTATACATGATATAAATATACAAAGGGAATTTTTCCCCAGTGATACAGATGTAGACTCAGAAATGTTTGCTTTATGGGAGTCCTTCTAGAATTATGAACAGGCAATTTTGACATTACAAATGCAATATATGTGTGGTAACACATAAGACCTCTTATATTTCTGAATTTAAGTCACATTAACAATGTAAAAAGTCACATGCATAATTCACAAAACTAAAAATAACTTTACCATACCAATACAGTTGGTTTGCCATTCATGTGTGGATTAAACTGTAATTAGTAATGTTTTTATTTTATTTATTTATTTATTTATTTTGCATTTTAATGTGTATTAGTGAATTGTCCATTTAGACCTACCTATTCATTGAATGTTATATGCAATTGTATTATGTTTTAAATCTAATGTTATAAATTCAAGAGTTTAATTTTTCTGAATATGACATTGAACAAAATTGGTCAACTATCTTCAGTATTTGAAAAAAAAAAAAATCCAGGGCCCTCAGGACCAACCCTTACTATATGTCTGCAAAGAAACAGTGGTTTTGTTTCCATGCTTCCAGATGGTTTCTGTGGGAAGAATAAGAAGTGTGTGTTTACCAACTGGACCTCCACTCAAGACACTCATCTGCTATCTCAAAGTAGCTTGTGCGGAAGTGATTCTCAACTCAACAGCTTTGGCATCCTTGCCAATGGGAGAAAGCATGGAGCTACAACAATTATTCACACACCAAGAACCTTTTCTTCTGTGCAGATTGATGCATGGATGCAACAGCCTTTGAAGTAATCAGATTGATCATTCCAATCATTATATCAGGCAGATTTTAGACCCTACTGTAAGTCTTGAGGTGGTTTCGAGAGGGACCCCCTCCCGGGTTGAGGATGCAGCTGTCCCTCTATTCTCTCTGACATCACTGCTCTACTATCTGCTGTGCCAGGGAGCTACTGGTTTGTAATTGCTATTTTGAAGGGAATAAATCTGGATAAGTAAAATGAAAAATTAACGACTTAGAGAAGTAATGTAGTGGGTTTCAGGCAAACAAAATAATGTGTTAGCCAAGAGACTAGTGGCAAGATTGGGTTTGTCTTTTAGCCAGTGGAAAGTGGAAATTTTTTATTTTTTAAGTATCTAGTCAAAACAAATCGTTTTTTGAGAGCGCAGCAATGGATTTTTATTATTGACTAATTAATGCTCCATCCATGTTGGATTACTTTGTGATACTTTGGATTACCTGTGGTATATTACCCACTATAGTTAAAAAAATGCTCTATTTTAGCCTACCCATATCCCAGCAGGAACAGGCAAAAGCTGGCCTTGCTTCAAACTGATGGACAACAAGAGGATGTAAAACAGCTTTGAACCAATATTAAAAAGACTTGGGGGCCAAAAACTAACAAGTATTCAATTTCACTGGCAGCCTGAAGCTGGAGCCAAACAGGTGTTCACCACTTAAAGGGCTTTGATGACAAAGACACTGTAAAATGCCTCCTCAGAGAGAACTGTGAGGTTAACTGGTAAGTCAACAGTAGGAGGAATGTTCTCGTTGTAGAGGCATTCATAAATTGAGCTAGTCTCATGAAAGATTATTTTCTGACATCTAGATGGGGTTTATTTGATGGATTAGAGTTTACAGTGTTTATTTTATTTCTCTGAAGGACTTTGTTATTAGAAGAAACTGTTATTCATAAATTCTCCTCCTGTCTAGTTTATCATATTTCACAGTTTTATATCCTGTATTGCAAATCACTGTAAAAATGTATTTTATTATTAAAATATTACAATAATAATAATAATAATAAAATGACAAAACATTTTTGCTTATATAAAGCTTACAAGACAAGAAAACACAGAAAAGAGAAGTAAAGCCTAAAATAAAGTAACAACACAATACTGAAAGTCCATGTGTGGGTTTTTGTTTGTTCTCATGAGATTACTTTCTCCATTCCAAATCAGAGAGCCTGGGAAAAACAAGAGAATGTGTCAAGAGTGTTCCCAAATTGTGTGTTTTTGTTTCTATTCTTGTTTGGTTGGAAGAGATGTCCTATTTTCAAGTATATTCACAGCTCAATCATGCAAAAATATTAATTATGTTTTCCTTATTAATTGCTGCTACATGTTTTAGTGTAAGGCTACACACCTTTAAATCAGAGTATTTTTTCCACTGTTAAAACTTCAATGTACATACCACATATCAATCTGTAGATCTGTTTTAATAACATTCAAAGAGCATGATTTGTTTGGTACATTTTTAATCGTTATTCATTTAGCAGAGTAATTAGAGATGAACGTAGTCAATAAATACATATTTTGATATTTTTTGCACAGATAGTGTGCAGGATTTGTTTTTTGCTTTTTAGTTTTTGACCATTTTGGTCTTTGTCTCCAAGGTCGAAATAAAATTATTATTGTTAAATGTGGTTGCTTTTGAAAACTTTGTCAGATTAATCATGATCATGTGATGAGCAGATCAGGCTCTTATATGTCTATGGCCTTCCACTAGTTGAATACATCTCATTCATGCCCCATTGTTTCAGAGTTTGAATTATGGATGGAGGTCATGTTTTGTTCTGTTTAATCAGAAAAGGCATTACGGTATCCATGGTTTCCAGTGAAGTGGGGTAGTGTGTGTGTTTTGTGTGGGGCGAGGGATGGAGGCTGATAAACAAGCTTCATGTGTGAGGACAGCACTTTAGTAACCTCCTCTTTTTTTCTGCCTATCCCGCGCTCTATTTTCGACCCTCTTATTTTTTTTTCTCAACCCTTTGAACATGGAGGCCATGGATTTGTGAAGAGTTGTGGGAACAGCGGGGTTCTGAATAGGTGGCCTTCACTCCGTGCACTCCGAGCAGCCCTCTTCCACAGAGAGCGAAGCCAAAAAGAGCTTTGAGCTTTCATTATGACTCTGAATGGAAGAACGAAAACAGATCCTACGAACAAGAGAGGGCCCATCTATGGGGCACTACTGTAATTAGTTATCTTTTTACCTGGCAACCCTCTTGCTCACACTGCACTTTCTATTGAGTGCAGTTCAGTTGTGGCATAGAGATTCAGGGTTGATTCTCACTAACTCTCCTCTCATTTGTTACCACCGGGGCCCCTCAGGGGGATCAGCAAAGACCCTCAGTGGGCTGATTTGTGTCTTAATGAGCCAGGATTTAATTGCTATTTAGAGTACTGACAGTTATTGGGTTGCTTGTATCATGCACCCCCAAGTGGATGCCCCAGAATATTACATGTCAGAGAGATTAAGCAAAAAAAAAAAACATTAAGCAATATGCACCTTGTCTTAACATGATAGCGGCAATTTGTAAATTGACTGCACAAAGGATTCTGGTGTCATTCGCTTACTGTTATTTTACCTGTACAATAACATAAGCTTTATGTTGCAAACTACAATTTTTTATAGCATTATTAGAATTTATCATCATAACCATAAATGCGCTGGCAGTGCTGGGAAGTAGTTACAAGTAACAAAATTAGTAACTAATTTAATTACAAAATAAATGTAACTATAATCTGAAAAAAAATTGCAATTAAGTTAGTTACTTATGAAAATGTTTACATGATTACAAAGGGGTTTACATCTGAATATTTTCACACACATAGAGATTTGATTGATTTCTTTCTAAATTTGCAGTGAGTGACTGCTCTAAAATGTGAGACACCAATGTTTCAAGAGTTTAGGACACAGAAAAGGACATATGAATATTTAATAACTGTTTTATTTCCTATTTGAGTTTGTAACGGTGGCCCAGTAGTGCAAAACTCAATGAAATCTCCACAGCACAATGGAAACAAGCCACAACACAGATTTTTTTTTAGAAAAGTCATAAAAAGTAATTAAAATAGTTACAATCTATCTGTAATCTGTAAACTATTAGATTTAAAAAATAATCTTCCCAACACTGCACGCTGGTTTGAGGCGCAAATAATTGTACTTCTTATTACAGTTTGTTATTCTACTTATTTACCTATAGCGGCTAATGAATTGGTCTCGGACATTCAAAGAAAATATCTTACCTTTGTAGTGCAAAATAATAAGGTGTATATAAAATTGGAATTAACAATTAATAGCATCATTATAGAAATATTGTTTCATTATAATATAGTTTTGTTTGGAAAAATAAAATAGAGTCAATCAGATTTCAGCAGCTCAGGTGGTTGCTTCAGAAATTCTGGCTGCAGAACTGAGCGCCCATGGGCCAAAATGACAGATTTCAATTGTGTACTTTTGTGTGGCTCTGCACTGAGCATCTGCCATTGAGATTAATGGGAAAGCTTATGGAGAGCCCTTTCCAGTATTATAGATGTCCTTGATATCCATAAACTGTGGCTGTAAGTCACTAAGTGCGTGATACAATGAAAACTAAAGTAAAAGTTGCAAGCAGTTCCAGATAGATAGATAGTAGTTCTAAATAGTACTGAAAGGATTCATTTATTCCTAATTTCCAACTTAATGGCATTCCTGAGACAAGCTATTTTCTTTAAGAACACACTAAAATTCAGTTTCTTTAGCTCAGAACAAGCACCAGTGTCCAAAAACTTTAGTGAGGAACCAACAAACTTCAGACAGAATAGACTGTAAAGTGAGAAGAAGATCTCCGCTCCCTTATATGCACAACAGAGACCAGCAACACTCATCACAAATTCATTTTCCACAGATGAAATGACTAATGGGCCAGAAGGCTGGGGAGAGATGGTAAATGAATAAAAACAACCTTGCAGCAAGAGGAATGTGCTGCGGATCTTGTATTAAGCTGAATAGTAATGTAAAGCAAGCATGAAATGAAGGCGGGCAAGCAGCATTTAGCCGCATGCATGGAAAGTAGGTCAAATATGCTCAAAGAGACTCATTTCAGGATTTAATTTGCCGTTAATCCGTCTCCTGTAATTTCCATATGTAAACATAAGTAGTTAAACACCTAAGGGAGAGAGTGAAATAAAAATTTTTTTTTGTTACTAATAGATACTGAAGACCAAATAGCCTACTTTGCATTGAAACTTTAATAAGATATTAACAGTAGAATATTTGACAAATATCTGCATTATAATATAACCTGATTTAAGATGATAATCATTCTCTATCAGAGCACAGTACAGCGCAGCTTACATTGTCTATGAGAATTTAGACCTGTAACAGCAACTCATATTAATTATGAAATACTGAATATAATCCTTCTGTTTTAAAATTAATTTAAACTTCTTCACAGCTTCAACAATTATGACGAAGAGATCTGAAGCTCCCCACCATGCCAATGAAATATGCAAGCAGACATAGCCCATGCCACAGGCGCCATACATAATCTATGACCTCACACACATAAACCAGTGCCCAGCCATGACTCCATCATTGCTGTCTGACGCCATGCTGGATAAGAGCTGCACTACAGCTGGCATCGGTGCATGGCACCTTACAATGGACTGGGCCAAGTTTCCCCTGAATAGCGTTAACTAAATATCATAGTTGGCAAAAAAACTTAAAAAAAAAAACACAGAAATGGCTTAATTTGAACTGAACTAGTCACACCATACAGAAACTTACATTTGAAATTCAATTGGAATGCCAGAAAAAGAAATTTGACGCATCTACAGTAATGCATTCTGGGAAATGCAGTGTTCTATCCAGTGTTGTTATTGTTAACTAAAACTAAAACTATTTTTAAAATGTTTTAGTTAATTGAAATAAGGCTGAAATCAAATAAACTATAAATAATAATAAAAAAACTAAAATGAAAATTGAACTGAAGTAAAATAAGTTTAAGTTGAGCTATTCAAATTACAGAAACTAAATCTAAATAGAAGTATTAAAAGCTAAAAAATTGAAAAACAATACAAAAACTTAATTATAATTAAAAAATAATAATAATGCAAAATGTTAATAAATGCTATAATAGTATGTTTTAAAAGAAAAATGAAATGACTGGATCAAACTTTGTCCAAAGTTAATTTATATATATATATATATACAAATTTCTGTAGCATGGTGGCATTTTGAACATATTTATCTATTTGCAATACCTATTGACCTTCAATCACATTTACATTCACATTTAATCATTTAGCAGATGATAAAATTACAGCTACATTTATTTGCTACCTTGAAATTGCAATTCTGAGTTTAAGTTCAATTTCAAATTCAAATTAGCTTTATTGTAACACCACTATACATGAGGACATGCAAAGGAACTAAATGTTGTGTCTTACAGGGCCAACATATAGAGCTACATATAGAAAGACACATAATTATATAAAACTAAGAAATATATCAACAAAATGCATATATTGTATAGGTATGCATTTCCTATATAACCTAAACCTATATAGCTACCCTATTTCAAGAGTAATCTATTTATATTACATTTAAAAAAATAACATTAATTATTTATGAAGAAACAGAGGAAAATCACAGCTCTAAACAGACTACTTGAGAATATTAATGGCATTATGCCTAGAGAAACTAGCACAAGATTTAATAATGCTTTCTGTCCTTTTTAATGATTTAATGCATGCTAGAACAGAACACCGGGATGGTTAATTGCAATTAACAACATTCTGTTGCCTTACTTTAGCAAAGATTGAGTTCACAGTTTCCACCCTTTAGAGTTGCATGTGCTGATAATGTGTTCCACAGGAAAACTTGCTGTCACGCTCTACTCGGTTTCCTATTTCATCAGCAAGCTCAGTGAATCCCTCCCATGCCAAGTTCTCAAGCTAAGCTCTTCACGTCTGGCAGAGTGGTCACATCTTCAGCAAATATTTGGGAGTTTTAACATCACTATCAAGTATAAATTGACAGGGAACCTCTTTCCTGTTATCCTTGAAACAGAATGCTGGGGGAAAAAAATTTCATTACTCCTGAAGGTATTGCACATGCCTTGGTAAGAGGACAAAATCACACCAGTCTATCTAGTATAATTAGGCAGCAGATTAAATTGTGTATTGTATATACAGTATCTTAAAGCAGGGAAGTGGAGACTTAATCAAAAGCATGTTGCTTGTCCGTTGCACTGATCGTGTATGAGGGAAGATGTGTGAGGTTTCCTGGCCCTGTATAGCATGAGCAATGACCTGTCAAACCAGGAGAAAGATGCAGCAGCTGGAAAAGAATGTGGCAAAGTGAAAAATAAAACATGGAGGTGTGATACGACAGACAGAGAGGAAAGATGACAAAATAGCTCATGGAGGAGACTCTTCCATGAATTGCATCATATCTGATATTGTGATGGAGGTTTTTAAGAGTTCTGTTCAGGGGCACTATCTGAAAGCGGATGGATGCATTATAAAAACTCGTCTGCCTCTTTTTACAAGTATGAATACCTAATTGCCACGGATACACTCATATTAGATACCAACTGAATCTTTCCAAAAATGTCAATCATTGTATAGAGTTTTTGTCGTTATAGCATAATAATTAGGCCTGAACTAAATTTTGTGACAGCTATGAATATAAAAATGCCTTATATTCAGGAAAGTTGATTTCTGTACAGGTGCAGTTCGGGTAATTAATATTATTTATATTTAATTAAATATGTGAGGTTCACTCTAAATGATTTGCTGAATGGCAGACATTGATAGGTGAGTACTTGCACATTTGTTTAGCCCCAACTAAATTCAGCAGAGTTTGTTGCTTGATCATATAGTGGTAAGCAGTATCACAAAAAAAGCTTTGAAAAAAGATAAAGAAAAAAAATAAAGAAAAAAGATTCTTTGCGAAACTTTGTTTTCTAGTGTTGTTATTGTTAACTAAAACTATCTCTTATTTAAATTTTTTTGTTAAATGTTATTATATCATAATTTTTAAAAATGGCTAACTGTCACGATTCCCTGCTCACCACCAGAAGTTGCCACACACGCCACTCAGACATTCACTCCATTTCCCAAGATGCCCTCTGATTACACACTGTTTCCAGAAACCAGGACACTATAAAGGTTGCAGTCACTAAAGTACTGGGGCTCATTATTGATGAGCCTATAGCTGCCATACCTTATCCTTGTAGTCTTGTTGTTCTGACCCTAGCCTGTTTATCTCGCCTCTGATTATGTGCTGCTTGACTTTATCTATTGCCTGTGCTGGATTATTCTCTTGCCTTGTCCTCTGGACACTGTTTGCTGGTGTACGACTTTTGCCTGTTTGACTATGCTCTTTGTTTGAATAAAAAGCTGCAATTGGAGCCGTCCTTGCCTAAACGACCATCATTGTTACACTAACTGAGACTTGTTATAGCACTTCATTGCTCTTTTGTTTTTGATTGCTTCCATTGTCCTCATTCAAAGTCATTTGTATGAGTGTCTGCTAAATGACTAAATGTAGACTGAAAAAAAATATTGAATGAAAAACTGACAATTTTCAAATATATATATATGATTGTATTGTATTTTACTGTATTCTGCTCTATACGGACATTCTATATATCTGTGCTGCCTTTTTAATTTGGTATTGATCACTTCAAGCACATGAACTGACTGCAGTGCTGAGTATAATGTGAGGGTGTCAATTTTTCATCTGTATTCAGCTTTAGTCTCAAGTACCATAAACACTGCCTTCAGGCCCCACCACCTGAGTGTTCCGAGAAATTGTGTGACGCACACACTCCACTGTGCTCACACACATGCACACACACCAACTCTCACACACAGATGATCAGACAACATTTGGATGAATTGTGTAGGGTGAAAGGAGGCCATCTGTTTTTGACAGATGCATTTTTATGGTGAGGATGACATCGTAGAGGTTGCCCCTCTGGAGCAACTATTTAACACGCACAACCTTAAAATTCAGACCAAATCATTGGATCTTTATGCCTCATAGAGAAATTAGTGCACATCTCTTATTTAAAAGGGAAAACCACACCATCTGCTATTCAGCTACTTTGTTACTGATACAGTGCACTCTCTCTGACAATATTACTGTGCCATAGACAGCTGCAATAACAGGTTTTACCTCCCAGTTGATCTAATGTGTGTGATAGATCTCTGCAAATGAGGCGTGTGTGTGTAAGCAAAGGGATTGTTCTTGTATATACAGTATCTGTTTGTGTATTCAAACAAGTCTGAATGTAGAAAAGCACGATTCACATGAATAAAGTAAATATATGCATGCAAATTACATAAACTCAAACTCAGTTTATTTCAGTGATATATCACAAGCAAAATGCCCTCTGGTGGTCGCTTTTCAAACAGCCATTGGTCTGTTCTGGCTGCTAGTACAGGGAGTCAATTGGAATCTCTTCCATAGCAACTGTACTACATGGCAACAACTATCTTGAATACAAGATTTCCATTATGGTCTGTCTGCCGCCTTCTCAAGAGAGACGTCAGTTGAAGTCTTTCATTCTGAGAGGGAAACTACACAGATACAGCAGCAACAGCTAGATAAAAAGCCACTTTCTGTAGTCATCATAAATATTAAGTATTTCAGAGACTTTTTCATTTCATTTATAACAAATACAGAACAGAGCTGTAATAAAATAAAACAGCATCAGAAAAAACAGCATTTTAATTGACAAGTAATATAGCCAAAGTAGAAGTATGAATAAATAAAGGGGTAAATCACTCAGTGATATAATGAGTGTCAAAAATAATAATTAAAAAAATAATAGATACATTGGATTCTTGGAAATGCTGGACTACTCTTTTGTGTTTAACTTAAATAAATAAAAAGTATTCATGTAAACCATTTCAAAAAGGGTATTGCATATATTTTTAATTATTATATTATATTTTATATTATTACATTATATATAATTTATTTTATATAATTTTAGATTATATCATATTATATATTAAGAGTTGCACCACTTGATATTTTCCAACATTAACTAACTATGCCTTGGAATAGAAAGTTCAAATTGTGTGATATTTTAAGAATTTTTTAAACTTTATAAACAGTCATGAGGTTCTGCAGGAATTCCCTCTATAGCATAATTTTATTTTTTATGTTTGATTGTTAGTTTTGTTTGCATATGTTGATTAATCTATATTACTGTGTTTTTGTGATAAGCAGTAAATCAGTTCTGATGAAATATATATATATATATATATATATATATTTATTTTATACTTTTGGTATAATAATAACAT
Organism: Carassius carassius; assembly: GCF_963082965.1. Taxonomy (NCBI): domain Eukaryota; kingdom Metazoa; phylum Chordata; class Actinopteri; order Cypriniformes; family Cyprinidae; genus Carassius; species Carassius carassius. The sequence continues at coordinate 15,659,452 of NC_081761.1, read as the reverse complement.
ATTCATAATTTAATAATTATTAAGATTTCCTTTTTAGGCATTTCATTATTTCATAACCTCTTTTCTTCATAATAGACTGTTGTGACAACCTAACCTTTTTATTTATTTATTTATTTATTTATTTTTTAGCTTTTTGCCCATCTGAAAGGTCAAGAATGTCTTATTAAAAGACTAATATTCCTCGCAAAAATTTTAATTTAAGATGCTGGCGGTTTGTCACACATGGGGCTCCAGGGAGGCCAGATGAGGTCAGGGTTCTTCAAAGAAAATCTTTATAAAGAAACAGTAACTCTAGTATGTGAGCAGTGTTGTTTTTCTTCAGTCTCCAATAAAATCACTTCTCTGCAGTACACTCTTATACTTTCATCTCTGACCCTGTTTCGCCCGCACTGTTGATGGTTTTGCAGGAAATAAATGATGGAATCTGAGTTGCATGTGCACTCATCCACGCTCCAGTCCACTTATACAGGGGCTGGAGTCATCAGGGCCATTACTCAAAATGTGCTGATGTTATTGCTGTGGGAATGTGTGGCACTTTAGTGTCATTGTGAGAAATTCTCTAACTGCTCTTTCCTCAAGCAGCGCCGGTCCATCTCCACAGTACAGCACTTTGATTTGACTGACTGGATGTTACAAAGTACACTCTTGTCTTTCATTTTCATCCTGTGGGAAAAGGTTCTTCTTGTGGATCTATACGGCTGACACCCCAGAACAACAGTTTCAGATCTGCACAGGGAATAGTTGGATCTGAAGGGAGGCATGGAGCTGAATATAATAGACTGATAGTTAACTAGGACATTCAGAATATATATCAACAGAATTAAAGTTTAAGGTTCATACTACGGTCAAGTGTAGCCTTTCAATTCGATTTTATATCCTCACTGCTGATTTTTCATGCAAAATACAACCTATCAAGTGTGTACAATCTATTTAACATATAAAAGTATTAAATATTTATGGTAAGTGAGAATTTTTTTAAGAAGCTGATACTTTCATTTAGCATGGATGCATTAAATGTGACACTGAAAACTTTTCTATGGTTACAAAATAAATTATATTTCAAGTAAATGATACATGCTATTTTGACATTGTTTTAAGTTGTAATAATATTTCACAATAGTACTGTTTTTGCTGTATGTGTAAACAAATAAATGCAGCCTTGGTGAAGAAATCTCTTTCAAAACTTAAAATAAATTGTACTGACGCAAAACATTTAAACAGAAATAGAGAAAAAAATGACATAATTCTATTACCAGGCCACATGGTCATCTGCTACTCTAGCTCATCCACTTTAAGTTTTGCTGTGTTTAGAGATGCTCTTCTGTACAGCACTGTTGTGACATTGACATTTCAGTAAAATTTAAAAGGGATTCTGTAATGCTTATCTCCACTGGTGAACTGAATTAAAGTGTGATGATCACTGAAATCACTGTCTATTCTGTGGCTGCTCAGTCATCTGTTTGAATTTGTGTGATTCTGGGAAAATGGGAGAAATTAGAGGGAATGAGAAGTCTACTTTAATGGGGCAGAGGAGTTATTGCTTTCATTCCCTGTAGATGCCTCATTCAGGAACAAAAGCAGACTATATGATAGCACTAAAATAGTCCCATTTGAGAAAAACTTATTGTAGATTTGGATAAAGGACTATGAACTTTTAAAGGGATAGTTCACCCAAAAATGGAAATTACCCCATGATTTATTCACCCTCAAGCCATCCTAGGTGTATATGACTTTCTTCTTTCAGACGAATACAATCAGAGTTATATTTTTAAAAAATCCTGACTCTTCCAAGGTTTATAATGGGAGTGGATGGTAGGCCAAAATTTGTAAGTCCAAAAAAATTGTACCAATCCATTATAAAAGAAGCCCACACAGCTCTGTGGGGTTAATAAAGGCCATCTATAAATCTCAACCTTTAGCTTCTTCTTACTGTCATATGCACATTCACGAGAGTGGCTTAAAGCGGATGATGTAGCATGTCGACAAACGTGGTGACGAATGCGGAAACGCAGAGGAGAGAGTGAAACAAAACATTAGTACAAAATTACTAGTACAAAACTAGGATTAGTACAGAAAAAATGTTGAAGGATGTCAATATAAGCCAAGAGGACACTGGGTTTCCTTGGCTGTAAACAAAACTTGTTTCTTGCGAGACCAGCATAGTCTCACCGGAGTTTACGCTTTACCTGTGTCCTACATCATCCGATGGATTCCACTCTCTCATGAACAGTAAGCGGAAGTTAGAGATTAAGGTTTATAAAGTTGTCAATATGTAATTTTTTTTTTTTTTCACAAGCACATAGCTTCAGAAGGCCTTTATTAAACCCCCAGGTCCGGAGCCATGTGGACTTCTTTTGTAATGGATGGGTGCAGTTTTTTGGACTACCATCCACTCCCATTATAAGGCATGGATTAGCCTGAACAGTATTTAATATAACTCTGAAAGAATAAAGTCATATGTATCTTAGGATGGCTTGAGGGTAAGTAAATCATGGGGTAATTTTCATTTTAGGTAGAACTATGCCTTTAAAACTAGGTCTTATATCTTCAAATGCAGCATTTTAAAAGCAAGATTTTTCCCAATTTTTAATTCTGAAACTGTTTACAGCTGTCAAGATGGACAGAAAAATAAGTTGGATTTTGAGATTTTGCATGCTGAAATCAAAGAGTGACAACGGCGGGGCTTCCACACAGACACTCGGTTCTGAATGACATCAAATGGATAACTGGGAAAATCACTGTCTGGCCACTAAAGTCTGAGTGGCATCAGAAATCACTGAGCGAGGCAGAAAGCAGCAGTAAGGCATTCCCCATGGTGCAGGATGCTGACAGCTCACTTTGCCCCCCACTATGGAAGATACAACAAGAGATCAACAATGTCTGAGAGATGCAAGCTCTGTTTGTAACATCGTCCTGATACTGCAGTACAAACAACTTGAAGCAGCTGATAAAAACTTCACAATAATTCACAAGTTCTCATTCAACTACATTGCATCAATTAATCTTGTGAAGTAAAAAGCTGCGTATTTGTGTGAAACAAATTCATCAAGGCATTGCTTCTGGTTAAAACAGAAGTCTATTGCTTTTTTCCAGGAAAATGTTGTTTCATCTGACTAAGGGAAGAAATATGCTATATAAAGAGGTCAAGCAGCATCTACATGTGAGAAGATTACAGAATAATTAAATACGTCAGTGAATTTTGATGTGAGAGGACATCAGGAGATTGACTTCTTCACCTGGGGAAGCATTATGGATTATAGATTTTATAGTATTAAAGATAAAACACCATGATGGATTGTTTCTTACAAAAATCTAACTTGTCACTTAACAGTTTTTGAATTAATGGACTGTCGTTGTGTGATTACTTGATTATTGTTGTGACATTTTTAGCAGCTGTTTGGACTCTCATTTTGACAGCACCCACTCACTTCAGTGAATCCACTGGTGATCAAGATGCTACATCTTCCCATCTTATTTCAGATAAAGAAACAAAACTAATCCACATCTTGGATGGCCACAGGGTGAGTACATTTTCACTATTCCTTTAACACACACACACATACACAGACTCAAATACACTAAATGCTCTAATATTCATTTTGCCAAATTCGTCGGTTTCGCTTTTGTGAGACACTTCCTTGAGTCTTTATGTTGTTTCTTCAGCAGTATTAAGGTGTCTTGCTAATGTAACACAACAGGGCTCAGGAGACAAAACACTCTACTAATGATAAATTTCATCAGATGTCCATAACTTAACTTTGCTTATTAGAGGTGTAGCTATATACCATTAGAATAATAAACATTACATGGTAATCAGTTAGCCAGTTGCTCATTAATTCTCTAAATGGCATTGTTTTGGTTGTGATAATGAGTGTGCAGATGGAATTGGGTAATTGTAAATGATTAGTGAATTATGACAGAAGCAGTATAAATAATTTACTGAACTCCTGACAACATTTTGTATTTTGAAATACCATTTAGAGCAGGCACAGTACTGCAGTACAAACAGGATTTTTTAAATAATTGCACCCATTTTACAAAGTTTAGAACTAAAAACTTTATTGAAACACGCCAATGTTCAGACCATAACCACACTGAAACCAATAACTAACAATAGAGTCCAGTGCGGATCAAACTCTTGCCTAGAATTTTCTAGTTATTTTTTATTTGAAAACGTTTTACTCATTCAGGTTTGAGATCAAATTTGTGGCTGAACGAAGGCGTAAATGCTCTCTCCACAAACAATCATATTGTGATTGATTTATAAAAAAAAATTATATTTATACAATTTTAGAAAAGTGCCAATTAAACTACAAGCATCTATTTTTTTTAAAATGTGAATTTCAGTGTTTGAAGCGGTGAACAGATACACAGAGACCATGTGAGCTGAAAAACACTTTACTGTGAAGAAGCAAAAACACTACACAGAAAGCAACTTATACTGTCCATGGCAGCTTTTGTTTGGTAAAATGAAAACACAAGAACTTTAAAACTAAGCCAGAAATGTACAAACAAGTTTCTTACATAATTCTAAAAAGCTCAATATAAACCAAGAGTGGTAGTGTGAACATTTAACTTCGTTCAAATGAAATAAAAACTAGTAACGTTAAGAGCACAATGGATTTTTACAGTTTTTAAAGGCACTCAACATCAGCTTCCTCAAATAAACTCAGGACATCAGTCCTTGTACTCCGTGTATTTCTTGGCAGACCCGTGAACTTTGCTGGCCGGGTACTTGAGTCGGTTTAGGGCCATTTTGCGTAGGACAGCCTGGGGAAGATCAACGTGGCATTTTTCTGCCAGTTCAACCAGATAGATCAAGACGTCGCTGAGCTCCTGGGCCAGGTGCTCCCGCTGCGGCTCGGTCCAGTCCGGGAGCCCCTCCTGCACCTCCCCGCGCCACTGGAAGAGCTCCGCCACCTCCCCGACCTCCCCGACCAGCGCCAGCAGCAGGTTCCGCGGCGTGTGGAACTGGTTCCAGTTCCTCTCCTCCGTGAACTCGGTCTGCATGCGGCGGATGTCCTCGAGCGTGGGTTCGGAGGTGAAAGTGAATCCCTCGGCCCGGTCATGCTGGAGTTCTCCGTTCCCATTCGTAGATGTGTGGTGGCTGGAAGTGTCACCGTTGTGTTCGGATCCGATCCCGTTTTGCTGCAGCGCCATTGCAATTTAAACGAGCGAAAGGCTAGCCCAATCTCCCGCCACCAACTGTCCCACAGTTATCAATACGCGATTACGCGGTCTGTGAATGCCGTCATAAATAGTCGACGGAAACTTTCTCTTTGCGCGACTGGCATTATGGGAGTTGAAGTTTTTTCTTCATTATCATGTGTTACACTGGCGAGCTCCTGGTTGCTGTGTAAAACTACATGTACCATCTGCCCACACTAAAACACAAGCATGGCAACCTCCTCTTCAGGATACAGCAGAATGTTCTTTAAGCTAAGGAAATATGCTAATAAATTACAACATTCATATCATATTGATAGTTTTAGTCTAGTGATAAGGACAATATGGACATCTGGATCCAAAACACAACTTCAGCCCAAAGTCCATACTAAAAGGTAGGAAACAAATGCCCCCCAAAATGCTGTGTAGGATGTTCATAGGTTGTAGACAGGCATTTGTTATCAACATGAGGGATTTGAGTAATGGTCTTTCTCTGGTTTAATGGAATTAATTAATGTGGTGTATGTGTTTAACAGACTGCAGATTTGAAACTCTTGAAAAAGTTGAGACCATACTTGATTGCTGACCTTGGCTTTACATGTGCTCTGAATTTGTATATTTGTTTATATCATGTCTTCATTAATACATACTGCAAAGAAAAGCGGATGGTGTTTGTTAGTGTGTATGTTAAAATAATGTAAGTATTTTATTAAATAACATAAATGATCCTTAAATAATGATATTCATTACAATTAAAATGATCACCGCTCATTAAAATACATTCACCACTGTGGCTGGTTGTCACATTTTTTACTCATATGAACAGATCCTAATAGTGGCTTTCAGATCTTTTTAGTTTTGTTTTTAGTCTACAAAAAGCCTAAACAAAACAACAAAAAAACCTTCCTGTCACTTTTGATCAATTTAATGTTGTTGCTAAATAAATGTATGTAATGAAAGTTACTAGTGCTGCACGATTATGACAAAAATCATAATTGTTGATTATTCCCTTGAAATTGTGATTATGAATTACGATTATCACAATTTACATTGAATGATGTTTATACCATTGTTTGATGCAACTGCATACCTTATATTTATATGAAATTAAACAGCTGAAAACACTCTAACTGAAAAACTTTGTGCTTTTCTATAGTATTAGCATCAAATGTTAAATATACATCGGATTGGTTTCTTCTCTAAATTATATATATATATATATTATAATTTATATATATATATATATATATATTATATATATGTGTGTGTGTGTTTGAATTATATTATAATATTATACTAAAACTAAAACAATGGAAAAACCCTTAAGATAACATCTAGAAAGAAAGAAAAAACATATCTTAAGCGTGCAGAATAACATAGGTGGACTTTGAACGATTAATTGCCGCTCTGAACAATTACAAAATTGTGGCATCCATAATTGTAATCGCGATTAGAAATTCTATTAATTGTGCAGCCCTAAAAGTTTCTGTAAAGTGCCGTCAGTTCCAGTGCCACCAACTCTTCATCTCTTTGGCTTTGTTGTCTAGTCTTCCTCAGATGGTTGGTGTTGTGGGTCTGGAAGTCCATGCTCAGATTCAGTCCACATCAAAGCTCTTCTCTGGATCTCATGTTAGATTCTTGGCTCCACCAAACTCACTTGTCTCACATTTTGATGCTTCATTACCAGGAACACTGCCAGTATGTAAATGAATGAAATCACACACACACACACACACATATATATACAGTATACACACCAATATAAATCTGCATTATGTCTGTCATTTCATTGCACTTCTAAATTCTGTCAAATGTCTTTCTGCTACATTTCCTAAGGTACTGAACAGAAGATGTGTGGAGGCTGCTGTACTGACAGGCCTTGCTCTCAACTGTACCATCAACAGGAAGTCACTATTCGACAGAAAGCACTACTTTTATGCAGACATGCCTGTGAGTTCTGTTAGCTGTACAGATACAGGTGCTTTATGAATTTGTCAGCGTTTTTTTTTGTTTTATCTTCGTACTCCGAAGGATAGAAGTGCTGATGACACAAATGCAATAGACAAGATCATCTTTCCTACGCCTCCAACTCTATATGGTTGTTATTTTTGATTAGCTGCTTTATGGATCCATCGTTTGTCAAAGAGACATGTACATATATCCAGCGCATCACTCTTTCTTTCCCTGGGCTTTAATGAAGAAGTGATGCTGAACAGGCAGGAAACAGAATAGCTGCCACTTATGTAGATGAATAACAGTGTCTGCTCTTAAAAGCTTAAAACATTCAAGCTCTGGTCCGAGCACTGTTTCAGCTCTGGTATTGGATTTGTAAGGCCATATATATATATATATATATATATATATGTTTTATGTTGTAATTAACATGTATATGTTTTAGCAGTTCTGAAAACATGCAGTCCAAACTCAGCTTATGTAAATATCCTGAGAGCATTTAGAAAGACTACATGAGAGTTTGAGTTAGAATAGTTTGTGCAGTTATAAACACAAGCAGATTAGTGAGTAAATGAGTTTAACTGTTTGATGTAATGACGTTTAATGTCTCAGACATCCTCTGTAGTCCATTTTAGCCACTTGGGAGTATTACTGATGTATTTCATGTCGTAAAATATATTGAAATTGTGTAAACCACAGACCTTATTTCAGTAAAGATGATTGTAGAAAGACAAAATATCAGACAAAAACAATTCCAAATTAATGTATATATTTGGACTGTGCAGGAAAGAAATATCTGTAAAGGCATATCCTCCTTTCCTGTATTATTTATATTCTTATACAACATGCACCAAACAGACTGAAAAACCAATTTTAAGCCAAATGAAACATAAGCAAAGATTCTGACTGAGTTTGCATTGAGAAAGCTCAGACGTTCAATCATTAGCATGAATGTCTTTTTTTTTTTTTTTGCAGTGTTTACATTTGTTTGTCTTTTTTTTTTTTTGTGGCCATGATGAATTAGTTGATCAGGTACAACACGCAGATGGTAATGGCTAATTGCTTTTTTCTTCTTTTCTTTACTCGTTTGCATGCCAGTAACCATGATACATTTCTAGTGGCTTTTGGTCATGGAGTTGCCATAGCAACAGTTACGAGTGCTCTGTTTTGCTTTGCAGTGAAGCTGAAGGAGATTGAAAATGTAGCCAGATCATAAGTATCTGTATGCGGTTTCATTCTGTCATAACCTTAACCCTGGCCTTTCAACCCCACCCAACCTTGCCAAACACCAGATTTGATTCTGATGAGTGATGACACAAAAGATTTCTCAGATTATGATGTTTTAAGGTCATTCATTAAGATTTCATATTATGTCTGGATGAGGTCTTAGCCAAAACACAGCATGGCTTTGATGCTACAAACATCCAAAAATGCAAGAACTTTCCCTAAAATACAAAAGGCAACTATTTATTTTACTGTGTAAAGAAAGGCCTGATTTATACTGTGTTCAAAATATTAAAATGTTTTAAATAAAATTTAAAACATTTTAAATTGCTTTTATTTAATCTTTGCTTTTTATTTTAAATTGCTTTTATTTAATCAAAAACGGAAAACCGTAATATTGTATAGTAAATGTTTTTTAAATTTTTTCTTTGATGGCAAAGCTGAATTGTCAGCGCCCATTAGTCCAAGTTCTGCTGCTTAATATTTTTTTGGAAACCGTGATACATTTACATAATATAAAAGGCTTTAGGTTGTTTTTTGTTGTTGTTGTTGTTGTTGTTGTTGTTGTTGTTGTTGTTTTTAAATCAGTTGCATTGTTGCTGAATAAAAGTACAAAATATATAATAGAAAAAAAAAAAAAATATATATATATATATATATATTGGATGCATAAACCTAAAGATAAAAATAAAATCATGGCTGTCAGTAGATCAAAATTATTGTGATTTAATATAAGTTCTGACCAGTATATAAAATGCAGAATGAAATGGTGATATTGACAAAAATCTGTTAAGTTTTACATTTTTTATGTTATTTTTTATTTTGGCTCTTCTTGAAAACCCTTGGCCAGACACAGATGTGTAATAGATATATTAAGGTCATGATAAACGAGCAATTAAAAGGGTCCTGATAGCCATCATTGTTTAGCTGTGTAACAGTTTGGTGTTTGTGTTTTTAGGCAGGCTACCAGATCACTCAGCAGAGGGTTCCCATAGCAGTGAATGGCATTCTGGTCTATAGTTATTTTGAAGGGCACAGGAGAAACCAAGTTGTAACCAAAAGTGTGAAAATCAAACAGATCCAGCTTGAGCAAGACAGTGGAAAGAGTCTCCATGATGATGAACGGAGTCAGACTCTTATAGATCTCAACAGAGCAGGTGCTGCTTCTTCACTCTTATACAGGAACATGAAGTGTTTCATGTGTCTGATATGAACACTGTGTCTCTCTGTCTGTAGGTGTCGGTCTGATGGAGCTGGTGATGGAGCCAGAGATGTGTTGCGGAGAGGAAGCAGCAGCTGCCGTCAGAGAGCTTCAGCTCATCCTGCAGGCTCTGGGCACCTGCCAGGCTAACATGGCCGGTGATTTAATACATCCCCTACAGCTAACATTGATCAGAACCTTTAATGTCTATACACATTTATTCCCATGATTGAGTCTCTGACACAAATCACCAATTTAGTAATCTATACAGTATCCATAAGGTTATTTTCAATGTGCATCTCAATATTGAAGTGGTTGCATGGAAATAGCTTAAAAGGATGTTTTCTCAGTCTAAAAACAACACTTTTGACCAAATAAATCCAAAATAGATTGTTTAAATAGAAAAACAGATAGATGAGATAGAAACTGTTTAATGCATGAAGTGAAATACAGTAAAATCTAGTTAAAACAATCAAGTTGTCGAATGTCATTGCATTTAGACTAAGAATGACATTAAATCATTTTCACTGTAATAATTGTTTCATTGTAATAAACTGCAGCATTTACATATCTTACTAATATTTAACTATTGTTTAGCTATTTTTACAATCTAATACATTCAAATTTCTATGCAATTGTCCAGAATCATTTAAGTAATGAACCAAACAAATAGTTGAGTCAGACTTGTTGATTCAGTGAAAAGGACAGTTTTGAACTGAATGACAGAGATTAATTGAATCTAACGACTTGCCTTTGCTACTGATGTTTAAATTAAAGATTTTCTATGAGAACTTTATAAAAAAAAATGGATTGGAAATGTAGTCCAGTGATTACTAGTGTTTATAAAACAATATGTCTAAAAAAAAAAAATCACAGTAATCATAACATTGCTTAATTATTTAGATTGTTAATATAACAGCAAAATTGTTAATATCCAATTAGTTCTGTCAAGCGAATATTCGTGATAAATCACATAAAAAAAATGTTTTCAATGATTAAATGTGTGTGTGCTGTGTACATCATGTATGTATAAAGACATATACATACTTTGTCTATTTTCAAAGTATTTACATGTATATATATTCCTATAATTTATATTATATATACATTTATTTAATATTTAAATATAACATATTTTTCTTAAATACATAAATGCATTTATATATATATATAAAATAAATATACACAGAACACACACATATATTGCCGGCAGCCATATCACACTGGAGCCCAAGACCGGTTGCCCACTGAAGCTAAGCAGGGCTGAGCCTGGTCAGTACCTGGATGGGAGACCTCCTGAGAAAACTAGGTTGCTGCTGGAAGAGGTGCTAGTGAGGCCAGCAGGGGGTGCTCACCCTGTGGTCTGTGTGGGTCCTAGTGCCCCAGTGTAGTGATGGGGACACTATACTGTCAACAAGCACCGTCCTTCGGATGAGACGTTAAACCGAGGTCCTGACTCTCTGTGGTCATTAAAAATCCCAGGATGTCTTTCCTGACTAAATTCACCCATTGGCCTCCAACCATCATGGCCTCCTAACAATCCCCATATCTACTGATTGACTTCATCACTCTGTCTCCTCTCCACCAATAAGCTGGTGTGTGGTGGGCGTTCTGGCACATTATGGCTGCCGTCGCATCATCCAGGTGGATGCTGTACACTGGTGGTGGATGAGGAGATACACCCTGACTATGTAAAGCGCCATGATTGCCTAGAAAACCGCTATATAAATGTAAGGAATTATAAATTAAAAATTATATATTCTCTAAACAATTTTTTTTTATTTTGGATGCGATTAATCACAATTAATCGTTTGACAGCACTATATTCAAAATATTAACTTGCCCAGTAAACAATATTCTTCTGTATGTCACCAAGATTTCTATTAGGGCTGCACGATAAATCGCATGCAATATTTAATGCCCATCTTGTCAGTAATGCTGGTTCTGTAACCAGCAGTAAATCTCCATCACCTGCACGATTTCACATGGAGCAGCATTAACTACACAGAGCCGTTGTTCACTGACAAGCTGCGCAAAAATACGATCATATTTTGCGCATGTTTTGGGCAGCTTGTTAGTGAACAACGGCTCTGTGTAGTTAATGCTGCTCCATGTGAAAGTGCGCAGGTGATGGAGATTTACTGCTAATTACAGAACTGTCTTTACTGACAAGATTTATGGTTTTTATTTATGTGATTTATGGTGCAACCCTAATTTCTATTAAAGTGTGCATCATGAGGAAATGATTTTTTGTGTTCATATCTAATAAACAGATGTGGCCTCACACATGTCATAAACCAGAATACTGTACCTGTTGAATGCCATTGTAACAACTGTCCAGAAATGCTTTAAAGATGCATTGCATATGTTACAAAAAAAAAAAAATTACCAATCTAAAAAACATCTCTACAATTGGATACATTTAAATAAATTTAAATTGAAAGTCTGGTTATGTATACTGTCTGGGCCAACTGAGCAGACCGTATACCACGAAAGGACTGTAGTGAGCCTCCGTCACCAATGGTCACTCTATGGCTTCACCAATGAGTTAACTTTTCCCCCGTTTCCAACTTCAATAGTATTTGTATTTTGAATGCACTGAGATGTTTGAATGCTTGAAACATAATTTGAATGAGTCATAGATTCAATTACACACTTTAAGTAAGAACATTGATAAAATATAGTGTTTGTGTAGGAGACACAAATTCAAATGAGAAAATAACTGACCTGTTTCTCAACCCTTCTTAAAGTGTCACTGCTCAATCAACCTATTGTCTTCCTGCGATGAAAAATTCAATAGCTTTTGTTTAATCAAAACCCCCTGAAGCAAAATACAGCAAATTGTTTATCTGGTGCAGACTATTCGGCGGTGCACAGGGCACTCCAGAATACTGTATTTCATGCAAATAAAGCATTCAAATTCAAATATATGCAGTGTTTGTTAAGCAGGGGTTTTGAGAGCTGTGGATGGTTGAATTGTAATGACTGTTTGGAGTGATTCACATATCAGATCCCTTTTTCACTCTTCTCACAGAGGGGCAGCTTAGAGTTGATGCCAATGTGTCCGTGCATCGACCTGGAGAGCCTTTGGGAGTGAGAACGGAGGTCAAGAATATCAACAGTGTGAGGCACCTGGCTAAAGCCATAGGTAAGTAAGAATACGTGTCTAACATACTGAGAAAAAATTTTCCCTTCTGGTTTGAAGAAGGTCTTTTCTAGTTTAAGTACAAGCGTACAGTAAAATCTCTTTGCCATTCCTCTGTACAGCAAGACGTGTCGAGGGAATGAAGTACACTTTTAGCCAGTGGGTTTCAGAAATCTTTTAATCATGCTGCATTGGTATTCACACACACACACACACACGCTTTAGTAATAGCTGGAAGTCACTTTTCTTGTGTGGTTGTCAGATTTAGCCTGGCATCAGTTGGAGGGAATGAGTGTCTCTGTAATTATGCCAGAGCTGAGAGTCAAACTGCAAACTCCAGATAAGCAACATGAACAATAAGCATTTTCACCTCACTCCGTCTCTGTCGAGATGTGCACTGTTGAATGAAACACACATACACACACATAACACAATAATCTCTATCACCAAGTTGTGTTTTTGAAACCAGGAGTTTCACTCAAAAGGAAATCTGACTGAGCTGAGCTTATGAAAATAATGAGTGTTGAAGACCCACATAAACCTGCCTGTCAAGGACGAGAAGATTAAATAGTGCTGTGTTTGAAACAGACAGTAAACAGAGAAAACAGGAAAATGTTTAATCGTGGAGTATGACATGATTCTTTTAACCCTATTTTACATTGTTCCCTAAAAGAAAAAATTATACTATTTAATGAATATTTAATACTTTTTGGTTTGATGTCTTGTAAAGACAGTTATTATATCGTATGCTGTAGTAAAACTAAAGGATTACCAGAGGTTTTCTACAACAGAACAGCCCCCCCACAAAGCTCGTTTAAGCAGTTATGAGGACAAATGCTTATGTGCAACCATTTCTGAAGTACTTTAGGGTCTTTTGTTGGCAGAAGGTTGTGGTTAGAGTTTGATTGGCTTTCTCTTGGTACATGTTCCATAGACTACGAGATCCAGAGACAGATGGAGGTTCTACAGAGCGCTGGGAAGGTTCTTAATGAGACCCGAGGATTTGACAGCAAATCTGGGTAAGGAGGCCCAGAACAGGCATATTTCTACAAGCCCTGCGTTCTCCTGTGATATCAATCGGAACAGAGAAGTGCAATTAGAGGATCTGTGTTTTACATGGTTTGAGTCTCACATTCTATATTGGTTCCTTATTGCATTTTAAACCCGCTTTAGGTTTAGTCAGTGTTTCTAACAGAAGAGCCCCTTCTACTGCCCTTAAACCGTTATAACCACCCAAATAAATAATACAGTACAATACCAAAATTACAATTTTGGACACGTTTCAAAGATTTATTTCATAATTTAATGATTTGATTATTTAAAAAAAAAAGTTATTAATTACAAAAAAGACTTGTTAAAAATCAATGGATGTTACTAATTAAAGATTCACATATTATTACTATGAATTGAGCTGGACATTACTAACAGTCAGGTTAGGGGTTTTTTTTTTCAACAAGGATAATTTCAACTAACAATAAAGATTTTTAAATGGTTAAAAAAATCATTTTCAAATAAATGCTGTTCTTTTGAACCTGCTATTCAACAAAGAGTTCTGAAAGAATGTTGGGAAAAGAAAGAAAACCGCAGTTTCCATAAAAATATTAAGCAGCATAAGAATTGTTTCTTGAGCACCAAATTAGAATAACTTCTGAAGGATCATTATATGGCACTGAACACTTGAGTAATGACTGCCTCCATAACAGGAATAAACTATATATATATATATATATTATATATTTAAGGATATATGAGAATATATTAAAAAGAGACTTCTTTCAAAAACATGAAATATATCTATTTTTGAACAGTTGTGCATGTCATATACCAATCTGATTGATTCAGTGAGTCATTTAGTAAAGGATTCTTCATACAGCGTCAAACATATAATGTTCATTTGTCAGCGAACTGGGCAAAACTTGTCATACTGTTTTTTTTTGTTTTTTTTTTGTTTTTTTTTTCAACATCACAATAGCCAGACATGTTTTCCTGGCATTTATGTTGTGATACAAGTCTTTTTGTCTCCTGTTCAATTAAAAATGCAACCTCACAACTCACAAAATATAATTTCTTGTGCTGTGGCACAGTATATTCTGCCGCACTGGTGAAGAGTGATTCAGGAAATGCTGCATTTAGTCATGGGCAGCATACTGTTCCCCTGGTCTTTTTCTTGTCCGTCTGTGACAGAAGATGAATGTGGTCATTTGACCTCCGTAGCTGTGTCATGGGTTGACTTGTACACTTGACAGCACCAGGCATACACACTAACTCGTGCTCTCTACAGATGACAGAGCAGTATTATTGTGAGCATCTGCCCATGAAATAAAAGTCTCTTCTCACAGCTGTGTCCTCCTGCTCTTGAATTTGAGCTGCTAGCACAAACCACCAATCTATTAGTGCTTAGTACACAACCTTCTTTATTCTACTTTATTCTAATTAGCTAGTCGCAGCACTCTGTGGTCAGATATCTGTACAGTGGATGCTAAACTATAATTGACTTATGGTCTCCTTCTCACATAATTAAAAAAAAAAGTGATATCCATTTATTTGTCATTTGGTTAGTAGCCATGCAATTATCAGGATAATGTACAGTGAGCTGGTCATTAACCCTAAATAAACCCCTTTTGGTATATAATTGCAAGATTAATCTGAAAATAAACAAAAGGCACACAATACAGTTTAATGTACAGTAGCATTCACAGCTGGATGGCTAATGTCCAGTTTAGGGATAGTTAATCTGACAAATTTTTGGGTGAACTATACCTTTAATAAGCTAAATGAATTTTATTAAATATAGATAATAATAAATAAAGTTTATTAAGAAGGCATAACAACTGTAGCGTGTTGTATTGTGGTTTTGTCTTTTGATTATTCAAATTAACATGGATTTATTATTTTATTTATTATTATGTTGTGTTTTGTCATATTTCCCTTCTTCCAGTTTGGTGCAATATTGACTAACTGACTATATATATTTTCCTGTGTATGTGCATTCTGAATGCCTGTAAGAGCCAATTACTGTATCATATATTTTGCTTGCAACCTTTTTTTAAAGTATAACTTATTTATAACCATCTCTCTCTCTCTCTCACCAGTAACACAATTCCAATGAGGGATAAGGAAGGCTTACAAGACTACAGGTGAGTATAACCCTCCATGATCCTTTCAGGTGAGTGAAATCTGCTCCATCCTGTAGAGTGCAACAAAAATAAAAATAAAAACAGAAGAGGACTATAGAAATAGTGATGGAGCAGAGGAAAGATGGACAGCGCATGATAAAAAAAAGGTTAAAGGAAAGCAGAAGAAAAATGGAGTCTCTAGACAGACGAGGGAGCAAAGGAGATGGATGAAAGAGAATATGGTGACATGGAGGGACAGAGAGGGTTCGGAGGAATGAAACAGAAGAGGAGGTGGAGATGTGATTGCGTTGCCTGTGCTGTGATAATGCAGCTGTAGATCCACATAAAAGAAGAGGGAGGGAGGAGAGGGTAAAGTGGTAAAGAAATGGAGCAAATCATGCAGTGCCATCTACAGACCAGTAAACAATACCGATATAACACTTACTACTAATGATTGATTTTTTTTTTTTTTTTAAGAAATTATTCTTTTGTTCAGCAAGTGACAGTACATTTACACTGTTTTATATATGTATATATATATATATGTATGTAAATATATTTATATGTATGTATGTATATATATGTAGGTAAGCACGTGTGTGTGTGTGTGTGTGTGTGTGTGTGTGTGTGTGTGTGTATATAATTTACTGAAATGCAAATCAATTTCTAACCTTTACATAATGTTTTTTTTTCTGGATTGTTTTTATTGATATTCTGTATCTATCTGTTAAAATAAACATACCATAAAAATTGCAGATCCTTCATTTCTTTGTAAGTGGGCAAACTTAAAAAAATCAGCAGGGGATCTACATGAAAAAGTCCATTTAATTTCTCTGTTTTGCCTTTTTGGCTTCATTTTTTACAGAACTAAATGTATTTGAATATCCCATCTGAGCCGTGCTCAGTATGATGCATGTATATATAATACATATATATAATATATATAAAGAGTTATGTACATTTGAATTAAATTCATTAAAACAGCAGTTCGGTTTTTATCACTTAAACGATTACATTAATTTTTAAGAAGGCTGAGTCACCCGTGCTTCTGATGGGCCGCCACCGGAGCGGACACTTTCAGACCGTCAGTGGCTGGACATGTGTGGCTGGTTCAGGTCGAAGAGATATATGAGAGGGGTGTGACTGAGAGACAGAGAGGGCTGGAGATTAGGCCATGAGATGACACACATGCTGTGTGAACACAACAAATGCTGGCTTATCTCTGCACCTGATAAGAACCACGCTCTTGTGTTTCCTCACATGATGCCTTCTGCTGTGTTGCATGTACATACACTCCCTCTCTTTACCTCTCAGGTTCATGCCAGAGCCCAACTTGCCGCCGCTGTTTGTTTATGAGAGTGAAGCTTCACTGCCTGCTGGCGTTGACCCTGCCCAGGTTGTGCTGATTGACAGGCTGAGTGCCCAGCTGCCAGAGCTGCCGTCTGTGAAAAGGACAAGGCTAGTGGAGAAGTATGGCATGCTTCAAGAGCACAGCTTCACACTGGTGGTGAGGAAGTCCACATTCAAGCTGTGCATCTTTGTTTTATTGCACACAATTCCAGTGTTGGGGCGTTACTCATTCCACCTAACAGAATTACGTCATTTAATTAGAAAATAAATGTAATTAATCTGTTACGGTTACTGAGAAAAAATGTGTGATTTAAACTATAGTTACTTATGAAAATGTTAACGATTTCAAAAGGATGTGAATATTTTCACAAATACAGATTTCATTTATTTCATTGACTGCTTTAAAATACAGTTTAGGACCCAGACAATGACATATGCTTATTTGATAACTTTTTTATTTCCTCCTTTGGTTTGTGTATATGCTTTACTTTTTAAAAGAACAAAAACGGCATTATAGCTATATAACTACATCTTATGATTTTAAATTTGTATTTAACATCAGAACGAGCTCAATGCAAATTATAATCTTAATTCAAGTCATGAAGAATTTTGAAACTCAGACAGTAATCAGTGTTGAGTATTGCTGTAAGGTTAACCCTCTCTGCTTTAAAAGTTTGGAAATTATTGACGGTTTAGAAAAAGTTTACATGTAAAAAAATAATTAAATAGTAATGTTACATTACTTGAATGTAGGTTTTGAAATAGTTGAACTAATTTTTACATTTTAAATATGGTAACCTATTACATTTCCAAAGTAATTTTCCCAACAGCGCACATCTGACTGCTCATTATTGCCTTTATCTCACAATTACAACCGTTTCTCATTTTGACTTCATATCACAATTACAGCTGTTTCTCATAATTGCAACTTTAATTCACAATTGGAACATATCTTTATATCTCTTAATAGCAACTGCTTCACTTAATTGAGACGTTATTCCTGCAACTTTAATTCTTGTAATTTCTATCCCAACTGTGACTTCTGATTATCTTTTAATATCTCACAATGGCGACATTAGTTCTCATAATTGCGATTTTATTTCATAACTGTCACATCCTTTTTTACAATGTGACTATTTCTTAAACTTTATCCCCAGAATTGCCTTATTTTTTGCCTCGTCTTCATCAATTGTTTTATTTTATATTCTGAGGTAGAAACAGGCTTCCATAGTTTTGGATGAATCTCATGATTTATTCTTTTTCACTTTTTTTTCATCATAGGTATTTAATATTAATTTAAAAGATTTAAATTCTACTATAACTACTCTGTTTCAGAATGAAGACGGACTCATGGATTACTTTGAGAATGTCGTTCAGACGACCAAAGCAGAACCAAGGAAGGTGATTGGCTGGGTGATAAAGGAGCTGATGGGAAATCTGAATAGTCAGAATCTGAAAGTCTCTCAGAGGTGAGCCAGCACTGAGAAGTCATTCAATAGCTGCGATACATCCAAAACATCGGAAAATAAATTAGAATAAATAATTCCAAGAGAGAAGGGAGACGGGGAGTGTGTCTTTGTGTGAGTGCTGGAGGCTTATTTCCAGTCTGTTTGTTTTATTCCTTCTCACCAACATTGTTTCCTGTCAGTAAGTAATAAATAATGGAAGCTGTGTTCACTTGATGCCGGGGGATGTATGTATAGGAGTGTTTTTCTGGGACTTGGCCAGCTCAGTGATCAGAAACTGCCTCGATTATCACTTTCTTAAGTTCACTAATATGTGAGTGGGGCCAGATTGTGTGAACACACAGAAAGAAGCCATGTTTAACCCATTCAGTAACGAGTTCTCCTGGCTCTTAATGTTTCTAATTCTTGTTCTCCGAGACATTCTGAGAGTACAATCTGTTGTTTCTTTCTAATCTCTCCCTCTGTTTCTCAGTCCCATCTCTCCATGTGCTCTCGCTGAACTGATCAATCTTGTAGAATCTGGTCATATCTCATCTTCAACTGCCAAGCAAGTAAGTGTAAAAAAACCTTTCGTTTGTGCTAATAATGAGTTTGCCAGACCAGTTGTCAGAAGCTATATTGTGTGAGGTTTTCCTTAAACCACAGGCCTGTTTTGTGTGTTTGTGTGTGATGAGCACAGGTTTTCCAGGAGATGTGGAAGGCTCCAGAGAAGACAGTGGGCCAGATAGTGAAGGAGCAGGATTTGTGGATGATAAATGACAAAGAGGAGCTACAGCAGATCTGTAAGAGGATTGTGGACAGTCACCCTGAGGA
Source organism: Carassius carassius (assembly GCF_963082965.1). NCBI lineage: Eukaryota > Metazoa > Chordata > Actinopteri > Cypriniformes > Cyprinidae > Carassius > Carassius carassius. The sequence goes on along the minus strand of NC_081761.1, from coordinate 15,640,018 downwards.
GGTAAAGCCAAATCAATTCACTTTAAAAACTCAGCACAAATATGTAATATTATTACTAAATAGAAACTTTTAAACTATATTTATTTATTGTTCATCTGTTTGTTTATAAAAATCAACTGCTTGCCATCTTTGATCATTTTTGAAAATTAATTTTGTTGTTGCAGGTTCAGATTATCAGAGGGGGTAATAAGAAAGTACTGAACAAATTGATGGGTAAAGTTCAGAGAGAAACTAAAGGAAGAACTGACCCGGTCCAAGTCAGAGCCATTCTAGAGAAAATGGTCTCATGAATTACCCAGCATGCCTCTTTATGGGTTAATGCTGTGTTCTGGACAAGCAACTTAACTTGGAGAAATTGAATTTTCATACATTTGTACAATTGTTCCAGAAAGGTGTCTACACTGTAAAATTTAGAGCTTCCCAGGCTGTTAATATTAACCAATGTTTAGTGCATCAAGGCTGTGTTGTTTTATTTCTAAAGAGCTGAGGATCAGTTAATTCTGGCCTCTGAGACATTTATCACTCAGTGATCATTGATTCCTTAATAGTCAGCTCTTGTGAGAACATTTTGTGTGTGCACAGAATCTCTCTGCTTTAATTTGTTTGCAGCTCTCTATGCATTTTCCATCAGATTTAGATTTTGTGGGATTATTCATCACTTTTAGACTTTTAGCAGGTTAGGCCAAGGTTGCCTGAAACTTCTGCTGTTTAATCACCATTAGCCATTTCCAGCACATTCCAGGTCTGCTTGAATATAGGGTCTGTCAGAGGGTTCAAATAAATGCGATGTTTGTGTACTACTAAGACTTTTTAATCAGAACCAACATATTGAATTAACACAACATAAAATATACATTTTCAAATCATATAAATTGATAAAGCTTGGTAAAATACAGACGCGTATTGGTTGTGTTATATGGGTAGCTAGCGCCATCTGGTGGATTGTGTTTTTTACATACACTTACGTTAAGACAAGCGAGTCATACATGCTTACATACTGTACATTGAATTCCTAATGTTAGTTTTCCAATTTTTTTTTTTTTTTTTTTTTGCTTCTATGGAATTAAGTGCATTCTTGAATACACTAGTTAGGATAGTTCCAAACCATTCCAAACTTGTCAAAAGCTCTTTAGGCAAATGTTTAAGTGAACAGATAAATCACAATGGGTCCTTTAGAAAAACGTTAGAGACATTACTGAAAATGCACTGAAAAAGGACCTAGTTTTGGATAAAACCCCTTTTGCTGAAAGGACTATTCGTGGAATAGTGAGTTAAAGGGGTCATATGACATTGCTAAAAAAAGAACATTATTTAGTGTAATGAAGTGTTTAAATGGATACTCCACCCTAAAATGAAAAATTTGTCATTAATCAGTTACCCCCATGTCGTTCCAAACCCGATAAAGCCTGGAGGCTTGAGACTGTCCCATAGACTGCCAAGTAAATAACAGTGTCAAGGTCCATAAAAGGTGTGAAAAGTCGTTGTCAGAATACTCCACAAGCCACAGGAGACCGTTGACAAAGGATTTAATAAAGTCCTTGTTTTTGTTTTCTTCGCTTACAAAAAGTGTTCCCGTCGCTTCAAGCTGTACATGGATTTGGCCAATATTAACACAGTAAATTACTGTGCTATTTGTTGCCACCCCAAAAGATCATATTTACAGAAGCATTATTTGGGTGTAGACATTTCATCGACAATGTTAAGATGTTTCTTTAGTTATAACATTATCTATCTTTATGTCATACTTGTATGCATCCAAAATTCAACCCTGAAATTTACATACTGAGCAACAGAACAGCCTAACAAGGAGAGAGAATTTGTTTGGCTCTTCGGTTACTGATGCATCAGATTATGAAATTGTCACACAAAAAAAAAAAGTGTCACAAAAGGAATGATCATTCCAGTTGCAGCACATTATTCACTCTTCATAACTTCAGAAGACTGACAATGTTACGGCCCACTCACTCATATGCCACTTCAAAGTTGTGTTAGTGGACAGGAGATATCTTTATTCAAGATGTCATGCCTTCATACATTTCTGACACATAAGCTATTTTCATTTGACATACAAAAATGCTGATCAGTTTCCTGTCTGAACATAAAACAAGAGCAGGTCAAAAGATGAGCTGGTGACAATAGAGACAGGATTTTTTTTTACAACCTACATACAGAACTATAGAGATGTAAAACTGAAGTATTGCTTACCACCAGTAAAGGCATTTTAATATAGAATTTCTAATCTAGCTCTTGATTCCCCAAATGAAGGTCATCTGTGGTACATAAAAATGCATATAAATATCTTTGGATTAACATGCTAAATTGCGTCCTCAGGATGTTTGGTAATCAATTTTGATTGACAGTTAGGGAGGGACTTCATGCAGAACATCTACTTAAAAAAAAAAGTATGGAACAATCAAAGCCAATGAATACATTCAACGCAATTAATCAAATGTGTGAAATATAAACATTTTTAAATATTACTTGTAAAATTCTATTTAAAGGGTTATCGCTAATGTGTATAATCAATATGGTTCACTTGTAAATTTCATGTAACAATCAGTTTGTATCGAAAACATGTATTACTGAACAAGCTCATGTGTTTTGATATATAAGATGGTAAAAATACTTCTAAATCAACTTCTTTGGACACCATCTCTTTTGCATGTGGGTGTTTAGATACACTGGAATTGCTTATCAACTGCTTTTTTTGTACAAATTAAAAAAAAAAAAAGGAAAGATGAATGCAACCCCGATTGTGATCTCTCCGATCATTTTTCCGCAAAATCAATGTCCTTCATGGCCATTTTCAGGGGCCATGCAACTATAACACAAAGAAACAAAAATCTAAATACAAAAGAAATGTCTGTAACAATATAAGATTTTATATCCCTCTAAAATAGTTTTAAAACACTACATTTTAAAATATTTTTGAATGGTTTCTAATGCTCATCACGGTTGCATTTATTTGATATAATTACAGTAAAAACTGTAATTTTGTGAAATATTGGAAATTAAAATACCTTTTCTGTTTTAATACAAATTAAAAAATGTAATTTACGCCTGTGATGGCAAAGTTGAATTTTAGCTACATCTTCTTATTAAAAGCAGGAAAAGTTTGAATTCAAATCTTGGTTAAAACTATAATGAATTTTTCATGATTGTTTTATGAATACATTCAAAAGAACAGTATTTATTTTATAGGGTTGATAAACTTGTATATTGTAACAAAAACATTGTCACTTTTGATCAGTTTATCGTGTCCTTCCTGGCTAAAAGCATTTCTTTCTTTCTAAATAAAATAAAATAAAACGTACTAATCTTAAACGTTTGAACAGTAGTGTATATCTTACCCCATTAAAGACAGACACCTCATACTAATTAACAAGCACGTGTGCTGCTAGTTTCAAAGATGTTCATTAACAACTCATGAAAATGAGAAAGTTCATATCAGTGATGCTCTACACAGAACCAGAACGACTGTGGAAGAATTGTTTCTCAGAGTGAGAGGAAATCCAGCAATCCTACAGATAAGTTACATAAAATGGCCAAGTGACCAGGTTTAAAAAGTATGCTTACTGTATATAAAACTGTAAAGACAATGTTGAAAATTAAGGACTAAAGGAATAGGCACTATCAGTATAAGGCCATTATGGGAACATTCCAGCAAAAAGACATTAGCAGCACTATACAGTCCAGAATCTGGTCCTCAAGTATTGTAATGTCTCCTCACCTCTTGCTCAATGACTGTATGGACATCACCATTTAGTTTAGGCCTGAAATTTAAGTTAAGACATCCAGCATTTTCTCTCTCTAAGTCAACTTTATGAAATGAAGGCAAATCAGTGACTGTTTTATGGCAAGATTCAATGATTGTTCACACAACAGACATATGCTTGAAAGAACCCCCCATCAAAAATATCCCAAAAAGAGAAAAGTCTGAAAAACATTCCCACATTAATTTAGAGTTTACAGTGTAGTTTTAGTGCTTACAATAAGAGCTAAAGTTCAAAAGTTTCCTGGAAACATTACCAACAAAGATAAAAACAGAATCAGAGCTACTGCTCCGTGGGAAGATGAGAAAGGATGGAGTGTTCTTGTGCAAAGGCTGCTAGCTCTTTCAGGAACTCTGTGAAAAGAACTGTGGCATATACCTCAGTTTTGTTTAAGGGAACCACAGTTTTGGGTTGGATATTCAGTTTCGTCTTGATTATGTCTCCTTCAGAACTATGGAACCAATCTGCATTCTGTGGACTCTGAGAGTCTAGGTAGAAACAGAAAAAACAAGTCATTGCACATAAACATTGTCTTAGAAATTATTACATTGTAGTTTATTCAAACTGAACAAGTCAAAAGAAGATGAAACCATTTATACTGCTAAGAGAAAAACAGCTATGCAACCCTCAAAATGAAAAATTAATTCAAGGTTATTTGACTGAATTTAATTGATTTGATATTGATTTACACACTGTTTAACTCAAAATATTAACGGTTTCTTCCAACAGGTCTACTCAGTTTGATTATTTTATTATACAGTTTGAGATTGGTAAGATTGTTAAATGATTTTGAAAGTAGTATCCTGTGCTTGCCAAGGTTGCATTTGGATTTGGACATTGGATCAAAATATATTTTTAACATGTAATTAATTCTTGTGAATGTGATGGCATAGCTGAATTTTCAGCATCATTACTCCAGTCTTCAGTGTCACATGATCCTTCAGAAATCATTCTAATATACTTATTTTGTGCTCTAGAAACATTTCTTATTATCAACAAACAGTTATGAAACCCGTTGTGCTGATTATCACTTAAAACCTTTTTTTCCAGGATTTCTTTTTTATTTTATTTTTACTTTTTTTAATACTTCCTTGCCAAATAAATGTATCAAAATTACTTTTAAAAATCCTATCAACTTTTGAGCATTATATTATATTATATTATATTACTTCAGAAAAAAATTGCTGACAAACAGTAGAAGCAGAGAATCACTGCAGGTCATTTTTATGAAATAGCCACATATTGATCATTTTTATTTTGTGTAGTAAAACAGTTTTGTGTTTTATTAAATCATAAAATAACAAGACTGAAAGGATATGAATCTACTCTGACCTCTAAGTGAACTCTCCCTGGCCAATAAGCAGTGCTGGGCAGCTGTGAGGAGCTCAGGGAAGTCTTTATAATTCGCTGACCACTGTTCTATCTGGTTCTTCACTGAGGCCAGTACCTATAAAATCAAGAAGGGAGATTTAAATTAATGAATAAACAGATTCCATATTCTCCCATATCCACACCAGGTATTAAGATCAATTTCAGGTGATACATTACAAGTTGACAGTCCTATATACAGGTGTAAACAGGGTCCAAATGAAATTGTGATTGGATTACCCAAACCACTTCATTCAGTATGTCTGTAATCAACATACCGTGACTCCAGTAAGGAACTTCTTTGAAGTAACTGCAATTTCTACTTTAAGCATTATATATGTGTAGTAAATATAAGAAAAAATATGCACTTCTTTTTTATTTTTTGTGCTTTATTAACAACAGTCAGAGACCCTCCCCTTGAAATCCAATCCCAATGTCAAAAAGGGGTGTAAAGGTCTGTTCACACTAAGACAAATGTTCACAACAAATATTCGGATGAGAAACATTTTCTGTTAATAAGAACATTCACAAGACTTTTTCTTTTACACAGAAGTGTCTTTTCCATAGCACTGCAAAAAACCTGGCTAGCCAATAAGATTTGTCCTTTTGGTCACATGCTCAGAGCTGCTACCATTACATTCAAGTGTGCCACACACTTCCTGAAAAGTTTTTATCACCCCCTGTTCATAAACCCTGGCCTCTCCATGGAAACAAAAGAGATGTGACCTTAACTAAAAAAAAAGTCAAAGTACACTTCAAATAAATTTTGCCCAAAGATGTTTCTGTCATTTTAAGTATTTCTGATCATGCTTGGGTATGTTCAAGGGTTTTCTATTAAGTTTGGTTTCAGTCAGTTATTTAACGCTATAAAATGTGATGTGGGATCATGATTGTGTGCCTGTGATTGAGTCTGTGGAAGTATGGGCAGAACATTGATACCACAGCTCCATTTTAAGATCATTACAGCACATACTCTGGTTGCAAATGATGCCATCATTTATTGTTTGACTTCCTATCATCATGACAAGCAGGTGTCAGAAATGCAAAAAAATAAAAAAATATATCCCTGCTTATATATGTCTGCTTTTCCATAAGCGCCCACCTACTGTCAGAGACTGAATTTGCATTTTAATTATTTTTGTCTACTTTTTTTTCCCGCATTGGTCTGAACAGACAAAACCAAAATTTGTTATAAATATACAGGTTGGTTTGACAAGGTCAAGGCTTTGTGTGTATTGAAACACAAATTAACACATGCCTCTCAAAGACATGCAGATGAATGTTAAGAAAGTATGGGTTTTCACTATTGCCCCATTTAATGATATGAAACAAGAGGTATAATAAGCTAATTTACTTGTTCACAAATTAAACTTTACTGAATAACGTATCAGATAGCAAGATGATCATGTCGCTTTTACTCTGACAAAGGGGAAGTATTGAGCACTAAACCTTGCTGTGCCACTGTGTGATGTGCCACTGATGTTATTTTAGCAGGTTTGTGCGTCTGTATAATATTAAAGTTATAGAGACAAAGGCTACATTCAGACCACAGCCGAATGTGGCCCAAATCCATTTTTATCCCCCAAATCCTTGGCAAAGTTCACATAAGCTCTTAACATTCGTCTAAACAGTTGACATTTCTAAACTGACCTACATACATAAAGTACTCAAAATATCTGCCATGTTAATCAGTTTAAGAAATGTAGGCTAAAGAAATAGTACTGAACCTGATGTTTAATGGAGGCCAGTGATAGTTTTCGCATTTTCTTTGTTTTTAAACTCAAATTAAGCAGGTGGGGACAATGAATATTGAGTTAGTATGATTTAAAACTACATTCATTCAGTAGATCAGATACTGCATGCACTTCAGTACCTGGTTTAGTGAGCGGACACTAGGCTGGAACACCATGTTTGTGTTGAGAAGGAAGGAGCGCAGCAGGGGCTGAGGGTAAGCAGCTAACTGGGCCAGGATGCCAGTCAGAAGCAAGTTCACATGGAGAGAATTACTTGGCATGTTTTCTAGACGAGACAGCAGTACACTCAGAAACGGACCTGAGAAAGACAAGAGAGAAAATTAAATATTAGTTAAAGTGTAAATAATTTAAACAATACAAGACAAATGAGCCAGAACAACACACACCCAAATATCATACTGAACATTAAACTGAAATCAACACTAACCGATTCCAAATCTCTGCATATTAGTTCATGGGGGCCAAAACTGAAGTCTAACTTCATGAAATACAGTGTCACATAATTCAGAGCACAATTTGTTTATGGTTTCTAGATGCCACTTATTGAGTTAAACAGGTCATATTACTGCTGCATTTTTTATTATACCATATAACTTAATTTTTAATATACATCTTTTTTATAAGCAGGCAGTATACATTAATTCACACTCGTTATTGAGGTGCATTATGGCATTGAATCAGTGCATAATATACCCTATACTTTCAGTCATTATTCCAAATGGCTGTCACTTTAACTATAACGCCTGTTTCACATATAATTCGTCTGCAGTGCGTATGCAGTCCGTGTGCTGAAGCAGCATGGACTCATTGTGCTTTCACACAGGAAGCATTTGCAGTCCGCGAACAATGCGAACCAGTCATTTTAATTCATCGCATGCAGCACAGCAAAAATAGACTCGGTATGTAAACGATCGCTGCACTGCTGCAGACGCACTGCTCCTGGAATGCACCGACGGACAGCAACCGCGTGCAGTGTGAACACTGGAATCCGTTAACATGGGTGCGTAAAAAAAAAGATTTGCAACGCATACACACTGCAGATGGAGTATGTGTGAAACGGGCGTAAAGTGTGACCCTGGACCACAAAACCAGTCTTAGGTGTCAATTTTTCAAAATTGAGATTTATACATCATCTGAAAGCTGAAACAAATAAATAAGTGTTCCATTGATGTATGTTTTATTGGGATCTGACAATATTTGGCAGAGATACAACTATTTGAAAATCTGGAATCTCTGAGGGTGCAAAAAAATCTAAATACTGAGAAAATTGCCTTTGAATTTGTCCAAATGAATTCTTAGCAATGCATATTCTGAATCAAAAATTAAGTTTTGATATATTTACGGTAAGAAATTTACCAAATATCTTCATGGAACATGATCTTTACTTAATATCCTAATGATTTTTGACATAAAAGAAAAATCTATTAATTTGACCCATTCAATGTTTTTTTGGCTATTGCTAAAAATATACCCCAGCAACTTAACACTGGTTTTGTGGTCCAGGGTCACATAAATAAATGCATAATATATTATTGCAATATATAAATGAGTGTATGAAGAATAGTGTGAAAGAATTTAAATAATTTAGCAAAATAAAATGTTTTCTGACCTGTAAAAGGTACAGCATGTCCCTTGCTCCCACTGTGGGGTTTGGTCCCAAAAGTAGATGGTAACTTTTCTGCCTCTGGTGTCTCTGGGGAGAAAGAGTTAAAGTCAATCTCATCTTCCTCCTCATCCATTAGGTCTCTAGGACTCTTGAGTTCACGGTCCGTTTTTGCTGGACTGTGCTGGGCACCCAGAGTCCTTATGAGTTCCTCATACTGGGCCATAAGGTCCTCCCCTTCCAGTGACTTATAGTCTGATTGGGACCCTCTCTTTTTACTGTCCATTTCATCTAATGGGGAGCTCAAGCCATTGCTCATTGATTCTGAATATGTAGTCTTTTGATCAGTTACTGGTTCATCTAACATCTCATGCTTTGCTGCTTCTGTAGGTTTGGATGAGGGATGATACCTATTACAAGAGTCATGAGCATCCCTCTGAGCCACCAGATCATAGACCATAACATCATTCTGGAACTCAGACTCTTCGATGTAAGAGCCCTTCACAATCATACTAGCAGTTCTACGAAGTTCTTGAATGTGTTTTGGGGGCTCGTCCGGTATGGGGCGAGTCTCCGGATCTTCCTCTGGTTGCAGTTGTGTAGGACAAGCATCATAACTATCATCCCACTCCAGCTCCAGTAATCCGGGAGTAGCAGTGTGATCTTTGAGGGGTGGACCGGAGAGATGCATTTGATTTGGAGTTTTTCTGCTGGTAGCTGGTGGCCGAGTCCTACCTGCTTCTTCCAAGGTACTGCACTGGTATCCTTCTGGAGGAGGGTTCTCACCATCGTAAAGGGCCGACCACACACGGCACGCTCCCATACAGTGACTGATGCTGTTTTGTGCATCGTACAAGTAGTGCAGGTAACTGACATCCAGGTAGATCTCTGAGCCAATGACACAGGAGTTACCACAGTCATCCTCCTCTGAGAGGACCTCTTTTGACTCTAGAGGAAAATGTACAAGCAATATTAAATCAGTTACTAATGCCCTTCTCTTTATATTTCATGTCCCCTTTTACAAAAAGAGTATTGCTCTGGAATTTGTATCAGCTATTAAATACTTTAATAACAGGCACAGACTGAAGCGGATTATATAGTCTGGAATGCAGAAATGATGTTGATGCCAGCACTAGTGAAGTTTCAGATTTAATTCCGAAGCCGGAAGTCACTGAGACATGAATAACATTTCAGTCTGCAGACTCGAGACCACTAATCTAAAGTTTGATCTTAGTCATTAAACCTTCAGTGCATGATTTTGTGGAGACAAACAAAGAAGATAGAATCATTTTGTCTCACTTTTAACATTAAAACCTAGAAATCTTTGAAAAAACAACAACACCTTTTTCCCTTCTGCATCCAGTCAAGGGTTTGCAATTCTGCTTCTAGAGAGCCAATGACCTGGAGAGTTGCTTGCCTGGAAGCCAACATGCTTTCCTGGAAGTTTCTGTTCCTGAAGACCTTGATTATCCAGTCTAGATCCATTTAATTGGGGTTGCAACTAAACTCTGAAGGACAGTGGCCCTCCAGGAATAAAACTGGGCACCCTGGTCTACATCCTTATAAGATTTTAGTTTTCAGTGTAGGTCAAAAATGTATACTTTTTGTTATTATTATGACACTTCATACACATTGCAATTCAAAATTACATAAAATAGTACACTCTTCCACAGAAAGTAAAGGAACTACATTATACCCATAGTTCCAATATGGGAGCCATCAGTGCCTTTTGACCAGAGGATAGATTCCAGTTGTCTGAGTGGAGGGGGGATGACCTCTGGAGAACAGCAGGAGGGTGTAAGGGCTAGAAACTTGGCGGCTGATACAGAGTAAAAGTCTCTTTCTCTCAGGACTCTACGCTGACTCAACATCATGTGGTTACAGGGGATCAGGTACCTGTCGGAGAAGGAGAGACCACACATATAGTGCCACAAGAAAGACAGCTAAGCACCAACACTGTGAGACAATATTTAACATACATATGATGCATATCTCATCAGAAATACAACAAATAATTAAATAAATTGAATAGTCTGCACAAATATACTCACTTGAATACCAACTGGAGCATGACATCCTCACAATACAAGCCAATGAGAGTGCGGAATAGGGCCAGCGATACAGTGCCAAGCTGGAACAAAATCACAGCCTATAACAACACACTACTACAAAACACAACTTAATGACAACACTGCATGTTTTAAACAATAAATCTGGCATTAACTGGTTTAAATTGTTTTGTTAATATTGAATAAAATAAAGCTAACTATTGTTTGAGGATTCTTAAGGCTCAGTGCTGTAGGGTATTTTGTTTGAATACACATGCAAACTAATATTTGTGTTCAAATATTAGTCCAATTTAATAGAAAGAGCCTGTAGTTTACCTTTATTCATCTAATTCACCTTCATCTAATCTACCAACCACTTCTTAAAACTTGTGCAGTGTGTCTTCAACCTTTAGTGAAGTTTAGTAGTTTAGCAGTGTTATTAACAGAAGTTCAGTATAGGGTCTGATGGTATAGCCAAATAAAATTAATTGTAATATTTGTGTTAATTTAATTAATTCATTAAAATGTACCTCAAAAAATTAGCATTTTCTCTGGAATAATTAAAAAATGTAATTTTGTTGTTAACCCTGCACAATAAACCTCTTATTATTATCATCATCATGTTTACACTTTGCTGGATATAGTGAAAAGATTTGCAAGTGTGCAGAACATGATTCTATAAAGATGTGAAAACCAAAAACTCGAAAATAAAAACATGGTGTATATTGAAACCTGTGATGCTCTTCACAGTGCACAAGATAAATATGCACAGTCGAGTTTAAAAGCAGTTGAACCATCCCTTTGACATGGCCATAATTATGAGGAGAAAAAGCAAAAATGAAACTGACTCAATGTCTTTTGAAAACTAACCTAAAGCTGCCTCGCGTTTTCTGTGTCTTTACACACCAGAGCCGTGCCTGACGCGGCGCTGGCGCGCTGCTGCTGCTCTAGGTGACATAGAGGAAGACCGCCGACAGACCAGGATCTTGTCTTCATGACAACAATATCTATACTTCATGTTAAGCATAAATATAAAGCCTACTGATAAAGGACACCGTCAACAGTATTGACGGCAAAATACACTATGTTTGACAGGTGAAAATCGATAATTATTTTTATTTTTTTTTAATTAAATTTATATCTGAGTTTCTGTCAACCTATAGACTTTCAAACATCAAATTAATTCATGAATTAATATGTATTTGTGTACAAAATGAAATATAAACATTTTCCTATTCTATTTTGCCTGGAAACGCTTCCAACACGCTTGCGTGTCGCATGAAAAATAGGCGTTGGTTCTATTTCGAGCATACACGCATTTTCTGCGCGTCTCACGCAGGCAGTCTGCAAGCTCTAACCGGTTAACATGGGAGCTGAATTAAAAACGGACACGCCACACAGCTGAGACACTTACGCCATGCATCCAATGTGTCGCCGGCCTAAGTACTGCTTTTTGAGATTTAATTGGCTGTCAGTCAGGATGAAATTGTGGTTACCTGAAAGGGAGTGTTGATGCGGCTGACTAGTGTGTCCAAAATGTGTACATTGTCATGACGATGGAGCAGGATGAAGCTTAGGAAGGGTTGCAGCAATGCAGGTTCAGAAACGCTGCGTATGAAGAGGTCCAGGTATGCTGTAGTGGTCATCACCTCTTCAAGTGTCAACTACAAAAAATAATAATAAGATGCTTTAAATCAAATCTTACTGATCTAGGAAGAAAATGGCTTATGGTCCACTAACCTTGTGTAATGCTGGTGCTAGAACAGGGACCAGAAAACCATTATGAATGTAGCCTACCAGCTGGTCTCTGATGGAAGGGTGGGCCACCTACACATAAAACAAAGCTAAAATAAAATGAATTCATACTGTCTAAATGTATTTTTACTTCCTTTCATCTACTGGGCATATAAAGATAAGTATACTACAATAATGTTTATTTATAGCTCAACCTTTGTCTCCTGACTTCCAGAAGAATGTTTGAACGGTGCAGAGGACGTTTGTATGTGATTGTAAAATGATACATTGTTTGCCATAAACCAGGGGTGTCCAATCCTGTTTCTGGAGGGACACCGTCCAGAAGATTTTAGCTATAGTCCAAATTAAACACACATGAACAAGCCAATTAAAGTCTTCAGGTTCACCAGAAACATCCTGGCAGGTGTACAGGAGCTAAACTCTTTATGAAAGTGGCCCTCTAGGAGCTGGACTGGACACCTCTTGCTATAGATAAAACACAAGTGCAGTAGAAATGAAGTAGCACTAGCACACCTGTATGACAGCATTGCAGAACTCCAAGGAGTTAAGAAATTGCACAAGAGCAGGCAGCTGCTGCCAGTCCTCACGGTGCAGACAGTGCCACTCTTCACTGGGTACATCCAACTTGGTAGGCAAAGATGAGTAAAGCCCACTCAGACCTGTAGCCAAAACCTTCATAAAAATAAATAAATAATAATAAATAAATAAATAAAATTAACCAATTAATTCAAAATACACTTTTAAACACTTCAATAAAAGACATCCATTATGTAATAGCACAACAATCTGTAGCTACATGCTTCCTGGCTTCATTCACTGGCAGATGAATGTAAGGTCAGAAAGGGCTGAGAGTGCATGTAATGCTGAGAATGGGACTCTATTGAAGCAGAGGGTGATGTCAACTTAGTAAGAAGGGTACTCATCCATGGTGTAACTGATTATGCAATTATCTATAATGACTTTACATAAGCATGTACTGTGCTACTGGATGCCCAGACAGGGACCACGGTGGCACATATTTGAAAGGAAAATTTGATAATATTCAGAAACAATCCATGCATTCACTAAAGATTTAACCAGTTTAACTGTCCTGTTGGCTTCACTGACTGTAGATTTAATTGCAATTTCATAAACAGCCAGATAAGATTACTCAAAAGTGTTATTCACGTTCATTATAACTGGAGGCTATGAATGTCATATTTCTTCAGGGTTTGCTAGTTCATATAATGATGATGATGTACATCAGTTGTACATTCAATTCCTGTGTTGTTGTTTTTTTAGTTTGTTTTGTAAATAAATTCAATGCACACAGACTGAAGTAGTTTAAGTCTTTGGTTTTTTAACTGTGATGATTTTGGCTTACATTTAACAAAAACCCACCAATCTGTGCACTGAATTTATTTAATACATGGGTTTCACAATTTGAGTTAAATTACTGAAATAAATGAACTTTTCCATGACATTGTAATTTACTGAGATGCACCTGTAAGCACAATATCATGGCAAAGTAACCTAGATGTAAAAATAGGGCTAACAGGCATGTACAATCAAATTACAATATGAACTTATATAACGGTACCATATTAAATAACACTAGGATTCAATACAGTATTTTAAACAGGTGAAATAGGAATGCAAGTCAAATAGAAATTCCTTTGTATGCACTCAACACTCAATTCCTTTGTATGCAGAAAGCACCATGATCTCTAAAGACTATTTAATTAGATAGTAATTTAAGCAATGCATGCCAATAAAGTAAGCCCAATGCTGCAGGAACTTTGGTAATCCAAGTACAGAATCTGAGTAGCTTGAAAAAAAAGGGAAAGATAATTAAAGAAAGAGTATAAATAAAAGAGGAATATATACTATAATAGACTCATACCGGACAGAAATAGGTGTTCTCTGCTATGTGTTTAGCCACAACATGGTTCTCAGCAGAAAGAGCCATGATGAGAAGAAGCGCATCTCTGGCTTGCTGTCCGACTGACCCTTCTCTGTGTATGAAAGGGATGAGTAGGGAGAAGATAAGGAAATTAGCAGCTCCTTGGTCCTCACTCGTATGGAAAAAAAGCTCCAGGACTGATGGGTCTTTAGCCAGAACACAGCAAAGCTGGTTCAGGAGCAGCACAAGCTCTGTCTCCACAGCAGGGGAGCTTGGACCCGATGGGGAGCCGGAGCAGGATGACAAAAGCATCATCAAAGGCTTGAGCACTGGTTTATGATGAAGTAATGGCTGCCTGGCTTGTCCAATCAGCATCTCATACATCTTCAGTTGCTCTAATTTCATATCATCTGTGAACTCTCGCCTCAGGCTCCAGATAAACAGTCTCTCCAACACGTTCTCCATCACCACAAACTCCAGGATGGGCCCCATGGCTCCGTTTTGACCACACTCCTCCTCCATGAGGAGGAAGAGCATGTGCTCTACATAGTTCTGCACGGCGCTGGCCTCATCGCCAGGGACTGGACCGAAACGGAAGCTGCTGAGTCCTCCGCCCCCACCAAAACCGTGACCTCCACCCAGACCACCAACAATACTGCGCAATGGGTCGTGCTTCTCTAGGATCTTCACCACCTGATAAAATTTCAAGAGATCAGAGGTCATTCACACTGGAGAGAATAGCCAAAGGTATTTTATCACACTATAGCAATCATTTTTCTCTTTACACTTCTCTTCACTAAAAATTACTTTATATATGACTTTCAAAAAAGTTTTATAATATAAAAATAAAAACAAATGTAATAAACAATAATTACAATAAAAATGTAGGTAACACTTTAGAATAGGCAACACATATTAGTTGCTTATTAGCATGCATATTACTAGATTATTAGCCATGTATTAGTGCTAATTAAGAACATATTAATGCCTTATTCTACTTGACCTTATTCTACATCCCTAATCTTACCCAACACCTAAACCTAACAACTACCTTACTAACTATTAATAAGCAGCAAATGAAGAATTTATTGAGAAAAATGTTGTAGTTAATAGTTAACAAGTGTTACCTATTCTAAAGTGTTAACAAAATGTTGTCCAAATGAAGTTCTTAACAATGCATATTGCTTATCAAACATAAAGGTTTTATATATTTATGGTAGGAAATGTACAAAACATCATTTTTTACCCATATAATGTATTGTTGGCTATCGCTACAAATATACCTGTGCTACTTATGACTGGTTTTGTGCTCCAGGGTACATATAATCTATTTCATGCAAATTAGTAGTTGAAACAAATGCAACAATGAGCTCTCTGTCCTGGTGCTGATCTATTTCATTATGACAAAACTCCCCAGGGGTGTGTCAAACTGAGACTGGATTATTAACAGAGCAAAGGAATAACATGAAGGCTTCAGGAAGAGGAAAAGCAAGCAAGGCCAAATGGCATATTGCTCTTAAAGTGTACCATTCCTAAATGCAAACTAAGCAGGAAGGGCTGAAAGAGTGAAAGTGTTAACAGCATTTCAGATTTTTAGAATATTTTAGAACTTATTTGGACAAGTTAACAATAATACTAGTTTGCCTTCAGAAAACTACCCTAATTTCTGTCTTTAGAGTTTATCTAATGGCCTGAACTCATCTTCTGTACTCAAACAATGCCTCTATGTTCTGGATCATTCTGCTGAATCAACAGAAGAGGTCCAGAGCCTTATTCACAGTGTAACACCAATGGGATAGTCCATTCTAGGTCCAGTTCAGGAATTTAAAAGCTTACAAACATACAATTTTCCTTTACTTAATTTAATGATCAGAAACATAATACTTAATCATATATAATATGTAAATACATTTTATGTATTTTTGTTTCATCATAAAACCTTTTATTAAATAAACTTCATACGTAATAAACAGAAAATAACACTACTCATATAAGATTTGGTTAGTACACCCGAGGTGAAACAACAATTTTTGAAAGTTAATCTTTTCACTGAAAAACTAATTCTTTTGTGGATGAGGAAAAAAAGCATATATCCACAACAAATAACAAGTATCAAGAAGGTTGTAAAGGTTTATGTTAATTCACCACAATGAGCATCATATAATTTTTTTTTATTTTGTCAACAGTAGTATCATGTATACTTTAAACATTAGAGAAATGGAATTTAAAAACAGCACACTAGGAAAAATGATAATATAACAAATATTACATACCTGTGCCCAGTGGTTTCTAAACACAATCATGCATGTTTCAGGGTCCACTCCTTTCAGGACCAGTGGCTGGCCACCTCGAGTCCCATTGGCAACCATGGATGTCATTGTTGTGCTCTCACAGCAGGACTAAACCATCATGAGTGCTGGAGTGGATGCCGAATATAACCAAACATGGATTACTGAACGGTAGCATTAGCATATAAACAGAAAAAAAGTAAAAAAAAATAATTAAGTGTACAGTCTAAATAAATCTGAACAGAAAAGTAGATAGTACATGTAAATAAAAGTATATATATATATATATATATATATATATATATATATATATATATATATATATATATATATACTAGTGGTTGGCCGTTATCGGCGTTAACGTGCTGCATTAACGGAAGACTCGGGGCCATAAAAAAAATATCGCCGTTAATCTATTCTCAAATTTGGGTTGGGAGCTGGGTCTATACAACGCGAGCTATGATGACTTTCACCTTGATATTTTAGCGTGGATGTATACCTAGCCGAATCTGTAGGGGGTGAGAACGAGTCTTTAAACCTGTGTGTATGCCTACTGTGAAATTACCACATCAAACGTGACGTGCTAACATGGATGCAGCTGAAGCCGCCGGGTTTCCTTCAGGGAATTTTATTTTTTAAAGAAGCTTCCCAATGGAAACCTCGACAAGACGCACGCCTGTTTCACACATAATCCATCTGCAGTGCGTATGCAGTCTGCATGCGTTACGTGTGTGGTGCTGAAGCAGCACGGACTCATACTCATTGTACTTTCACACAGGACGCGTTTGAAGTCTGCTACTCAGTACGTAAACGATCGCTGCACTGCTGCAGACGCACCGCTCCTGGAACGCACTGACGGACCGCAACCGTGTGAATGCTGGAATCCGTTAACATGGGTGCATAAAAAAAATACGCAAAGCATACGCACTGCAGACGGAGTACGTGCGAAACAGGCGTAAAGTTGTTTGCACCTTGTGCAATGTGGAATTAGTTTACAGCTTTCTCAAGCAGTTTGTGATGCATTTTGGAAACATGAGATGAGCCCCTGGTCTATTGCACCACCTGTCTTAAGAAACCCGTTCTCAAAGACTTACTGTTACTTTTAGTCATTATTTTATTTGGGTAGCACACATATTCTGAATGCCTTTGGCAGAATTCAAATGAGCCATTTTAATCTAGATTAATCTAGATTAATTCCAAGATTACAGTGAGATTAATCTAGCTAAAAAAAATGTATCTATGCCCACCACTATATATATATATATATATATATATATATATATATATATATATATATATATATATAAATATTCTATGAGAAGAAATACTGGCACAGCACAAACCAAGCACTAACAATAACAGTTAAGTTGTGGTCTGTTTTAAATGTGCATCACTATTTCAGTGGCTGTCTTGGCAACAGCACTGTGTCATCTTTAAAAAATCAAAGCCTTTCAAGCAGGATTTGCTGTGATAATGTGGCTGCCTAAACATAACGCGAACTAATGAACTCAGCTGTCATCACTTAAAGATGCTAATTAACAGCATGTGGATGTGAGCTTTGTGTTATGCAATATTATACAGTACAAGCTGCATCTTATGTCATGCTTCCTAAAATATAGAAATGTAGCAGTACTGCATAGCTTGCTCTCTACTGTATATGCAGAGCTATTTTTAACAAATCAATAAAGAGACCCACAGCCTTAAGCATTTAGATAACAGCTATTGGCTTAAACCAAATGTGTGTGCAAGCACCAGTGATTATAGATGGATACAAAGATACTCTCTGTCTCCTCTCAAAAATGTGTGTGGGGAGTATAAGCTATAGTTTCTGTGGTGTGTGTGTTTAGTCTAAAGAATGAGCTAAGGCAACAACAATAGCATTCTCCACAATCCATGTGGTCTGAAGGCTTACTTTATCTGCGTGTTTAAAAAAATCCACACTTCGCAGAATGCACTGTAAAAATCATACAATTATGCAATAACCCCAAAAAAGAAAATGTTTTTGATATATTTTTGCACACTAGGTATTCATATTCCTTCAAATGTCATGAGATGCATTTTGGGATGCTGTTAAAACAGCATTCAACAGTTCCTCGTGTAGGCTTTTTTCTATCATTCACTAAAGCCTTTAGATGAACATTTGATTTGATATTTTCACAGGAAACTTTCTGCATTTTTAGATTTTCCAAAACATTCTGTATGATTTATAAGTTTGTTTCCTCATGGACCCTCAAAAATGTCCCCACCAGGTCAAAATTTACTGGTATTACTATCCTCATGGGGACGTTTGGTCCCCATAACGTGATACATACCAGATTATACCACACACACACACACACACACACACACACACCAACTGAATTTGCCATGTAAATATTTACGCAATCCTAATCAGCCAATCAGTAGGCAGAAACCATTAACCACGCCTGGATTTAGAGCGAATCACAGCAGAAAGCTCAGTTTGAAACACAAATGTGAAGGAAATAGAGATACATATGTTTCTGGTTACACGTGGGGGCCGTCCACTCTCATTAAAACACATAAATCCAGAGGAAAGACAGTCAGAATGGATTTTGAATTCCTACCTACCACTGCTGAAAGCTGCTGCTGGAGACACGGTATTTTGCATGGCAGAAATCATTTTCATCTTCAGAGGGCTCAGGAGCTCTTTAGAGACATGTAGATTGAGATCTAGTCAATGCAGATTCTGAAAAAAAGAAAACAAATGGGAAGAACAGTTTATCTGTGTTAATGAGAGCAGTGTGAGTGAGATGATCAGGGCCAGGAAATGACTAGATGGATCAGAGCAGTGACAAAGAGGTTTAGAATGGTACGGCAGAAGAGCGGGAATGAGAATGAGGAAGACACGAGAAGAGGAGGTGGGAACTCAGAATCACAGAGGGGGTGGGAAGGGGATAGAGAAAACTTCTGTCTGTGGAAACCTTCAAGGGAAACTGCACAAAATCTAAAATAAAGCTACTCTAAAACCCCATTCAATAAATGGATAGTCCCACAGAGCATGAAAATACTGATCCCATGAACCACTGCAGCTAAAGGAGTTGTGGTTAAACTGCTGTGAATACATTTTTCCCCGAAGGAGACCTTTGTTAAGTCCAGGCCTGCAAAAAAATACTTTTTTTAAATACATTTATAAAATATAAAATGTATACATTTATGATATCAGAAAATACTTGTTTAAAATAAATGCTGTTGTTTTGAACTTTCTATTCATTAAAGAATCATTTATTTTTATTCATTCATTCAGATTCTTGATGAATAGAAATTTTAAAACAACAGCATTTATTTAATTCACAAAAATGTATACTGTTTTGATGCTTGAGCACCATATCAGTCCACCATATAAATAAGCATATCAAAATATTTCTGAAGGATCATGTGACACTGAAGACTGGAGTAACAGCTGCTTAAAATTCAGCTTTGCCATCACAAGAATAAATGACAAAAAAAAATTATAAAATATATTTTAAAATGTATTTCAACAGTTATTTTAAACTGTAATAATATACTTTTTTATTGTATTTTTGATCAAATAAATGAAAATCTAGTGAGCATAACAAATTTATTTATTAATTATATATAGCCACTTTTTATATAGCCACTCAATAAAATCACCCAGACTGTGTCAACACAGAAGGCTATTTTGTAATCATTCAATAAATGAAAAGTTATAAAAAATAAAATAGGAAGATTAAAAAAAAAATCTTCATTGTCATACAAAAACAAAAACTGAATTTCTACCCAAGAGGTGTGCAGTCATTGAAAGTTGCCTGGTTCAGGGTTGCAAAGGGGTGGAAATATCCGCTAAATTTCTGGAAACTTTTCCAAATTTCTGGAAATGTTCCAGGACTTTTTGGAAACTTTTGGAAAGTTTCCTGAAATTTACCAGAAATGTTCTGCTCCTTTGCAACCCTAGTCAGGTCATGTCTAAAGCTCACTTAAATTTGCTGTAGATCATTATCGTGAAGTTATGATGCCTTGAAAGTTTCCTTACATGAAGCCTTCATACAAAACCACTGTCAGTTGAGTCATTGATTGGGTAGCAAGGCAGCCGTCTTGGGTTTCAGACACATACTGCAGCTGTGCATAATTGCACAAACAATGTACCAGTGTCTATCCATGAATGGTGGACAAGTGCATCAACTGTTAAGCATATGAACCTGGCAATTCAGCAGCATTATGGACTTTTACTGATCGATCCAGTTGACTAGACACAAAAAACACATTCAGCGATATTGTCTGAATGCTATAAGTAAAATGAGCTTCAGATAAAACATTTTAAGATAACTTAAAGTACTGCATCAAAGGCAGCGTTACTTGCCAGGTCTCACAGTAATGCCTGGACTCAAAACCATCTGAAGAGGTCCAGATGAAATGCACTCACAGGAAATGGCCAGGGTAAGTGTTCTGTTATCAGAAAAACGTGACCCAAATTATGCATACTGTATGCTCTTTAATCAGTGTGAGGGGGTAGACAGAGGAAACCTCTGGAGGGGAAAATAAACTGAATTCTTGATCTTGTTCTACTGCTTCAAAGAGATCAGTGGAGATACTGGGACAAATCTGGGACAGGGTCTTTCTAAAGATATTAGGGAAATGACTTTCCTGACTGAGCAGCACAGATGTCTTATCTTAGTAATGTGGGTGCTTGAGAATGAAGTCACTCATGAGCACACTGGATCTGTGTTTACCTCAGAGTAACCACACTTATCCAATTAAGCTCATTTAGCTAATTATGTTAATTCAATACTTGCCGCTTCCTGAGAAATTACAAACCTCAACAAGAATATTTATGGTAAAGATATAATTTAAAAAGACAGTCTCACAACACATGTCCATTATGGCCTGTTTAGAACCGAGAAGCTGGTTTTTATCTGGGCACCAATGCTTGTCACATCATATAAAATAGGCCTGAAATGACGTTACCCTTTAAATGTCACTAGGGTGACAATATGAGCCATTTTCCCAGGACGCGTCCTTGACAGGATTTTTATATTGCCTAAATTAACCAGATTTTGGCTGTTTGTGCTGTGCAGATCGATCATTGTATGACATTCATAAGAGCTATAGAGAGCAGAGCAGATGGCTCCTTATGTATTAAAATCACTCTCTTGGTACTTTGGTGTCATACAATGACGGGTAAATTGAATGAACGAACAAACACCTAACATGTACTGTATGTGTATTTGCATTGCTTTGATCATTCTCTGTAGATCTCACCTTCTCACATGCCACGATTGGTTGATTATGTACCATACCTGCATGTTATTGGTCAAACTACTTTGGATGTTTTAGGCAATATAGAAATCCTGGCAAGGGCGCGTCCTGGGAAAATGGCTCCTATGGTCACCCTAAATGTCACGTCACACCATTGGAAAAACCAGTTCTGTTTGTAGTCACAGAAAAACTCACAGAGCCTCATAAGTGCACCCGTTTACATACGTGACAAAAAATCCAAACAGTTTTTGAAGTTTCAGGACTGAGAAAAGGTAGAGTTTCCTTTCTTTTTTAACAAGGTCATTACTTTAGAATGTAATGTGATACTGGTCAGGGCTGGACTATTTGCTTGGAGTCCCTTTGCGATTGACTCTCCTTTGAGAATGGGTTGGGTTTCAGCCCTGCAAGCCAAAGGGAGTGTCCTTGGAGCTTTTCATGCTGAAATATGGCCAGCAAGTCAGTCCCACCCTATCATAGGGCTGTCATAACTTGTGTTGGAAATTGTTTTCTGTAGAGCCATCCACTAGCACTTGCCCAGTATGTGTCCACACCATATGTCTGACTGCCAGATGTCAGATCAGTAGCTCAGAACTTTCATTTGAAGCAAGGTTGAAACAAGGTCAGTTAAATTAACAGAAGCATTTTTTTTTTTACAGACAAAACTCATTATGGACTCTTTAAAGTCGTTGCATTTGGACTCCATGGCTAAAAAATAAAGAGTAACTTATTTTTACTCATACTGGGTAAAAATATATAAATGTATACTTTAGATTTCTATACTATAAACCAGTGGTTCCCAACCCTGCACATTTGGCATGTTTCCTTTCTCTCAGGTCTTGGAGTCTCTACTAATGAGCTGATGATCTGAATCAGGTGTGCAAAACATGCAGTGTTGGGGTGCCTCCAGGATGAGGGTTGGGAACCACTGCTATAAACAGTGTATAAAAGTATAGTTTAGTATAACACTAAACAACTGAATTATTATTATTATTAAATGCTACAAGTAAATTAAGCATTACAAAATTATTAATGTTCAGCATAAAAATGGTTGTTCATTGAGATTTGCTAAAGATTACATTTAAAAATTAGTGTTTTTAAAGATTAACTTAAATGAGTTTTAGATCATGGCAAATGTAATTAAATAAAAAGAGGTAAATTATAATATATTAAAAATCCAATAATACCATCATTAATAATCCACTATGGCCCTATAACCAGTATGGGTCCAATACATTAGGAATCCTTATAAAATGGAAATACAATCCACCTTAAATAAAGCTAATTTTTATAAATGTTTTCGTTTTATATACATATATATATATATATATATACATATATATATATATATATATATATATATATATATATATATATATATATATATATATATATAGCATTTTTATAAACAAGGG
The DNA here is from genome assembly GCF_963082965.1 of Carassius carassius. Taxonomy (NCBI): domain Eukaryota; kingdom Metazoa; phylum Chordata; class Actinopteri; order Cypriniformes; family Cyprinidae; genus Carassius; species Carassius carassius. The sequence continues at coordinate 15,616,900 of NC_081761.1, read as the reverse complement.
TATTTAGCTCACTTTTGGCTTACTTGTCTATTCAAAGATTTACTGATCTAAATCTTTGAATTATCTTCATTTCTGAACTTAGTTAATTAGCATATTGTGTAATAGTAAAAAAAATGTAAATTGCCAATAACTCTAGTCATGAAAGAAACCTAAATATAGAAAACATCAACATAAAAATGATGAATGATTGCATTACCAATAGACAGTAATACATGGTTTTTGATCTCCTAGCATAAGACTTTCATGATGGAAACACCTGGCCCTTGTTCTCTCTCTCTCTCTCTCTCTCTCTCTCACACACACACACACACAAGCAGGCAGGCACTTGAAGGAAGGACATGCAAGCAAATCAAAGCAGGCATGTTTGTCATGATCAAGCACTGTCTGAAGACACACAAGGGGAATTTACTGGTGCCCATGGTGACTGGGTGACGTGAGGGCTATCACAGTGACAGAGTCTACTGAAACATTTACAACAGATGCAAAGAAGAGATGACTACAGCATCAAGTACTGGTTCTGGTTTAGGTCCCAATTTCTGACCTTAAGGTAAAGTACACATGAATTTTTTTTTTTTTTTTGCTACATCTGTCCCTGGCAATGCATTAAGATCTTCAAATGAATGTGTTTAATATTTATGCCAAAAGGCAACAGATAACCAGAACCCTTATCATAATTTTATGGCCTGTGACATTATATGCCTCTTCAGTAATACTGAACGTTTTACTGTACACACGTGAGATGCAAACGTGCAGTGTGTTTACACTATACACTCAGTGCCCTACCCAGCGTTCAAAGCACCTGATCTGCATAAATATTAACAAGCCACCAGTCTCCATCCTGATTGGTGGAACTGTGCACGTCTAGAGGTAACTTGGGACCAGTAACTATGGAGATCTTTGCAATCCTAATGGTGGTACTTATGAACAGGGAAGCGTGTTGGGAAAACAACGGGTTTACATAATGCAAGAAACTATGCAAATATGGTATGCCTGCATGTTTCCATACCAAAACATGGTTTGTGTTTATATTATGTTTTCAGAGTGTGTCCACACTAACAAGCAGTAAAAAAAAATTATCCTGAGAAACTGAACTGAAATCTATGACACAAAAGAAAGCAATCCTTCCCACAGAAATACACTTTCTAAAGGGAGAGGGTTTTATGGAGCTGCCTGTTACACTGAGATAAAGCAAAACTATGGTGGCCTCATTAAGGCAAACAAAGGAACAGAAGTCAGGTGTTTGCCTTCCGCAAAAAAGCGGAAGGCTTTGTGTGAGAAATACTGAAGGCACTGCAACTAAAAGCAGCTGGGACCTGTTATGCTGAGACCATTGCAATCATGTACTCAAAGATATTCTTAAACAACATATATCATCAAAAACCCCAATCCAACAGCATAATCTAGAGCAGAGGTCTCCAACCCTGCTCCTGGAGAGCCACTGTCCTCTAAACTTCACTTCCAACCCTGCTCCAACGTACCTGTCTGTAATTATCAAGTATCCCTGAACACCTTAATTAGCTAGTTCAGTTGCGTTTGATTGGGGTTTAAGCTGAAATCTGTAGGACGGTAGCTCTCCAGGAGCAGGGTTGGTGAACACTGATCTTGAGTGATGGTATGAATTCAGATGAGCATGATTGACCAGTACAAATTGAAGGAGTGTGATTACAATATAAAATGTATGAACAAGCAGTGCCTGCTGGAGAGAAACTGTGACAACCCACTGCTCCCAAGCTACAGATTAGGAAAAAACATCAGCCTTTGGTGTACCTGCATGAACCACAAAGAAAATACATTTGCTGGGATTGACCCATGACAAGAGAGAGGCAAAAAAGAATGCTATGGGGTGTATTTTGGAGACTGAAAAACAGATAAAATGGAGGGACAAAAAAAGCAAAAAACAAACACAAAACGACAGGCAAAACCAAGCAAGCAGGGGTTAACAGGTGTTAAGTTTACATGTCAAAGAAGAGAGAGAGCACAATATAAAGTAAACAAAGCCAACTCTTAGCATAAAAAAAAACAAAACAAACAAAAACGCATCAGTATCATGCCAATATTCCAACAACAAAACACTATTATAATTCAGGATTTGTTCATAATATGTTTATTTAATATTTGCCTAAGGATAAAAATCCTGTCATAAACTGCTGAAATCCTGGCATAACAGGCATTCTATACTCTTAAAAATAAAGGTGCTTCACAATGTCATAGAAGAACCTTTTTGTCTAGATGGTTCCATAAAGAACCTTTAACATCTGAAGAACATTTCTGTATCACAAAAGATTCTTTGTGTTGAAAGATTATTAAAAGGTAAGAAAGAGGTGGTTCTTTAAAGAACCTTTGACTGAATGGTTCTTCTATGGCATCCCTTTATTTTTAAGATTGTGTAACATCGATGCCTTCCTAGCATTTCTTATGTAGCCTACCAACTGAGAAAATGCTGTTTGTGTAGGTTTCAAAGGGGGAGGACAAACAAAATGAGAGAGATCCAAAAAAAAAAAGATAGAAAGAAAGAGAATGTTTGCACACAGAAAGCTCTTATGACATGGTTTGTCTCACAAAGCAAGAGAGATGCATGCTTGCTCCAATTACATGAGTCAGATCAAACGCAGATATAAGAGATACACCGAATGATTTTAAAGTATGATCGCTCTTTTCAGTCCAACTGAGACATTTTTTCATATAAGCATTCAGCACCACTCTTTCACCAGGAGTATCAGATGATTCAATGCGAGTAAACCAGATTTATGAATAGAACATAATAAACCAGAAATGAATTAAATAACTAAGGCAGGGATAATAAAAAAAATGTTTGCACAACATTTTGATATAATTCTTAGTTCAAGTGATGTCATAATCAGTCACTGTTGCCATAGCATTCCCTACCGAGTCTAATATCACAGCTATGCAGTCCAGAAGGTTGGTTGTGTTCGTGTGTGTGTGTGTGTGTGTGTGTGTGTTTTAATCCTCAGCACAAAACAATGCTGAAACACTAGGGGAAGGTAATAGCTACAGCTGGAATTGTCGATTGAAGTTTAGACTCAAGTTAAAGCTGTTAATCTGTTTTCTGTTAATCGGTAAATGTTGTACAATATCAATCTGAAGTGTTTCTTCTTTCAGAAACCAGACATTGCACTGTATTAAGCCAGGGTTATAATGAAATATGGAACAAATCTGAAACATAAAATAAACAAAACATTTGAAAAGTTGAAAATAAAATTACTAACGGGAAATTAATAAATACTAAAACGGAGCTAAAACTAAAATAAAAGTAAACCTAAAGAGAATAATTTGTGCACATACTATAACAAAATTTTTAAAAATTAAACCAAACTGAAAAAAAGAAAGAAAATTAATTATGAATTGAAATCTTTAATACTATAAATAATATTAAAATAAAAGCATTCAGCTTGACAGCTGCTGGAATGCATCATGGACAAGCTTTGGAATGATATGCATGACAGTCAACTGTGACAACAGTCTTTTGATGCTGTAAGCAGTGATCTTTAACACAAAATAACTAGAACAATCTATTTCTGCTTGTTTGTAATTTGTAAAAACATCCAGTTACAAGTCACATTACATCACAGGTGCAACCAGAAACTAAGATGTGTGACTTCTTTCACCTGTTGCAAAGAATAACATCACAAAGAGGAACTTTCTCATACACACGCTAACAACTCTCTACAGAGCAGCATTTGTAGAGCTCTCCTGCGTTCACACTAAATTTATCAGTGATTTTCAGAGACTCTCCCACTGTTGCCATATCTGTTGGTTTCTATGTCTGTTTCTTCATCCTTATTTCTGCTCAGCTCCTCTTTCTTTCCTATCCCCATCACTATTTGCACTATCTTGGTTGTCTGATTATCAGTGTGTAAACATTTGAATTTACAACCAACTCTTATTTACAACCAACTCTTAACTTGCTCAAATTACCAATCCCAGCATTGCACTTTAAATAAAATTGATCCAATGGTTAAAACATAGATGTGATTCCTTGTTAAAATGATCCCATAAAAGTAACATAATACACAATCGAATCTTAACACTGAATAAACAATTAAAACTCGGTGCATCAGTTTAAGTCTGCAAACTATAGGCCTAGATTACTATTATATCGCTGGGGAATAAAACGACATTTTCTAAATAAATAAATAAATGATTAAAAGCTTTGCTTCATTTTTTATGTTAGGCCTATAAAGAAGAAGCTAAAGAAAGTATTTCAGTAAACTACCCAAGATCTATAGAGTAGACTAACGAGTGTGCGTATGAACAACAAGGTAGTTTATTACTATGTAGTTGGTTATGTAAATAACTCGGATGTTGTTTAATGGCTCCATCTTGAGTTGTCTATTTTCCAGACAACCTAGAACAACCTGTTTACGTTCGAGCTGGAATAAAAACAATTTACACAACTCCGCTTTTAAGTAACATATAAAAATAAAACAGCAACAACTTGGACAATATTGTTAAATAACACATACTTCGCCTTTAATGTCCAAACGCTTTTTTCTTCCACACCTGACAAAACAAGCTCTGCTTCCCTGTGTCATATTCCACTGTCTTTAAAAATATCATAATCCCGTCTCGCTATCGTTTTCATAATGTTGTGCAGTTCGCAGGCGAAGGTTCTGTTGAGTCCATCAGACGAGATCTGTGACGCCACTGACTGCGCTCGCTCTGTCACCTGAAGCGTGGATTAGAAAGGTGAGCTCGATCACAAGCCCCGCCCCCGCTCTCTACACCCGGCCAGTGATTGGCTGCTGCTTGGGCGCTTGCTCATATTATTTTTTAATCGTCTGTGTTGTAACATTACAGTTATGAGGCCATTCACGGTACTCACACGATCATAGTCCAACAGAAGAGAGCTACATTTCTTCTTATTAAGTTTCCTTAAAGTATTCCATTTCAGATAACAGATTTACAATAATTTAAGATGGGCTTAGCCTACCGTATAAAAACTCGCCACAAGAATAAAAAATAATTAACAGTAAATTATAATGTCTTGTTGCTCTAACGCACATTTTTTATTTTATTTTATTATGAAAATAGATACGTAATTATCGATAATTAATCATATATTAATAATATATTAATATAATATTTGATCATATCTTTAAATGTAGATTAAAAATATTTGGGACCCATGTCTTTTCTATGGGTTCAGGTTGGCTGTAATTAAAGTATATTTATCTTTTCTTTCGTGCGCCCCCCATCCCTCCTCCTGTCCAGTTAGTGGCGATAATGAACCTAAAACCAACTGTAATAAGTGAAGTGAAGTGACATTCAGCCAAGTATGGTGACCCATACTCAGAATTTGTGCTCTGCATTTAACCCATCCGAAGAGCACACACCAGGAGCAGTGGGCAGCCATTTATGCTGCGGCGCCCGAGGAGCAGTTGGGGGTTCGATGCCTTGCTCAAGGGCACCTAAGTCGTGGTATTGAAGGTGGAGAGAGAACTGTACATGCACTCCCCCCACCCACAATTCCTGCCGGCCCGGGACTCGAACTCACAACCTTTCGATTGGGAGTCCGACTCTCTAACCATTAGGCCACGACTTCCCTATATATCTAATATATCTAATATATCTAATATATCTCAGAAGAAGAGCACTTGTCTTAGTGGTGAATGAATCCATACTAAAACACTAGTATTTCAAAAAGTCAAAAGCACTCAGTGATGGAAGAAACTAAGCTTTTTGAATTATTATACTAATTGCTTCGCAAAATGACTCACTTTTAGGAACTGGTTTCGGAAGTGCTCGAAACATCTCACGCTGGAGACACCTGCTGGTCAAAATGTAAATAGCACGAGAACACAGCCCAAGAGAAGCTCTAAAAAGTGGCTTTACAGAAATCAGACGTTATGGATACACACTGAGTGAAAAAAAAAACTATCTAAAAATTTGATTTTTGCCTCGAGCCAGGGGGGGATGCGGGGGGATGACAAAAAGCATCCCCTTGGTAAAAACACCATCCCCAATTACCATCTCAATTAGATTATTGATTATTAGATTATTGTGTATTATGTAAAACTTATCATGCCAATGAAATGTTAAAATGAACTACTTGTGATGATTCACAAACTAAAAATCAACCAGGACAAATGATACAATAAATATACCCCTTGGAAAAGGAGAGGCTAAGGCAATAATCAAAAAAGAAATTATGAAAAAATGGCAGGACAGGTGGGATGTGGATAAAAGTGGAAGGAAATATTACAGATTGCAAAAATCTATTAATGCACAGGGGGTGAATAGAAGTAACAGAAGAGAGGAGAGTGTTTTAACCAGGCTAAGGTTTGATCACACAGGATTAAATAAAACATTGGTTTTAATGGGTAAAGCCAATCTGATGAATGTATAGAATGTAGGTCCAAGGAAGATGGTGAACACGTATTGTTGCATTGTAAGAAATATAGGGATGAGAGGATGAGACTAAATCAAAAGATAAGTCAGGTAGGAAGAAAGTGGAATATTGAAGGTTTGTTAGGCACAACAGGAGATAGGGTAAAGGATGCACAGAAAGCAGTTGTACAATATTTGAAAAATATAGGAATATATAATAGGATTTAGGTAGGATTTTTTTTTGATTTTTTTTTTTTTTGATTGATGATATAGTCATGATAATATTTTCTCATGTTACATACTCCTATACAGTAGGTGGCGGTATGCACCTTTATAGTCATGGTTGCAATCTGCCATAAAACGAAAAGAAGAAGAAGAAGAAGATTCACAAACTATGGGTGCTTCTCAATATCCCTACTCGTCTCCTCGCTCCTCCGTCCTCCATCCTATGACCCGGAAACCGATCGAACACAGCCATCTTGAAGGACATCTCAATTCTCTAATTGCACCACGAGGAGACGAGGATCGAGGAGGGAGGAGGCTTCATGAGGAAGGATGAGCGAGGATACACAGGTGTATCCTATGCGGAAGTATTTTATCGACTTAACGTGACGCACGTATAAATTCTCCTCCCCCTTCACATCTGTTGTAACAATTTTTATTTATATTTTACCTTTTCACTTCAAATAAACCATGCATGTCATATATTTCAAACAGGGCATCTTGCTTTATTAATATTTATTATGAATGTCTTAATTAACAAACTTTAACAACATAAGGGCAGATCCCTTTAATTACAGCTGATGACACTTTGAAGTAACGCTGAAGGGAGCGAGGATAAATCATTTCACTTGATTCAAGTCCTCCATCCTCACGTCTTTTCCTTGCGTCCTTCCCTCGCATCCTGAAAGGGTGGAGCTAAGACACGAGGAAAGGAAGCGAGGAAAGGAAACGAGGATGCACAAATATGAATTGAGAAGCACACGAGGATGCACAAATATGAATTGAGAAGCGGGTGCCCTGTTTGAAATATATGACATGCATGGTTTATTTGAAGTGAAAAGGTAAAATATAAATAAAAATTGTTACAACAGATGTGAAGGGGGAGGAGAATTTATACGTGCGTCACGTTAAGTCGATAAAATACTTCCGCATAGGATACACCTGTGTATCCTCGCTCATCTCTCCTCATGAAGCCTCCTCCATCCTCGATCCTCGTCTCCTCGTGGTGCAATTAGATAATTGAGATGTCCTTCAAGATGGCTGTGTTCGATCGGTTTCCGGGTCATAGGATGGAGGACGGAGGAGCGAGGAGACGAGTAGGGATATTGAGAAGCACCCTAAATTGCGGCGATTGGTCAATCAGAACTCGGGACTGCGCACAACCGGAAGCAAATTTTCGTCATTTTTCGCGTTACTTTTGAAGTTCTTTAAAAAGAAGACAAAAGAAAAGGTATGATTTTTTTCTTAATTATAATTTAAAGACATTCCCCGACATTATGTTAGTGTGCTGTATATGTGACTGTGAGGGATTGAGAGACGATAGTAGAGCTGACATTATCGATTCACTGAGTTTGCAAAAACTCTAAATTTTATTTAAATTTAATTTGAATGATTCAATAAATCATTTATTAAAACATGGACTTGCTGACACCGACTGGCGGTTTTATTGTCATCATTATTTATCCAAGACAGGCCTAAACCAGCCAAGGTGCCAGCACTTCTAGCACAAAAACACATTGCATAAAGCAAAATATTGACCTACGGTATATGTGTGTGTGTGTGTGTGTGTGTATATATATATATATATATATATATATATATATATATATATATATATATACATATACATAAAGCAGAATATTGACCAAAATTCCTCAATTTCAGGCACCAGAAGGAAAAAAGCTTATAAATAGTAGTTCATTTAATAAGGCTATTTTTCATAAAATAAAAGCCTTTTTTAGAAATTACACATATTTTGTAGTCATTATGTAAAATTAGCCAAAGGAACACCAACCCCCTCCCCGTAAGAAACTGACCACACCATTCCCCCTGAAATATTTGTACAATCCGAACGTTTTTTTTTTTTTTTTTTTTATTGTACCAGGACTGTAACAGGTTTTGAGAATCAGAATCAGAAAGAGCTTTATTGCCAAGTATGCTTGTGCATACAAGGAATTTGTTTTAGTGACATAAGCTTCCAGTAAACAGAGACAACAACACACAGACAAAAAAAAACAAAAAAAAAATAAATAAATAATAATAAAAAAAAAATTACAGGAGAATTACAAATTGGCAAATAAATAAGTGTATAAACAATTGTGCTATAAATGATAATGGAATAGGATTGAGTGAGATGCAGGAATGTTCTAGGATGGAGGGGTAACAAATAAATATAAGGATATTGCACATTTTTGCATAAGTTTAAGTGGGAAACATTTAACTGTTCATGAGGTAGATTGCCTGGGGGAAGAAACTATTCTTGTGCCTTGCTGTTCTTGTATTTGCGGCTCTGAGGCGCCGGCCAGATGGCAAAAGTTCAAAGATGGGGTGACTTGGATGTGAGGGATCCAGAGTGATTTTCTGAGTCCTTTTCCTCACTCTGGATGTGTACAGTTCTTGGAGGGTGGGCAGGGGAGCACCAATAATCCTTTCAGCAGTCCGAACAGTTCTCTGTAGTCTTCTGATATCTGATTTTGTAGCTGAACCAAACCAGACAATAATTGAAGTACACAGGACTGACTCAATGACGACTGAGTAGAACTGTTTCAGCAGCTCCTGTGGCAGGTTAAACTTCCTCAGCTGGCGAAGGAAGTACAACCTTTGTTGGGCTTTTTTCACAATGGAGCCAATGTGATTGTCCCACTTCAGGTCCTGAGAGATGGTGGTTCCCAGGAATCTGAATGACTCCACTGCAGCCACAGTGCTGTTCATGATGGTGAGTGGGGAAAGTGCAGGGGGGTTTCTCCTAAAGTCCACAGTCATCTCCACTGTTTTGAGCGTGTTCAGCTCCAGGTTGTTAAGACTGCACCAGACAGCCAGCTGCTCAACCTCCTGTCTGTAAGCAGACTCGTCACCGTCCTGGATGAGGCCGATGACTGTAGTGTCGTCTGCAAACTTCAGGAGCTTGACAGAGGTGTCTTTAGAGGTGCAGTCGTTGGTGTACAGGGAGAAGAGCAGAGGGGAGAGAACACATCCCTGAGGGGCAGCTGTTTGACATGAATTTCCCCAGTCTCACTAACTGTTGCCTATCTTTTAGAAAGCTGGTGATCCACTGACAGATAGAGCTAGGAACAGAGAGCTGGGTCAGTTTGGTCTGAAGGGTTGTTGGGATGATGGTGTTGAAAGCCGAACTAAAGTCCACAAACAGGATCCTCACATAAGTCCCTGTTTTGTCCAGATGTTGCAGGGTGAAGTGCAATGCCATGTTGATTGCATCATCCACGGACCTGTTTGCTCAGTACGCAAACTGCAGGGGGTCCAGTAAGGGTCCAGTGATGTCCTTCAGATAAGCCAGAACCAGTTTTTCAAACGACATCATGACGACAGACGTTAGAGCCACAGGTCTGTAGTCGTTAAGTCCTGTTATCTTGGGTTTCTTTGGAATGGGGATTATGGTGGAGCGTTTGAAGCAGGAAGGCACTTCACACAACTCCAGAGATCTGTTGAAGATCTGTGAAAAGATGGGGGCCAGCTGGTCAGCACAGATTTTCAGACAGGCTGGTGTAACGCCATCTGGGCCTGGTGCTTTTCTTCTTTTGTTTTTCTTGAAGACCTGGCGCACATCATCTTCACAGATTTGAAGAGCAGGAGGTATGGAGAGGGGGATTGCAGGAGGTGTTAATGGTTGTGTAGGGAGATGGTCAGAGTGGGTGTTGGGGGTTTCAAATCTACAATAAAACTCATTCAGGTCGTTAGCAAGTCGTTGATTAGCCTGAGTGCAAGGGGATGGTGTCTTGTAGTTTGTGATGGCTCTCAGTCCTCTCCAAACTGAAGTAGAGTCGTTGGAAGTAAACTGGTCTTCCAACTTTTTAGCGTAGGTCTTTTTAGCCGCTCTAATCTCTTTGTTCAGTGTGTTCCTGGCCTGATTGTACAAGACCCTGTCCCCATTTCTGTAGGCATCCTCTTTGGCCTGGCGAAGGTGTCTGAGTTTTACTGTAAACCATGGCTTATCATTGTTGAATGTTAAATAAGTCCTGGTAGGAATGCATATATCCTCACAGAAACTAATATAGGATGTTACAGTCTCTGTGAGTTCGTCCAGATCGGTGGTAGCAGCTTCAAAAACGCTCCAGTCTGTGATGTCAAAACAAGATTGTAAATCCTGCTCTGTTTCGCTGGTCCATCTCTTCACAGTCTTTACTACAGGTTTAGCAGATTTAAGTTTCTGCTTGTAGGTCGGTATAAGATGAACCAGACAGTGATCAGAACGTCCCAAAGCTGCTCGTGGAACAGAGTGATATGCATCCTTTATTGTGGTGTAACAGTGATCCAGTATATTACTGTCTCTGGTGGGACAGGTAACATGCTGTCTGTATTTTGGCAGTTCACGGGAGAGATTGGCTTTATTAAAGTCCCCAAGAATGATTAAAACAGAGTCCGGGTGTTGTTGTTCTGTGTCTGTGATCTGATCAGCGAGTTTCTGTAAAGCTGAGCTCACATGCGCTTGAGGTGGAATGTAAACACTAACCAGAATGAAGAGTGAAACTCCCGCGGCGAATAGAACGGCTTGCAGTTGATAAACTGCGTTTCTAGATCAGGACAGCACATCTTCTTTAACACAGTTACATCTGTACACCACCGTTCATTGATGTAAAAGCATGTCCCGCCGCCGCGCGATTTCCCCGTTGATTCTGCTTCGCGGTCCGCTCTGAACAGCTGAAAGCCCGGCAGATGGAGTGCGCTGTCCGGTATGGCGTCATTCAGCCAGGTTTCCGTGAAACACAGAGCAGCAGAGTGAGAGAAATCCTTATTTGTCCGAGAGAGCAGAAGGAGTTTGTCCGTTTTGTTGGGTATAGAGCGGAGATTTGCGAGATGGATGCTAGGCAACGGCGTTCGAAATCCGCGCTTCCTGAGTCTGACGAGCGCTCCCGCTCGCTTTCCCCGTCTGCGCGTCCTGAAGCGCTTGAAATGTGTGACATCTGTGATGTGGTCTCATGAATTGTATTACACCTAGCCTAGAAAATGCAGGCTGCATTGTAAACACTATACATTTAAATAGAGAAAGATGTGTAACTGTAACAATAAACAGCAAAAAATGTGCACATTGATTGAAGGCCAATAGTGCAGTCTTGAGCAGTTGTGCTGTAAAGTTGAATTGTTCCTGGCTATTCTGGTTGGTGTTTTTGCTGTAGAACCAATCTAACAGTGATATTACAATTGTCTGCTGGGTGAGGTATAATTTCTGTGATAACTAGATCAGAAAGTGTGGACAGGAGATTGTGGTGGTCCAGCTGAATAAGGACAAAAGTTTTGCCAGCCATAGAGTTTCATCAATTTGGAACTGCAGGTGGATTACTTCTGTTGTGTTGCTGATGTGTGTGAGTACAGGTAAAAGTGATGGTAAGAGGGTGAGATATCTTGTAAAATATGGTCTAGACATCGGTATACATGGAAGAGAATGAGATTAGTTTGTAGAGAGCAGTGACTGGTCGTGGGGTGTAGAGAACTTTCTGCTGATGGTTGCCAGCTTATTCACAGAAAAAATGCCAAAGCTACCAGCTTTCAGAGAGGCTGGGAAGGAAGTCTACCACTAGAGATTGCTCCAGGTGGATCTTAATGTCATCCAAGGCTAGTAGTTGATTGTTACTTTTCAGAGGAAAGAGGGCAGCATTTCTCCAGCACATTATCTTTTTTTGTGAGTGTTTTGATCATAAACATGTCATTTTATCACTTTAACACTATCATAGAAAAAGTAGAAAATCAGAAGCTTATCTTACTCATTTTCTTATAAAAAGCATTGATTGTTTCTATCATTTTTCCCATGTCAGCTTTCCAAGTTAATCACAAAAAAAAATATTCTGACTGACTATTTGAAAACAAACACAAGAGGGCAACAGAGCATCACTTTCTGTGCATTACTGAAACTCAAAGAACCTTAAATCAGTTCAAACATTCTGATAATAACAATATAAGTTCAACAACTAAAATGTGTAATCAGAAAATAAAATAAAATACAAATATATATGGCATATGCAACAATAGTTCAAGCTTCAGTGGTTAATGTGATTTAATGACTCATTTGCCATGTAACTTTTCAAATATAATGTGCGTCTTTAAGTGTATAGAGAGAGAGAGAGCCCTCCTGACTGCTACCACACGCTGTCTGCTCACCAGTCTAATAAGTCCTTTACTTCAACAAGACATGCCTACAGTAGTTCAGGCCAGCAGACTGAGATCCCAGCCTGGCAGGGTAAGGTTCACACTGCGCCTTTCAGGAATCAAGTGGTAACCTTGGAAGTGATCCCTCCTGATGATGGAGACCCAGCCCTACAGTATATCTGTTATGCATTCACCTGGATCGCAAACAGCGCTTTAAATAAGATCAGATCAGCTCTTTGTCTGCTTTAGTGGACAGCAGAAGGGGAAGGCTGTCTCCAAACAAAGAACAGTACCTTGTAAGCAGTCATCTAGAGCAGTGGGCTGGGCTTCACCCAACACCTATGTGAGACTTTAAAATCTCAGTATGGAAGCAGTCTTGTCCCAACATTCATTGAATATTTGCAAACCTTAGCTATACATGCCTTGATAGCTAGCGTACCATGCAACCTAGGCTAGTGTGTCATGTTCTTTTTAGTGTGAAGAGGCTTTCTTCTGGCAACCTTTACAAACATGTCATACTTGCCTGTTATTTTCTGTCACAAACATTATCATTTAGCATGTTAACTGAGGCCTGTAGAGTCTGAGGTATAGTTATATGGTTGTCTGCAATTTCTCAGAAAATTAGTACAGTCTGACCATAGGGTAAATTTCACAGGACATCCACTTGTGGGAAGATAGGTTTTGGAAAGATTGCTTGGAAATACCCTTATTATCCTTCTCAGATTTATGGGAGCAACAGTGCTGATGTCTTTCTTTCTTCTGTGGTATTGTGTAAACACACACCTGAAGGCTCCAGATCAGCAAACTGCCAAAACTTCTGCTGTTGTAGAGATACTCACACTTGCTGATGATACGTTAATCAAAGGTATTTGATTAGCAGTGCCTGACTGTTACTTATCCTCTTTAGGTCAATGGTATATACATTAACAGTAAGGGTATCCCTGTCACCCATGGCTTTTCCAAATTTATTTATTTTATTTATTTTTTCAAATAAATAATGACACTGTGTGATATGTCATGTTTTTTATTGTTCATCTGAGTTTTTATTTTACAAATTTTAAGACCTGCCAAGGACCAGATTACTTTTATTATTATTATTATTATTATGTCCTGATGGAAAACAATGACATTCAAAAGGGTGTTCTTTCTTTTTCACATGACTATATATATATATATCTATATATCTATCTATATATATATATATATATATATATATATATATATATATATATATATATATATATATATATATATATATATATATATATATATATATATATGCGCAGTTGGAGTAAGTTCTTTTTAGAAAATAAGTTAGCCTAGCTTTGTCATATTTTTCCGCCCTCTGCTGAGCAGCATGCACAGACGCGCGTGCACAGCATCTGTTAAAGATGCTCGCGCCGAGCTCAGGGTTCAGTTCGTCACTCTCCGTTTAACAGACACAGGTCTGCGATAACTCTAGTCATAGAACTTACCTTTCATTAAGTAAGAGTTTTCTTAAGTTTTTATCGTCTGCGAAAGGGAAAGTTCATAATCTCGTCAGTTTTGTGCAATAATAACACGGACATATTGTTAATAGCCTACTAATGGCTGAAGCCCGCTGTGATGATGGAGATGAAGATTTTTCAAATGCTGTTATTACGAGAAGAAGAAATTCAGCAGGTTAGTGCTTTAGCTTCACAAGACAACAATTTCAGTTTGTTAGCCTAATCAGAGATGATGAATAGGCAACATAGCTAATATTATCGCAAAAGTAGAATTTCAATTTCATTGAACTTCCTTTAAATTTAAGCTACTTTGTTTTTGCTTTTGCAACTTTGTTCCCTTTTTGTAAAACAGATATTTAGGATAAGAAAATCAAACAATATCAAAAATATATTTTACATTGTAGACATTTAATTGTTTATTATTATTAACCTATTCCGATAATTTCTCTAATTTTAAATAGGTCCTGTTAGTAGATACACCAGATAATATAAAACTTGGATCATACATTAGTGAAATAAAATAACTACTAGCTGTCAGTCCTATCAAATGTTTGAATTCATCTTTGAAAGCATTCCTTACTCCCAATTAATTCACTCAATAAAGTGAATGCATTTTTTGTTTACAATATTAATAATACATTATCACATTATTTATTTATCCAATGGTGACCCATATTTGACAGCAAAGGAAAACACATTCTGTGAGAAAATGAAAAGAGTTGCACTCAAGTAATACATGAATGCCTCTTAACATGCTGAACAGATTAATCCAGCATAATTACTTGATAAATCAACCTTTTTTTATTATTTTTTTTCACAATGCTCAAGAAATAGTGGGTTAATAAACTTGAGTTATGAAAAATCAGCTGAAGTGTTTTCTTAAATGTCAGTTTTTTTTTTATTTTTTAATGACTTTATGTTTATTATTTAACCTGTAAATTTTTTAATAACACTGAACAGTAATCAAATGTTCCAGAATAGTGGGAAGTTCCTCTTGCTCTCCTCAGCATTACTCTGGGTGTATTGGTGAGTCAGCTGTTGAGTGGGAGATAAACCAGCAGGTCACAGCTTTCCCCTGTGTTGACACACAACAGGTGACACAACTGAAGAAACATGAGGCAGCAGCTGTGCTTGCTGCAGCCTGTGTGAAAGTATAACACCTGTGCAGCCTCATATGTGTGTCTGGATGGACGGCACTAAGTCCTGCTAAGTCTCCTAAAGTCATGAAGAAATGCTCCAGTTTAAACATGTTTCAGCAGACTATGAACTCATAGCATTATCTACTGTCTGCATTGGACAGGATGTACCTGCCAGGAGAGCCTTGTGTTTATTAATAGTGTTCCTGTAGCTCAAGTGGTAGAGCATTGGGCTTGGGGGTTCGATTCCCTGGGAACACGTGATAGGTAAAAATTGATAGCCTGAATGCACTGTAAATCGCTTTGGATAAAAGCGTCTGCTAAATGCATAAATTTAATTTTAATTTAATTTTCAATTTTAATATTTTCTTGTTATGCTTTTTGAAAGTCTTTTCAAATCCTAATAGCAATCATTAAGTTAAGTGGTCTAAATGTATTTATATTGGATGTGGAAGGCTTAAGACCATAAAATGTTTGTTCAATCATATTGCTCGGCCGAGGGCTGCAGTAGGCTGTCCTATCACCTGTCAGCATGTATTTGCCTGCCCCCGTGCACCCTGTTCAGTGCATTCCATTACGCTATTGCAGAGCATGCGAGAATGGAAGTGATTATTATTGTAATAAAATGCACTTTGTACAGTATTGTTTTCTTACGGTGAATGTGGTGTCTATAATAGTGTGAGTTTGACAACTCTTCCAGCATTGCACTGTCAGAGTGTCTGATTAGAGTATGTGTTGTTTGTTGTGTCTTCTGGGAATGTTCTATGCCCAGAGAAAGTGCAGTGTGACTCTGATATATTTAATCATCAGTGACCACATCAGGCCTCTGTGTCAGTGGCATTTTACATTTAGAGGACAGACGTCTGTGATTTTTGCCTGTTGGCTTCTCTCTGATTTCTTTAAATACAACATTTTTCTTTGAATAGTTATGTTGTACAAAAAAATAAATTGTGCCTACAGGTAATATAAACATATTATAATATACAGTACATCCTTCTATGCAAAAATGTTTGACTGTGCACAGGGTGTTAGTTTCTGTTAACTCTTCTGGTAACTCACCCTCATGTTGTTCCTATGCTGTATCCATTTCTTTTGTTGAACACAAAATAATATCTTTTGAGGAACATGTAAGGAACTGGTTTACATTGTATTGACAAAAAACATTTAGACATTTATCTTTTGTATATTCTAGTAAATAATGATGACAGAATTTTCATTTTTACATGAGCTATTCCTTTATGTTGTGCCAGTGCCATCTCTATGATTTGGAATGAGGTTTTAAGAACAGGCCTGTAGCACTGTCAAAATGGATCTAGTTTCTAACCTGTGCTGTTTGCTGCAATCTGGAAGACTGATTTTAGGTCAGTGTGAAAAGGTTTTGTCTCTCCGTACAATGAGTAAAAGTGTTGTCCTGCACGGACAGGCTTTACACACAGAGACACTCTGTCAGCACAAATGCATCCCATAGACTGTTCATAATGCCTTCCAACTTGTCTAAACCAGATCTTTATCCACAAAATCCCTGTATCTCTTTTTTTTTAGCTGAGAATAGAAATCACTTTGTCTCAAAGTGTCATACATTTCAGAATGAGAGCCTTCTTTAATCCTTCATAAATTCTATTTATCCTTTGCTTTTTTTGTGCTTTTTTCCCTCAAAAGCCCTGTTTGCACCTGGGGCAGATTGCATAAAACACTTAAAAATGTCTTAGACATTAGTCATCTATTTTTTGTCATAACTTGTTAAAGTCAGTTAATACAAACTTGGATTTATTAAAGTTAAATCCAAAATATCAGACTCATTACAATTTGGAGAACTTAAGAGTTTCTCAGTTATTAAGACATGGTCTTAACATAGTGGCTGTGTTTACACAACCTGCCCATGGTATTTACATCTGTCTCATGTGATCCAGTAACAAGAGGTAGGCAGAGACAGACTGTCATTTACACCTGGTATTAACATGCATCCCCTGTTGCCACTTGGGATTAAATTACATTGAGTCTTATTTTTTCACCATGTCACTGTGTATTTAAATAAAACACCAAAAGCTGGCTTCGATATTTGATTTGTATCATTCTTAGTCAGTGTCAGGCACAATGTTTTTGTGTATGAAGAATAACGTAGGCCTATATTAGTTATAATAATGATTGTACTGTATTAATATGACTTCTGGAGAAGTATGACCAACACAAATTGCTTTAGTTTGAAAACATTGCTGAATTTTCAAATACAATCATGCTGCAAGTATCAGAAGTTCCGCGCTCAGGAGAGGTATGCGTAGTATTGTGTATCGCACCCGAGCCCAATTGATCCGCGCTCTGGCCCACCTCTTCCGACCGAGCCTGGGATGGCTAAATGAACCGGTGTGATCACACTAGCAATTCATGATTTTTAGTGTCTCTCATGGTTCACAGGAAAATGCTGCTCCACATGTAATCCTTCTCTGCAAGAATTATGAGTGTGGGTCACTTATAACATGCATTTAAAAACACAACCCAAGCCAACCATCTTCCCAAATTTGTAATGAGTGTCATTTGTAAATTTGTTGTCAGCTAAAGAGAAGCCATAAGGTTTCCCTGTGACTTTTCCGAAAAACAAAACCTTTATAGACAGTCAAATATAAGAGAAATATTAGTTTTGTAATGGTACTGTAGTTCTGTAAATCATTATTATTATTATTATTATTATTAATTGTTTTACTATTGCTATTATTATTATTATAAATATTTGTATTAATTTCTTTTTTTTTTTTTTTTTTACAGTGGTTTTGTACATGGATATATTTGCTTATTGTAGTACAAATTGGCACCACCAATCAGGTTTGTGCATGTGAACATGTCAAGCCATATTTCTGTTAATGCCAGAATTTCTATTGGGAACTTCTGTCTCTTTATACGGATCTGAGACCGAGACCAGTTTTGCATAATCCCTTGTAATAATATCAGTACTCTTTTAAATGAGAGCTGGTTGCTATCCTGCTATCAGCACAAAACCGCACCATCTTCCTGGAGCAGTAACAGTGATAAAGCAGATAATGTATTGTGATATCATGATGTATTTCTTTAAACAATGAACTGCTCGCATTATTAAAGTTGTCATCTGTACCGATAGATAAAGTATATGATGTTTTTGCATGGAGGGCAAGTATGTGTGTGCGAGCATATTTGACTTACATTGGTTAACTAATGTTTTAGTGCACCAATGTCAGAAGAGCAATACTTCCTGATTGACTGCATTCCTGCATGACACCCTGGTTTAGTCAACATACCTAATGAAAAAAAAGACGTCACTTTCACCGGGAGTTGTGCTTCCTCTTTCAAACATTTGAATCAGAAGTTGGGTTATAAGTCTGCTTACTGTTCTCCGCAATATGCAGGTAGGACTATATATTTCCAGTTCTTTGATAAGTAATGTGTCTTATTTTGCAGCTAAATGTATTATTTTGTCTTTTATACTTGTAAAAAATACAATGTTTAAATGTTAATAATATAACAAACTCAAATCAATGAATTTACAGATGCTATTATAAGTGAGGTAGGCTATTTCACTTTCTCGTAGCTTTGGCAAACACACACAGAGAGTCACAGTAAGAACAGAAACTGGACCCAGCAGGTGTGTCTGGGGACAGTGATAGGTCAGAAGACAACTGCGACAAAGACACACAAAGACCCTTTTGCCAAAGCAGTCATTATGTTTTATGAGTTCACTTTCATTACCTGGGGAAAGTTAAACATTTTCTATGAATGCTCAGTGCCGTCGGGAGCAACAAGGATCCTATTTTTGTGTGGTGTAGTGGAACATGCTGGTCTTGTTCTACAAGCTTTGTAGTTTCATAAGCTTTGTGTTATATGTGTTATAAGTTCAAATATGCTCAAAATGTGTTCAAAAGTGAAAGGGGAGACAAATGAATGTTCTTTACCTCTGAATCTGCTATAAGAGCTGTTTGACTGGACCTGAGTGATGTGAATGCTGTGCAAGGTTTCATGAAAAACTGTTGCTGTTGTAGCCTTTAGCTCTCTTTAAAGCTTTGCTCTTTAAAACAGGTTTATCAGGATGGAACGTACCATTAACCAGCCGAACAGACAGCATCTCTACTCCCAGATCTGCCTGAGAATTTAGTCACTGCATGTAGCAAATATAGATTCACAGACGGTTAAATAAAATGTGTTACAAAGAAATGTATAGCTCATGCTTTTTGTTTTGTGTTTTGCAGACCGTTCAGAAAGAAATAAAACAGAACACTTACATATAAGGTAAGATGGAAACGACATCCTCACACACCATTTGAGAACTTCATATAATATGCAAATAATGAAGTAAACCTTAATAAGATTATTTTGTTATGCACTGTTAAAAGTTACAATTGTAATGGAGTTTGCTGATTGTCTAATACTTGAGGCTCTAGTACAATCATGAATCAATCTGATTCAACAACTCAGCATCAGTGTATTGTTAGATGCGTCGTGTAAATGGCTGGCAAAAATTAACCAGCCATTGAAGATTACAAATTACATTTTGACCTCTCACAGTATGCAAGATCAAATTCATATGTGCTTGTTGAACATTTAACTTCAGAATAATGGCCATTAATAGTGAGGCGCTTTTCTGGCATTTAGGGATTGGCTCACTTTCAGACACAAGAGCATCATGGGTGTTTAATAATGTCCAACAGTGAACATGCAGCGTAGGAGAATTTAGAAATTTTTCAGCATTAGCGTTTTCACCACAGTTGAATTTCCACTAAATCTCAGATGATGTATTACATTGTATATCATGGATGTAAATGGCATTCTTACAATTTTTTTTTAATGAAATGGCTGACTTCTGCTAAAGCTAATTTCATAGCCAGCATCTACTGTATCTAAAAATATGCGCAGTTAAATATTTACACTTTAAGGTATATTTACCTTGATTGTTTTATTAACAGATCACATATTTGGTCTCAAGAATGCTCTTGACTGATAGTAGCCAAATACAAAAACTTTATTAGGGGCAAAATTGCTTGTTGTGTTGAGAACAACAGATTGATATAAATAATAACTTTATTAATCTCTTCGTTTATATTATATAGTGTATAACATACAAAATAATTGACGCTTTTTGATGGATTTTCATATTTTAAATTTAAAGTGGGTCAAGAATAAAACACTAAAGTCTATACATAAAAGGTATTTCAAAAGTAAATTATCTCACAGTTCTGAATCAACCTGTGACAAAACGGATGGATATTTGTGCTTGCTTCTTACTGAGCTAGTGATGCCTGTGCAGTGGGAGACATCAAGGGTGTGAATCTAACTGGTCAGCTGGTTCTCATTTGAAGCAGAGCTAAAGCTGCCTTTGAGAGTTTGCTGGTTTACTGGCCAGACTCTCTCTCTCTCTCACACACTCACTCGGTGCTTATGACACATCACTTCAGCTATGCAGAAAGCAGCAGCTTTAAAACGTCCACATAGTCAGGAAGTGAAGTCTTCTGCTTGAAAGATCAAAGAGCTTTTACCAATGAGCACTGTAGTTTTTGGAAGAGTTATTTGCTCTTTGGGATTCTTTTAAAACTTCATTCATCTACTAATCTAAGGTATGAAATAGATGCCTTTGTATCTTTGATGTATCTTTAGGTTTAGTGCCGTGTTGAGTTGTCCTTTGTTTGCTCTGTCTTTTGGCACAGTATTATTATAAGATCCATTTCATTGCGCTGTTCAACACACTGGTTAAACCAGTAGAAATGAGCAAGTCTAGTTGTAAAGAAAGGAAAGGACATTACATTGAGATGTAGAATAGTCAAAGCAAAGTTTTTATGAAGTAACAATGCAATAAAAGTTAACATTTTGTGTGTGAGAAATTAACTGTCACCATACTTTGACGAAGATATTGTGGTAATAAAAAATGTTAGTTATAAAAGTACATGGGTGTATGTGTTAAACATTCTACTGTACTGTTCAACAGTTTGGGATCAGGGATTTTATAATGCTTTTGAAAGAAGTACCTTATGCTCACCATGGCTGAATTTTTGGTCAAAATACCTGTATGTAAAACTGTAGTATAATGAAAATTTTTACAATTTAAAATAACTGCCTTCAATTTTAGTATCTTTTAAAATGCTATTTAAGTCAAGTCACCTTTATTTATGTAGCACTTTTAACAATAAACATTGTATCAAAGCAACTGAACAGCATTAAATAGAAAAATAGTGTGTTAATAATGCAAAAAGGCAGTTCATCATTGAATTCAATGATGTCATCATTCAGCTCAGTTCATTTTAAATAGTATCTGTGCAATCAAGTTGACAAAATTGCTGGCAAGGAGCCAAAACTATCGGTCAAGGAGCCATCGGTGACAGAATGGAGAAAAAAACCTTGGGAAAAACCAGGCTCAGTTGGGGGGCCAGTTCTCCTCTGACCAGACGAAACCAGTAGTTCAATTCCAGGCTGCAGCAAAGTCAGATTGTGCAGAAGAATCATCTGTTTCCTGTGGTCTTGTCCTGGTGGTCCTCTGAGACAAGGTCTTTACAAGGGATCTGTATCTGGGGCTCTACTTGTCCTGTTCTCCGCTGTCTTTCAGGGATGTAGAGGTCCTTTCTAGGCGCTGATCCACCATCTGGTCTGGATACGTACTGGATCCGGGTGACTGCAGTGACCCTCTGATCTGGACACAGACTGGATCTGGTGGCCACGGTGACCTCGGAACAAGAGAGAAACAGACAAATATTAGCGTAGATGCCATTCTTCTAATGATGTAGCAAGTACATCGGGTGTTATGGGAAGTGTTTCCGGTTCCGGTTTACCTAATTAATGCAGCCTAAAAATCCTTTAACGGATTTGGATATTAAAAGCATATTAGTATGTTATGTTTAAGCCAGGTAAAAGAGATGGGTCTTTAATCTAGATTTAAACTGCAAGAGTGTGTCTGCCTCCCGAACAATGTTAGGTAGGTTATTTATATGAAATAGGAACCTTATAATAAATGTCTTCTCTGGCACATTGGACCAATTTAATGCATCATTGCTGGATGGAAGTGTACATTTTTGGTAGTGTGTGTGTGTGTGTATATTTTTTGTTTTGTGTTCATGTGCATTTGCTTGTGTTCATGTGCATGTATGAGCTGGAACAGATTCTTCTGATCAGAGTTGATGACCTTAAAACCCCTAAAACTTCAAAAATACCCTACAGACCAGGAATGCTTGTCAACATCGGTTTTTTTTTTTTGTATTTTGTTCTGTTTGCTTTTTTAGTCAAGGACCCCTTTCTTCAATCAAAGCAGCCTTTAAGA
Source organism: Carassius carassius (assembly GCF_963082965.1). Lineage (NCBI taxonomy): Eukaryota > Metazoa > Chordata > Actinopteri > Cypriniformes > Cyprinidae > Carassius > Carassius carassius. Next base: position 15,594,344 of record NC_081761.1, on the reverse strand, counting down.
GATGTAAGATGCTATGCAAATCTAGGTTTACTTAACTTTCATACATAGTAGATTTATTTAATTAAAGTGTACATTGTAGGAATGTCACATTCTTACTTTATATACAGTATATATATGGTCCAAATGCTAAATGATGTAAAATCTTCCAGCTTCTGCAAAAGCTCACTCACAACCGGACTGCTCCAGAGAAAGAAGGTGAGTTTATTGAAACTATTTTAGACTTTTTAGCCATTTTTCATTTATAGAGACAGTGAATTGTTTATAGTAAGTGATAGGTTGGATCACAATATAACAAAAACTTGTTTCCAACTCGCATCTCTTGTGTAGACAAAATGGCTCAGTGTTTAGAAGAACATGTTTCAACTGCTAGGCTACACTTTTGTCTGTCTAAAACACTTAATCAGTCTCATATGCTCATTCAAGTTTATGTTGGATACAGTTGCTAACATTGACAAAATAACCTAGTATAATCCATTCAAACACATCATTACAATTTTAAGGTGGTAAAAATACTTTTTTTATCCCTAAAAATTATTCCCTGGCTGTATTCCTTTAAAAAAGGCTTTTGGTTAGTACAATGACATGAAGTTTAATTCCAATTTTTATATATATATATATATATATTTTTTTTTATCTATTTTATATATATATATATATATATATATATAATTTTTTTTTTTTTTTTTTTTACAAAAGTACAAGCCTGGTTGTATTGCTGTGCTTTGAAATCTGTGTGAATGCATTCATATGTATTAATAAGGAAACTTTGATTGTTTTTAGGCGTCCAGAGATAACCATCCTATCGGCAAAGCCATTAACAGCCACTTCTTGGTATCCAGGGGCATCTGGACGATTTTCATCCACGGCTTTCACAACACAACACATCTGGAGTGAGAGTGTTCTGACTTCTGCTCAGGTACAGTGATTGATAGCACTATATCCACAACAGCTGCCATTAGCAAACAGTTGTGCCAGACAGGTGTGTGGATTCTCTTTGTTTCCTTAGCATGTCTTTTAGTTTTACTTTTTAAAGCATGGCTACTTTGTCCTTGTATTTGAGAGACTAACCCATGAATTACTAACTTATAAACTACTGTGATTTAAAGTTTTTTTCTAACAATAATGTAGTATATAACCTCCACTGACACACCGTGCAGACATCATTACCGGTAACTAAAACTATAAATAAAAAAGAAAATGTATCATTTGAAAGCTGAACATAAAGTAAAATTAAACAAAATATATGATGAAAAACTTAAACTTATGTGACAATTTTAAATGTTGCTTTGGCATCTAACTGAAATAAAATAAGTTGAAGTACTGAAATAAGAATAAATAAAAATATAAATAATTAATAAAAAGAAAATAAGAAAAAAGAAAGTAAATACAAATTTGAATTAATCAAACTAAAAACTTAAGGCTAAAACTTAACTTAAAAATATTAAATACAAAGAATATAGAAGTATATAAATAAAACAAAAATTACATTGGCAGATATCTGCCCACATATAATTTTTAAATATTAAAATTTTTGTATAAGGAAGATTCAGTCAGAATTTGGGGGCATTTTATAAGGTGTTTATATTAAAGGATTTTTAAGATATTTTAAGATATTGATAGGCTGAAAATTTTCATGTTATGGCTGATAACCAATAAATATTGATACAATATTCTAAATCTATATTGCTGCCTATAAGCAAAACAAAAACACATTAAAAACTACGAATTAGTTTACACTTAAATAAAATAGTTTACACTTCATCTCAAGTGAATTCCACAACATTTTTAATGTACAGTATGATAATATCCAGTATTTGCAAATGCTGATTAAAAAACCCACATCTACCTAAATTTTTTCCATACTCTTTTCTCTACTGTATGTCTCCTGCACACTTGTGACATGTTTGCTTGGTTTGATGCTTGCGTTCGAGTGATTCCCTTCTCTCGTGCTTCAGCTCCCACCATCCTATGAGCAGGTAATCAAGGAGAAGACTAAGGAGCAGGACACCACACCTTTACCATCTCCACGACGCTCGTGCTCAACAACTATTGCCACACAGACTGACCCACTAGAGCAGGGGTTTTCAAACTGTGGGTCGCGACCCACTTGTGGGTCACAGAATGGAACAAGGTGGGTCGCACAAAGTCACTTGGCTGCAGCTAAATTTGCGTTTCAATGACACACACACACACAGTTCAGTCTAGGGCTGCACGAAAGTGACGAGTGGGAACGGTGCGAGGCCGGTGGAGTGATTGGAATTGAGCGACACCTGCTCGACTCACCAGTCTCGAGAACCACGGAGGAGATCGGAAGGATACAAAAGAGGAGCGTCCGTCTCCCCGGCAACTCACTCCAGCCCACCGCCTCGAGCATCCTCCTTCGCCCTACTCGATGGCACTGCGGATTCACCTCAGTGCCGAGGGATCTTCGGCAGCGCGTCCCTCCTTCCTCCCAGGCTTCGGCACCAGTCTAACACATTAAAAACTTCTCAATCACGGGAAGGAGGAGGCGGGAACCGGGAACCCACTCGTCACAATGATATAGCCCACCAACATTAATAAGGACTGCAATATCCTTAGTGTGATTTTCGAATTGCAATTAAGTCCGCGTGCTTTGCGTGTTTTGAAGCGCGGGCGCGCACGAGTTGTAATAACAGTGAAGGTCTCAGAGCAATGTCATTAAAAGGTTCAATCGGTCCGCATTATTAAAAGAGAAAAACTTGCTCACTTCAATACACTATATTCCGCATGAGATTGCATACACCAGAAAACAAATGTTACGAAAACGGTTTCAGGTAGGCCATGTTCATTCATTTCTATCGTCCGTTTGAGCTCTGTGCACTTTTTTCGTTCGGGAAACGGTTTGTAAAAAGCATTTCACATGTACAGGGTGAGCAGTGCACAAACGCAGGGTTAATTGTAACACTACAAGATTTAAACATTTCCACATAACAAAATGCACAAAAAAATAATGCAATACTCCTTGACGTATCATCTCTTTTTAGAGAAAAATTTGCCAAAGTTCAGAAATCTTTTGAAGATATTGCTGAACATTAATTTAACCATTGCTAAAATAAATTTCTGCCTGAACTTAATGTCATCCAGTTTTTTTTTTTTTTGTTTATTTAAAACGAGACACATGTTTATTATTATTTTTTACCTATTTCACAATTATTTTAATCTCCAAACAGTTTTAGATAGTTCTGCTTTGCTTCTTATGCTTTTTCTAAAAAAAGTGTTGGATTGTGCTCCGTTCTCACCGACACACACGGAAGGATCGTGAATGCATTTTCTGCAACAAAACACAGCAGCGCAGATTACAGTTCACTGGAGTGAGCCTGTTTAACGTTTTTATGGACACTACATATTCTAAAGTCTGTAAACAAAAATTAAAACTTAAATATTAATAGTGATTTTTTTCAGGTGTAGGCCTACTCTAAAATAAAAAGTTTTTTTTTCTTAAATACTTCATTTCTGTCATCAAACTTTTAAGTAAGATTAGGCTTAAAGTAATATCAACCTTTTTTTTCCTCAAATATTGTGGTGGGTCATGAAATAGATTACACTTGTCTAGGTGGGTCGTGGAATGGAAAAGTTTGGGAACCACTGCACTAGAGGACAATGTGACGCATCCAGATTCCTGCACATCCCTGCAGCTGAACCAAAATCCCAGTGGAGGTTAGTCCATACTGACAAGATTTTGAATGCACAAATCAGTGTAAACCATAAATTGTAATACTTACTGTTTGGTCTTTTACAGTTTCAGTGAAGCAGCCAAAAAAACCACCTCAGCCATCATTGCCCTGCAAACCAGATCAAAAAAACGGATCCCCGAAATCCACTCACAACATCGATCTAGCCTCAACTAAACATCCGGTGCCTCAGCCACGTTCCAAAACAAAACCCCTCAGTCCATCCAACCAGGTCAATGTGCAACCTCTAATACCACTGCAGGACAGCTGGGAAGGTTGTCCTGTAACACCTGTGCAGACTTCTGATGCCCATTCAGGCAAGTATCTGCAGGAGCTCTTAGATGTCTTCAGCTCTGAGCCTCAAAGTGATCTGAGCAACAGTGCCAACATCCAGGGAGAGCAGATGAACCAAACTAAAGAGAACCAAAGTGAAAACATGACCTCCCTTCACAGCGACCGCAACATCCGTTCAAGAATACAGGCGTTTGAAGCTCAGTCTAGCACAGAGAATGAAGAAACTTCCGTACCTTTCCCCCGTCCTCGTAAGGTTTTTGCCAAACCACCTGTGCTGGCACCAAAACCCTCTATTGCCCCAAGGCCCTCTGTAAAAAAGCCCAAAGAAGAGCAGGTATCACATTTTGAAAGTCACTTATGCGAAGAGGCCGACACACCACCTATGCCAGCGCCAAGACCTCAACTTTTCAAAAAACCATCTTTAGACTTAAAAAATGACTTTGAATCTCAGCCTTCCTTCAGGACAGCCCTCATTCCTCCATCACGACCTTCATTAGTCAGAGCTAAGAATGTAAGTTCCCAGGATGAGGAAGAAGTAATGAAAGGACCTCCCACTCCACTCAAGCCCAGCAAAGACCTGCTGAACCTCAACAATCACAACTCCACTGCTCTTCTGTCTAACATCTCATCCACAGCGGACATGCTTAGCAATGATTATGTGGATACTTTCACTAGTAAGTGCAAATGTTATTCTCATACCACAATACAGTTCTAAAATAGGTATTACATGTGTATATGTTTTAATGTATTCCATTCACAGATCAAGCTCCTATTAAACCTGCCCGTCAAGGGGGATTCACGTACATGGGGCTAAACACACAAGGGGTGACCAAGAGACCCACAGTCATCAGAGTCCCCAGTAAAACCGACAAAAGTGAGTGTTGAGTAACCAACAGCCAATGTAATCATATGTAGGGACTGGGAGCTATTTAATGCACATTAATTGCCTATATTTACATTGTTTAAAGTGTAAAACCTGGAAAATAATGCCAGTGACTATTTGTTAAAGTAGTATTCCTGGTAAAAGGCATAATTTACTCTTAAACATACCACAATAGTTCAGAGTGACAATGACTGTCAGCCTTCAAACACCGTAAAAGTAGTTCATAAACTTTGGCCTAGTACTCGTTGTGTTTCCACCGCAGGAACCAGGAACTAAATAAAGTTCCGGTTAAAAAATGCCTCTCAGAAAGTCCCTGTTGGTGAGGTAGTACTTTTTCAAATTTCCGGAACTTTCGGGGGCGGGACACGGGCGCTAAACATGCTGATTGGTTCAGTTCACACAGCATTGGTTGGGTTCAACCACCATTTATTCAGATCATTTTCCAAATATTACTGTTATCGTGTCATGAAATGTAATTTTTAAAGTATTTTAGGCGAGAATGTAGTTGTTTAAAACTCAAATATAATATTTCATTTCATTGTAATGGCTGTATATACAAATATCCCTGAACTAAGTACATTTCTGCAGCTGTTATTATGTTTAAATGAAAACGAAAGGAGGCAGTGGTATTTGATATTCTATTTCGTTTTATTGTAAATGTACAGTGAGGAAAATTGAAGTAGCCAAAGCGAGCTGAGTGACTGAAGTTATCAAGTACGCTGCTGTTTGCAGATTTACCGGACTTGCGTCTGCTGGTCCATTGTGTTTTATCAAGTCTAAAGTCAATGCAGCCATCTACCAGGAGATTTTGGAGTACTTTATGCTTTCATCTGCTGACAAGCTTTATGGAGATGCTGATTTACTTTCTCAGTAGGACTTAAGCACCTCCTCACAGTGCCAAAACCATTTCCAAGTGGTTTGCTGACCATGATATTACTGTGCTTGATTGATTCATTTGTGCTAAAGGAGACCCGACCAAGTAATGAGTGCATAAAAGAACATACTTTAAAGAACTTAAACTTTTCTATTTTGCAAATCCTTTTTTTAGATTGATCTTAGGAAATATTCTAATATTTTGAGATACTGGATTTGACTTACATGAGCTGTAAGCTCTATAATCATCAAAATTAAGCTCATTCTTTATCAGCCATTACTCCAGTCTTAAGTGTAACATGATCCTTCAGAAATCATTCTGCCGATTTGGTGCTCAAGAAACACTTCTTATTATCAATATTAAAAAAGCTTTTTATATATATTTTGTGGAAACATTATATAATTACTGTCACTTTTGCTCAGTTAAATGCATCCTTGTTAAATAAATGGTTTTTTTTCTTTTCTTTTTTTTTCAGAAGTTTTACTGACCCCAAACTTTGAACATTAGTGTACATGCTTTAGTGTAAACAGCAGTGAAGTGATGAATCTAAATAATACTAATATAACATTGTTAAAATAAATTAATAATAATCTACTTATAATATGATACTTTATTGCATGGTTAATGGATGGATTACTGCATTTCAGACCCTGAAGAGACGGCAGATGTTCCACCACCTTTACCTGTTCAGAAACCTGTGGGCGGCCCACCTATACCTGCTAAACCTTCTCGCAAAGTAAGACCTTATACAGCTGCCTCAGATGGCCTTTCCCAGCAAGCAACAGCTGTGCAACAACTACCAAAGCAGTAGGCGATTAAGATAAAATGCTATCTTAAAATGTCAGCAGAGTTTACAAGATCAGTTACCAGACTCTTTAATCTGCAGATTTATGACATTTAAAAAATTTAAATGTGCTTTCTTTTGACATTTTCCAGAGAAGTCAAAGAGAGCACAACGAACCAATAGGGATTTTACTTGGTTTTCCTTTACCTCTCTTTCCTCAGGCCTGAAACATACTGTACTCTGCAAGTACATGAATAAAGGTGCTTGACTATGCATGCTCGATTTTGAGTGTGTTAGCTGACTGCTTTTATGGCCACTTCAAGTAAGATATTGCCAAGTTAGATCTTATAAGTAATCTTTACAACTAGCAACCTGAATAATAACAACATCCTGTTTAGTATTGAGCCTGTTACTCCCACAATAACAAATACTTGCAGAGTATTCACATCTGCATTTGTGTACCGTATTTTCCAGACTATAAGTCGCACTTTTTTTCATAGTTTGGCTGGTCCTGCGACTTGTAGTAAGGTGCAACTTATTTATCAAAATTAATTTGCAAGAGATGCTGCTGAGTGCTCCTGTAGCCTACACTGAGCAGCATAGAGCGCCCTCTCGCGGTTGTAGATGGTAATGTTTTCTCTTGGTTCTTGGTTCTAAATAAATGTGACTTATAGTCCAGTGCGAGTTATATATGTTTTTTTCCTCATCATGACGTATATACTCAGGTGTGACTTATAGTCCGAAAAATATGGTAATTGTGTTAAAATGTTTCTGGCATTTAGCTGTAAGAAAAATATTTCCAAATGTGAATTGTGTTCCAAATATATCTTTATCTGAAACAACTGTCAAACCATGAACAACATTGGTTTATTCTCTGATTTATTCTGCACATACATTGTTAGTGCACAAATTGTGTTTTTAAACAAAAATCTCTTAACGTTGAATATTAACTCTTTAATGTTTTCCCCCCAGGACTCCTTCAGTCTCTCATCTGATATGTCTCTTCCACCACGGTAAATGAATCCTGTATTTATTCAAAGCTGTCCTAATTTTGCTCATTCAAACTTCTAAACATGCCTTTATGCATTTCTGTTTTCATGGCTGGTTGGTTTGGGCGATATCAGCCTAGGAATTGTTAGGGTTTTAATGCGACAACATGTGGTCTCTTCTGGTATTGTGCCCTTACATTCTATCTTAATAATATTTCAGGCCCAGTGGAGGAAAGGTTCTGCCTCCACGACCGCCACCAGCTAAAACAGGCCCAGGAAGACCTCCTCCTCCACGGAGAGATGACTCCCAACGCCGGCCCTCAGATCCAGGAGTTTCACAAATAGTGCCATCAAAACAACAGCAACCTCAATGGCAGCAACAAAACCGTAGAGCTTCAAAAAAAGGACCTGCCCTCCCACCGAGACCAAACCCTGGACATTGTCTTTACAACAAATACACTGTGAGATGTTATGTTAAATGTGTAATTTTATTGATTTAATGGTATTACAGAGGAACTGAACAAATGAATGCAACTCTGCCTTATTCTTTTGGTTTACACAGCTTGAGATCCCCCATGGTATTTCTGAGTATGACTACAATGGCAGAAACCCTTGGGAGCTCTCTTTTCAGGTGAGCTTAAAGTCAGTACATTCACACTAGCCCCATAGTGCCATCTTCTCAAGTTACGGATGGTTTATGTGTTGTTGTGCCAGCAAGTTTCAGTCATGGGAAATTTAAGCATTTCCATCCTTTATCTCCTTTAGAAAAATGATGTCCTCGTCCTGCTTGAGGAAATAGACAACAAAACCTTTGAGTGCCAAGGGACAAACACTAAGGGCACAGTGCAGAAAACACATATGAAGATTATTAGACCCTTAACAAATATGACCAGCTATCCAGTAACTCAGGTAATTCATATTGACCATTGTTTAAAAGTAGATGTAAGATTATCCGTCTTGTAATGTCAACATGCTATCATGGCTCCCAATGTGTTTCTACAGAAAAACAGTTCCTTTAGTGGTATGGTGGAAAATACTGGATCTTTACAAGTGCAAGCCCTGTATGACTTCACTCCAGGTGAATATAGATAGACACTTGTGTTCTGTGTAAGAAAACAAAGGTCCATTTTCCAAGGCAAGCATCATTTAATAAGGCTATAGTGTTTAGTTTTTTTGCAAATAATAATTTGTGTCAGTGGAATCCTTCTCCCAGGTTGTTCAGACTAGTAATTAAATGTGTTTCTCCTTTACATTCACATTCAGAGGCAGTTGTGAAGCTGCTCCAATAATAATCATATGTTGTCCTGTGTTTATGTCTCAGAGGGGCCTGGAGAGCTGATGTTGAAGGCTGGTGATGTGGTGTCTAATGTAGAACTTCTGGATAGTGAGTGGTACATGGGAACATGCAGAAACATCACTGGATTCTTCCCCATTAACTACGTCAAGCCACTGGTAAGTAATGCGTATGGAGTTTCTGACAAATATAGTAGACAATGTACCATGACTTTTTACTTGTTTTTTTGTGAGAATTACTATATATGTTGAGTAAACTTGATTAACAAGATTTAAACTAAATATTTGTCTTGCCCTTAATTTTTTTTTATTTTTAATTAGTATTGATATGTATTTAATATTTAAATCAAGGAAATTACAAGATCACACAAACTGCAAGTTACAATTATTTATACATGTCTCAAATTAAGTAGCTCATATTGTTTACATACTGATGTTGACACGAACATTTCCTGAAAGTTAAGCATGTATATTCAGGGATAATAAAACTGATTCATCTCTACCATTACCAATAATCTTTTTTTCTTTCTTTCTCCAGAACAAACCTGGTACATTTGCACCAGCATCCAGCAATGAATGGAAATCCAAACCATCTCCTGATCCTGTGAGGTAAGTCATCCTCACAAAATTCGACTGTAAAAGCTCAAACACAAATTAAATGAACTTTTTCTTTTTAAAATCTGATGTACTGTAATATTAGATTGACAAAAGTACTAGGAACCAGATTACATGACAATGACTAATATTTTCTTCAGAGGCCCAAGGTGTGTTGCGAGGTTTGACTTCGAGGGAGAGCAGAATGATGAGCTCTCATTCTCTGAAGGTGATGTGATTCGGATTAAAGAATATGTGGAAGAGGAGTGGGCTCGTGGGGAAGTGAATGGTCATGTTGGTATTTTCCCGCTCAACTTTGTGGAAGTGCTTGAGGATCTTCCTCCAGTCCCAGTGCAGAAATCTGCTCCGAATAAGATTGCAATGCCTGGTAAGAGGCCAAAACCATATATCTATAAATTATACACATTTGATTTAATCTTTAAAGACTTTTTTTATTCACCACAGAATTTAAAAAGGTTTTTGAAAATATGAAAAAAGTCACAATTCCGTTTTTAAAAAGTCAGAATTTCAAGATCTAAGGCTCATAGAAGGTCAAAAACACTATATCAGAACCTAACACTAGTCCATACTGAACAAAACCAAATTTAAGCTTTGATTTGTGTTACTATGCCTGAAATACAAAGAATACAAAGCTTAGAAACTTGCTGTAGTGACATTCTGTGTTTGGGTGTTTCTTCAGTTATGGGTAGATTTGGAACCTGTAATCTCTCTCTTGAGAATTCTGTCATTTTCTCAAACATACACTTTTCCACCACAAGGTCATTTCCAGCACACCTTAAAATATGCATTGTGTTTAATAACATTTTGTAATTGCAATTGCAGTGTTGGAAATGTGATTGATGCAAAACAATTTTGAAATAAAATGGCCACTTTTTTGTACAATTTGGCCAAATTATAGCTCAGTAGGAAATAACACTATAAAAATACTGTTCACAAATGATATTCATCTCAAAATGTTTTAAGTACAGTGAGTAATGAAAACCTTTATTATAGTGGCAGTATTGTTGATTGTGGTGGAAATGATGTCATAACCACACCAATATGTAACAGTATAAACATGTATGTTAATATTCTTCATGCAATAAATTAGTGTTGTCAAAAGACCCGGTACTTCGGTACCAAGTCGGTACAAAAAACATGAAAATATCAATGAGGACATAAATGCAACAACATCAACAACATCACCAAAACTGTTCTGAGTCACTTCACAAGCATTTTACAGTTTCATTTGAGTAAAACCAGTGTCAATTTAAAGGTATTCACTGTAGCCCCTCAAAATAAAAGTTAATTTTTACATAAAGGCATTGTGCTAGAAATATTACCGTATTTTTTGGACTATAAGCCGCACCTGAGTATAAGTCACATCAGTCCAAAAATACGTCATGATGAGGAAAAAAACATATATAAGTCGCATTTATTTAGAACCAAGAACCAAGAGAAAACATTACCGTCTACAGCCGCGAGAGGGCGCTCTAAGCTGCTCAGTGTAGACTACAGGAGAACTGAGCAGCATAGAGCGCCCTCTCGCGGCTGTAGACGGTTCATTTCTCTTGGTTCATTTCTCTTGGTTCATGTCAAATTAATTTTGATAAGTCGCACCTGACTATAAGTCGCAGGACCAGCCAAACTATGAAAAAGAGTGCGACTTATAGTCCGGAAAATATGGTACTATTATTTAGTAGAATGTATGTGATACTGCTACTACTGTTGAAAAAAATTATAAAACTTTATTTTTTTTAAAGAAATAAATCACACAGTATTTCTTCCATGTTTTAATGTTAATAGCAAATCCCCTTTATTTACCAAAAAATTGTGTTTAAACTTCATTAATTAAAAGACAAATTAAATTTGGGTGAAACTTGTTTGTTTTTCATAATTATATTACTTGTTTAAAACTTTAAACACAACTGTAAATAAGTATAAAGAATGGCATTGGTTTTATTTTTAGTGATAAAAAGTTTTTTGCTTTTTTACCGAAATTGGTACTGAGAACCATGGATTTTCACTGATATCGGTACCAAATACTGAAATTTTGGTACCGTGACAACACTACAATAAATATTGATAGGGATTGTTAATTCCACCCATCATGGTTATAGTTTATAATGGTTTTTCACATTTTAAAACTAAAGGACTGTGACAAGGGTAAACTGCCAAAATCTTGACATAAAAAGGCTTTTGGAAAGTAACAAAAATAAATGGAAGTCTGGAAATACGTTTTCTGGAAAGTTTTAATCTGACAAAGGTAAAAATTGTTTTAAGAAACAAAACTTTAAAATACCGGTTGAAGAAACAGCTATTAATTACCATCAATAGAAGTGCATTCTCCAGTTTCAGGAAAAATTGAGCACATTCAGTTTACCCTAGAACGGTCTGTAATACAGCCACTTGTCAGTTTCTAATGTACAAACAACACCAACAGTGTCAGCATCAGCGTCTCTGTGACTCAACAAGTGGGCCGCTCTCCCTATGTTGGGAATGTGAAGAATTTGCCCTTCTGTTTGTGTTTCATCAAGGGCTATATGAAACCGTGACCTCCATCTCATTCATTACACTGCAGTGCACAGGGAGGTTCTCCTCATGAGGACAGCTGTAACTCTATAGAGGATTTACAGCCTTTAACTGTACAGTAATAATTCATTCATGCATTTGTGTGCAGGCTTTTTTAAAAAACCAGTCAAGTTCACAAAAACTAATAACTGAAATGGTCTAGAATATAGATTAGAAGGGCTTTGACTAACTTTGAGGTAAATTTAAAAGTGGAGTATTTTTACATTAGAATTTGCATGTGTTTGCTTGCATAATAGATCATCATGTTTTGCGCTACAGATCTAATATATGTTGTGTATCATTCATTTCTCAGGAATGGCCGGTTCACCTAACACACAAATGTCTTACAAAGCCACTGAGGTATCTTCTCCTTTTCTGTAGTAATGAACAGTGATTAAAGCTGCCATGAAATAAAAAACCACCTGTTTATTTTCTAAATGTATTTAATAGATGTTATTGTGAGCAGTTCATTCATGCATATGTTATGAATGTAGTGTTTAATCTGAATGTCTTAACTTGACCTTTTGGTGAACGCGACACACGTTTCACTTCTGAGTGCAATGCCGTGCATTTTTCTTTTTCAATAATCTGTTACGCTTTGATGTACATCACAAGATGGAAGAATAGATTTGTCTCTACTCACATTTAATCGCAAATTTAAAGAGACAGTTCAGCCGAAAATGACATTTCTGTCATACTGACTCATGACGTTTTAAACCTGTATGACTGACTTTATTCTGTGAAACACAAAAGGAGAAAACTTAAATATTGATTCTGGTGTTCTGTGAATGGTGACCAAAAAGTGATAGAACCCCTTTAAACAACCACTTCTTCTTTCAATATTTACTTCACATTTCTTAATGATAAGAAGTGTTAGATCAGTGAGTAAAGCTGATTTCTATATTGTGCTTTCATGTTTCACAATATACACTGTTTTAAAACAGCTTTACAGAAAATCATGGTGTTATTTGTTTATAATATCTTAATATCTTCCTTCCTTATAGTCTAGTTTAGCAGACTGGAGCTGGGAAATAATATAGTTTACATTTTGCAATGATACAAGCTATCAAACAGTTGAGATATGCTATAGGCTAGTCTATATTGCTCTCTGCAAGTATACTGCATATATGCAGATAAAGTTTGACATACAACTTAATATAAAAGTCTGGATGATATAGTTATAATTTGCGATTAAATAAAAAATCAAGTAGGTGAAATTTGCTTTATATATTGCTTTATACGAGTTTACTGTATGCAAATAAAGTTGGATATATTATCCAACTTGATATATACAGCTAGTCATAATACAATTTACATTTCGCAACACTGTAAACTTATCACGTATGTGAGTGTAGATGTGCTATATGTTCAGTCTTTTTCATCTGTGTCTACAGGTTGAATCTAACTGTGAAGAGTGGGTTGTGGCACTGTATGACTTCACAGCAGAGACGGAGGAGGATCTGTCCTTCCAGGAGGGAGACAGGATCCTGGTCACTGCTCACATAGATGATGAATGGTGGAGCGGACGTATCAATGGCATAGAAGGCTTCTTCCCCAAAACCTTTGTAGAGATTGTTCCAGGTGAGATTATAAGGTTACTGCACGCCTCTAGTGGACAGAAGCTGGAACTACACTTTTAGTACTTCAGTTAAAATTCACTATGCAGTTTAAAGAATTCTCTTTTTTTATACTTTTTTTTCTCTGTGCAGGTGGAAGACAATGGTAATGCAATGAATAAGCAGAGGCAACCTCAGAAGCAGTGTTTTTCTTCTTCTTCTCCTCCTCCTCCTCCTCCTTCATCTTTTGACTATTTTCCAGTTTTTTTCAATTGCGTTTGTCTAATATATTTATAAATGTGAAGTCTTCGTTGATATTCCAAAACCATTGTATCCTAAAAAATATATTCATGAACTGCTATGGACTTGTTGTTTGTCTTATATGTACACTCTAAAACAAATCTGTAAAAATAGAGCACAATATAATGTATTACTTTGATGGAATAACTGGATTTATTTTTATAGGTGTTTTACCTGCACAATAAGTGATGTTATAATAGAGATATAATGTATAAATATAAATAACTATTTTTGGGAATGGAAACCATATTGTGGAAACTACACATGAGCCAGTGATCCTCTGCAGCCATCTACTGGTTATAGTGGCAATATTCTGGCATTTTTATGTGTTTTGAAGCTCACCTAAATTTTGGTGAAGCCATATGACAAAATGTTTCATTGTCTGATGAAAACAAATTAAACATTGGGACCATAATTTTAAAAGCTACAGTTACAAAATCAAAACCGGCTAATCACCCAAACAACACAATACCCATAACATCTTAGGGCTGCTTTCTTCAGAATCATAGATATAGTGCCAAATACCTCAAGATGTGTTGAACCGATAAATTCTTATTCAAAAAGACTGTCTGCTTTATTAAAAGCAAAGTTGTTCCCGTTTTACAGCACGTTCAAAACCGTAAATGCACTCCAAAAAATACGACAAACATGGTAAATACTTTAGCTATGAAGAACTCAACCTGGACGAGAACAGATCAATTACACTTACAAAAATTAGATATACAGAAAGCACTTGCTTTTGTGCTCAAAATTTTGAGCTTAAAATGTGAAATAAGTCTAATTGGAGGTCGGAAAGACTGATTGTTTTTAAAAGCACAAACATAAAATTTGAAAAGTTTCAAATTGTAACCACAAAAATAAAATACTAAAAATAAAGAATTTCAATTAAAACTGTTCTATGTTCTGACATTTATTTTATCTTTGTAATGTGATAAAATTATATGGAACATGCAACCAATAAAAAAAAAAAAGGCTTGATAAGTGGTTTGTCTTCATCTGGCATCTCAGCTGAGACCTGTCCACTATGGGTGACCCTAGCTGTAGTTGTGAAGTACCAGTGGTTTAGCTCTCAACATCCAGAAAACGTGGGGAAATATGTCAACACACAGGAAACCACACAAAACATTATAACAGCCATGCAGTCAAACATTCAGAAGAGTCAAGCAACTGCAAAACAAAATGCTCGTAAATGTATATATTTAGATACTGTGATGATGAGCTTCTTTGTTCTGGGTTCTTCAGGCAGGGGCTCTTTACTGATGTCCACATGGATTGCACACTGTAGAGACAGGCTATGCCTGCTGACACAAAGGTGCTGGACACACGTCTACTGTAGAGACTGAGGCTGCTTGAATGATGTTTGGAGGGACAGCAGCTTTTTTCAAATGGCTCTCCTCCAAACCACTGGGTCTCCGGGTTTTTATAGAGATGCAGCTGTAATTTTGATCCAACCTGATTGCAGCTGTCAGTTGTGAAAGATCACAGAAGCCTTGACTCAAAGAATCCCCTCAGGTGTAAGGGAAGAGCCCTGGTTCTTCTCAGGCGATGCTTCTCCAGGAAGATGCCTAGAAAAACACTTCACAAATTCCTGAAACTTACCAAACTAAAGTGTTGTGAAGAGCTTGTAGCACATGTGATCGGGCTTCAAGGCTTCAGGAACAGTTGTGTTGATTTTTAAATGTAAACACAGATTGCTTTACTAATAAAGAATCCTGAGGCTCATTTAAATGTAGACAACACTTAATATCTGCAGCATGAGCACATGAGTTACATGTTCTATATAATTCTCAGTTGTAAATGGTTCTAAATGGTCTAAATCTAAATGGTTGTATCTCTCTATTAGTGTTATTGGATCTTAGTGCTGCGTTCGACACTATTGAACACAACATTCTTTTGCATAGACTTGAACACTTTGGTGGCATTAATGGAAGTGCATTAGCATGGTTTAAATCGTACTTATATGACCGCCATCAATTCGTAGCAGTGAATGAAGACGTATCATATTGATCACAAGTGCAGTATGGAGTACCTCAAGGCTCAGTATTAGGGCCGTTACTCTTTACATGTTACCCTTGGGAGATATCATCAGGAAACACGGTGTTAGCTTTCACTATGCTGATGATACTCGGCTCTATATTTCTTCGCGGCCCGGCGAAACATAGCTAGATGGAGCATGTAAAAATGGGGGAAAATATGATTCATAAAAACTTGACCATCTGAATAATTTTGACCAATGAGTGATGATATATGAATCATACCATTTTAAATCAGGGTTTTTACAATTGTTTTTATGTTGCATGTTCTCCTAATAATTAATCTTCATTACACAACAAAACAACTAAGATAAACAACTATGTAATCAATTATCTTTAAGAATGTTTAGACATTTGCACTGGAAAACAAAACTTACTACATGAATATATATATTTTTTTAAAGTGTGATCAAAAAGTACATTAAAGGTTAATTTTATAGTCTACTTGTTGGGAGCAGAGCTAGTCAATCCCTAATCTTTTTTCTTTTGTGAAAATTGAAGAGTAATAGAAGTTGCATTTTTTATATTGCTAATTCAACTCATTGGGTGCTCCCTAGACTATATATTTAGAGGACATATGGACGTATTGTGTTCCCTTCTTAAATTTTAGTCATTGCTAAGACCTCGAAATAACCAAAAAAAATAAATCAACCCTGAAAGTTAATGTTAATTTCTAAAAGTGCTAGAACAGATTGTAAACAGATTTTTCTGACTGGGAGATATAAAAGCATAGCATGATGTTCCAACAGGTTTGATGTGATGCATGTAAAAACAACAACAGTACACAAAGACTCAAATTTACATGTTTATTGACACCAGCTGTTTGTGTTGGGAGTTTTAGACAGACTCCTGGATGGGGGGCTCATATCCATCAGCTCTCTCCACCTTGGCCCCAGTGTCACCCTCTGCAGGTTTAGCAGCAGCACTGCTGGTTCCACCCTCACCATGCAGCTCCATCAGCTTACCAACTGTAGAAGAACAATTCAGAAATACATTAGCTCTCCAATAATTAAAATTCTCTAATAAGCAAGTTCAAATGGTTGGTTGTAGGATTTGTTAAATGGCTTGGGAATCAAAAAAGTTATTTCTATATAAACATTTAATTTAAGTTTCAATCATGAGCATAAATAAAAAAACCAAGCCATGCATGCTCATCAAACATTTCAACTTACGCTCAAACTTGGGCTTTTTCAGCATCTTAACCTTCCTGACATAGACATCATGAAGAGGGTAGATGGACTGGCAGGCCTTTTCAATGTCCTTGCCTACACTGTCAGGAATGCTACAGAAAAGAAAAGACCATTTATCACACACAACTGCATAACGGTTATAGATCAAGATTACCAACGTTTTCAGGTTAAAACCCAGGTAAAAAATGTTGTAAGCGATACTGCTAAATCTACATTACTTCAACACTCAAAAGTTATGTTAATGACACTGTATTCATGAGTCAATGTATAAAAAGTGCCACAATGACAATTAAAAATACTAATTTGACTACTTAATCTTTACAACAGCCAATAACACCCAGTATTTCAACCACACTCTTAGCCCAATTCCTGGGTCACCTTCCTGCAAAGTTTAATTCAAACACATCCACCAATAACTGTCCAGTAATTCTGAACGATTCCGGAAGGTGGAACTCCAGGAGCAGAGCCTGACTCAAAAGTGCAATGGCATGGATAATGGGGAGAACTTCATACGTACAGTTTGTTGACAACCTCCTTGAGGTCATTGGTCTGGACCTCACGGGTCATGATTTCCATCATCTTCTTGCGGATCTGACGGACCTGCTGGTGCTGAGCATAGGAAGTCTTTCTGATCTGGTTGGTGCGCTTCTTGGTGAAGCCCACGCAGAATAGACGGAGAAGATAGCCATCAGTAGTTTTCACATCGACGTGGGCCTCAATCATTGTCTAACGGGAAAGAACACAGTCCATTAGCATGTTAATACACATCTTGCACAAACAGCCAAATTCAAAGTCAAAAATTGCAACATCATGTAGATATTTTTCAGATTAGACAAATATGGAAAGAAATGGACATTTTTAAGTGACATGGTGAATAAATGTGAGAATATTTTTGGGAGAACTCTCTCACTGATCGGAAAACTTTTAAAGATGTGAAATGAAGAATCTTGCAGTAATATCTTAATACACATTCTCTTGCAGTAATATCTTAATACACACTCTCTTGCAGTAATATCTTAATACACATTCTCTTGCAGTAATATCTTAATACACATTCTCTTGCAGTAATATCTTAATACACACTCTCTTGCAGTAATATCTTAATACACACTCTCTTGCAGTAATATCTTAATACACACTCTCTTGCAGTAATATCTTAATACACATTCCAAACAAAAACACCAAAGCGGTCACACCAGACTTCAGGCATCTTCAGACACTGCAATGATCATGATGAAATGTCATGCACTGAGGAGTTTTTTTTTTTTTTAACATAAAAATCCGAAATGTAATGCTAAAAACCTGCAGCTTTAACATTTGTCTCTTTATTCAGCTAAGCGGTCACACCATGATGTATCCATCTTCCCCTGCTTACATATCTTCACCAAACTTGGAACTTTGCATTTTCATTTTTTATTTAATTTCATTCATATGAATGAAGGTAAACAGAACAAGAAATGTAGAGTGAATGCCACTTAAAGGGGTACAACAACTTTTAATTAACAGTGAGGCTTTTCTGTAATAGCAAGCACCCTACACGGAGTAAAGGCCACATGTTAATTTTGATTTACCTGCCACTTCTTGACCATGGAGCACATCTTGTCACGGGTAAGGTCCATGCCGTGGAAGTTGGTGAGGCAGTTCTTGCCCTGCACATCTTCTGTGACCAGCTTGAACTTGCGGAAGGCCACCTCGTCGTTCTGCAGATCAGCCAGACTGACCTCAAACACACGTCCCTTCAGACCATCAGAGGCAATTCCTAGATTACAAAGACACATTGTCAGATTTACTGCAGTTTGTAATGTTATGATGATCATGGATTCTATGGGAATGTCAGGTGATCTCACAACAGTAATCACAGTTTTTCATCTGGGGCCAAAACTACTGTCATCATGTATTCCCTCTGCAATACGCCACTGATTAGCATCAAACAATTGGGACACATGGCTCTTATTGTACAGCAAGATCTGCCCTTTCCCAGCAGGGTTAACATTTCATGTTAATTCTGTGTGGAAACACAGACAACCGCAAACATAGAAAGCACTTACTGGTTCCCTGAGTCCTGGTGACCAAGGTCTTGCCCAGGTTGCGGATGTTGAACATGGCTGGTGCCTTGACATCATACCAATCCTTCTTGGAGAATGGGTCCACACTGCAGGAGAAAACACGCATGTAAATACGTTTCAGAGAAACATTATGGTGCAATGAAGCCACATTTTCACAATTCAAATACGAACACGGCTTGTATTTGCTTTGGTTGTATTATCTAAAATATGAGAAAGCACTAACAAAAACTTTGAGCATCTAACATTGTGTTATAGCATGTGTTCGTTGAGTTTCAAGTCAGTGAAGTATCCTTGAAAACTAGCTAGCGCTCCCGGAGACATGTTCAAACTGAGACATCAGTTTGCGGAGCTCATTTTTTGCTGAAAACAAATACTTTATCAAATTTGTGAGACTAGTGCATTAAGAAACTGTACAGGGCCGTACAAGCACTGAGCTGAAGTTGTCAGAACACACAGCACAGGCCACAAATGAGCCAGCCAGGCTAGCAGGACAGTTACATACAATCTTTAATATATCGATCACATCCTTCATCTATAAACAACAGTTATCCTTCAGAAAGGTTTATAACAGTGTAACGACACAGTCGAAAGATTCATTTGTGACTTACATCTTCTTTTTGGCACCTTTTTTGCCACCTTTGGTCAGCCTCTTATTCTTGCCGACTGCCATGTCGAACACAGGGAGTAAAAGAGGAGGAAATGAGGAAATACCGCGAGAATTAAAGCGACAGCGAGAAAAGACATATCTCGCGGGATTTGTTTTGTGGCCTGTAATGCACAAGTGCGCCATCTAGTGTTTGCATTCGTTATTTCACTAATTGCGATATTTAAACGATATTGACTGAGAACACAATATTTTAGAATCATATTTACCTTTTTAATGATTCCTTATCTCCAAAACAATTATTTATATAGAATTTGAGAATCGCTTGCCAATGTTATGGGCGAAAAACCTAAAGGGATAGTTCTAAAAAACTTTTGATTATTTAACACAAAATGATACCCCAACAATAATTTTGTTCTACTGTTTAACATAAAACATTTTAGGGTGAACTGTGTGTGTATGCTATATTAATGCAATATTAATGCAATAGTAATGCAACTGTATTAAACCTATAATAAATTGTATTGATAGGTTCAGGGAAAATTCAATCATGTGTCTAGAGGACCCGATCATTTAATCTGTTCAGTCAAGTTTCTGTATCAATCATTAAAACAAAAAAAGAAAAAAAAGAAGGTAAATCTCAAATTCCTGTTATTATTATCATTAAATAATAATTTAGAATTAAATTAAATAATAATGGATAATTATATAATTAATAATTAATAAATAATTTAGTTTCCAAAGGCAAAACTGCACAGATGAATATCAAAATTATTTAAAAACTTTATTTTTCACACTGTTCTTTAAAATCTCAAAAACAAAAAACACACACTTTCTGTCATTCAAAATAGCTGCATAATTAAAACTGAAATTATGCATTAGCACGGGTCTTTAAGGGTCTTTATGAGACGGTGAGTGTATTCTTATATAGCACAATATAATATATATGATCTAATGATCTGTCTTAGTTTACATATATATATATATATATATACATATGAAAAATTTGAGAAATTTTGAACAATTTAATATAAATTATTATGAGTATCACAAATCTGAACTCAGACTTAGGTGAAATAACTAATTCTTTAAAGTCACATTGAAAAAGAATTAGCAACTTTTCTTGTGATGCACATATGAATGTAGTGGATCATCAAAACAGAAAAATAGTGCATGGAGGTGACTCTTTTCTATCTATTGGTTGTTGATTTGTTGTGGGCATTGCACTCAAAAATTTATGCCAGCAGGGATGGGGTTTAAGCAGAGTAAATTATTAGAGAAATCAGGAATATATACATATTTTCTCACTGCAATTACTCTACAGAACACACACACACACACACACACACACAGTTTAGTTCCACAGAATAAACAAAGTCATGGTTGGAATGACATGGGATTGAGCAAATGATGACAGAATTTTTAATAAAGTGAAAGGAACAAGAAATCATGTGGTCTCAGTATTTCAGACTATTTTATAGTCAGAAAGTTAACCAACTCCAGGGTAAGGCTAAAAGCAGCCAAATGTATTTAACATCATAAACACGTCTTTTATTCCCCACTTTCACTTTTTTTTAGGCAAGAACCAGACATAGATGGGTGTCATCTAGGGTAAATATATATATTTTTTAAATGGGACTGAATTTGTATTATTACAATTTAATAATAACGTCAGAAATGTATAATTATATAAGGTTTCCTTTCCACGATTATTCAAGCAGCGAATAAATTAAATATAGATAGTGACATTATCACTAACATTGATCTATCGCGAGTTTAAGCACTCTCAAAAAAAAAAAAACTATCGTTATAATCACTGAGGCAGTATAAACTGTGAAATGAATCTCTTACTTTGTAATACACCTGCGCTTTGCTGTTTATAGTTAGGGAATTCAGTTCACAAGAGTCCGGAATTCAGTCAGCGAACGCGCACATGCGCAACAAAACTGACGAGTTTCAGCGAGGACTCATCTGAACGCTTCTGTTTTGCCATTGCATTTCTAAAATCAACAGAATTGTGTGTGATTGGTTAAAATGCACAACACTGTAAAAACGCCTAAAATGAAATGCGGCGCAACATGACCACATCTTAAAGGTCCCGTTCTTCGTGATCCCATGTTTTAAACTTTAGTTAGTGTGTAATGTTGTTGTTAGAGTATAAATAATATCTCTAAAATTCTAAAGCTCAAAGTTCAATGCCAAGCGAGATATTTTATCTAACAGAATTTGCCTACAAAAAACGACCCGTTTGGACTACACCACTCTAGTTCCTTCAGTAATGACCTCACTAAAACAGTTTTTTGACTAACCTCCGCCCACAGGAATACACAAAAAAAGGGGCGTGGTCTTGTTGCACTCCGACGGAGAATAGGAAGAGTTGCGTTTGTGTTTGTCGCCATGTCGTTGAAACGCTGTTATTTTCATCTCGGAGTCCAATCACCTTTGTTTGGTCTTCCCACGGACGCTGTACTTAGAGATCAATGTATCAATTTATGTTTAACTCTAAAAATTATAATCCACATGTGCAGCACATTTTGCTGAGGACAGCTTCCTCAATCTCAATTAGTTTAATGCTGGATTCGCACAAAGATTATTCTTGAAAGATGGAGCAGTTCCCTCTTTGTCTGGAGAAGGCGTTGTTTATGGACCACAACCGGTAAGTGTATTTTATTATTTAAGTTGGTGCGTTTAACAGTTTCTGTAACTTATTACACAAAGGACAACGCTGTTTAGCTTCGTTAACTAGATTGTGACGAGTGGGGCAGGGCCGAGAGACGTGGGAACAGGAGCGAGGCCGGTGGAGTGACTGGAAATGAGCGACACCTGCTCGACCCACCGGTCTAGAGTCCCACGGAGGAGATGGAGGGATTTAAAACTGGAGTGACGACAGTGACGGACGAGAGAGGACCAGGCCTGCTGAAGATCCCTCGCCGCTGTGGTGAATCCGCGGTACCATCGAGCAGGCGAGGGAGTGTGCCGCCATGGACGCTCGAGGCGGTGGGCTGGAATGAGTTGCCGGGGACGGGCGAGCTCGCTGCCGGCCGCCCGTGATGTGGAGGGGCGGCTGCCGTCCGTGAGGGAGCGGAGGAGTAGGCGCCGTTCACCAGGTGGCCGGAGCCTGCTGCCATCCGCCGGAACGGGGAGGAGCAGGGAACGGGGGACTCCTGCCGGCTGCCCAAAACCGGAGGAGCCGTCGCCGTCCACCGTCCGCCGTCGTGACGTCCGCCGAGGGCCGTCCAGTGCCACCGCCAGGCACCGCGGAGGAGATCACCCAGCTGGTGGAGGGCCAAGCGGCAGTGCGTCTGGGAACCGGAATTTTTTATGTTTTTTTCCTCTCTCCCCTTTCTCAACTCTGTCGCTCCTCCTTCCATCTCCTTTTCTCTCGCCTCGTCTGTCCTACCCCCAGGTTCCCGCAGGTCCCCGTGAGCAGTCCCCCCCCCGGATGGGGGTGGGGGGGTGGGGGGGATTAGAGCACAGTCTCGTCAGTAAAAACGCTCCTGTGATTATAAGTACATCTCCAGCACGTTAGTTCAGATCAGTATTGCCAAGTTTTTCAAAACAAATCCTATCCACTTGCTTCTCAAAACTAGTCCAAAACTAGTCCAATCGCGTTTCCAGGAGGGCAACACGCGCTAAGCTGGTGTCGAATCACAACACAGAAACCGCTGGCACAATCAGAACTCGTTCCGTATTTCTGAAGGAGGGACTTCATAGAACAAGGAAGACTTCAGCCCGTTTTTATGACAGTGAAAACAGCGGTATACAGATAGGTGAATTGTGTGAAAAATACTGTTTTTTTTACACGCGAAACATGAACACATGTTATATTGCACACTGTAAACACAATCAAAGCTTCAAAAAAGCACGAAAAATGGGACCTTTAATTGACGACTCTGTATATTCACATTTACTTTGTTAGCAACAGACGTAATAGATTATATTTGTTTGTGAAGGGGCATTTTTGTCCAACTAAGTGGCCAGGGGAAGGCTACACGCTCCAACATGGTCATTCTACATATGTTAACTTTATATTTACAGTAAATTATGCATTTGGCAGATACTTTTATCCAAAGCATGATATCACTCTGCATTAAAGGTACACATAACAATAATAATAATAATTATTATTATTATTAAGTTGGCTTGAAAAAGCCAACTTACTGATCTACTATTTATTAATCTTATTATTATTCTTCTGAGCCAAATTTTAAACACTATCTCCTCCTAGAGCTTTAAAGCTAGAACCACCAAACTCAGGTCAGACCTTCAGACTGGTCTGACTCGGGTTGATATATCTTTTCTAACTGATCCGGCTTATGGTTTTCGTAAACCAGACTACCAAAACTACCTTAAATCCCATAGACTTTCATTGAGGGGGTACAAACTTTTACAAAATAAGACTTATAATGTATTTAAGCTGTCTACTACCATAGCAAACCTTAAAAACTCTCTACTGAGGATACAGCTAAAACCAGCCTAAGCTGATCAGTTGTTTTAGCTAGTCTCCCAAGCTGGTTTTTAATTGGTTTTGACCACTCTCACGCTGGTCTTAGCTGGGTTTTAGCTGGTTTTTACTGAGTCCACTGGTTTTAGCTGGTTTTGGCCGGATTAGCATAGCAACATGCTAACAACATGCTAGTTACTCACTAATCAGACTAGAAACATGCCTTTAAAGTGGTTATAAAGTGGTTTTGGACACTGTCACGCTGGCCTTATGTGGTCTTAGCTGGTTTTCTTTACTGAATCAACTGGTTTAGCTAGATTATCATAGAAACATGTTAACAACATGTTATTAACTTGATAATCAGGTTAGAAACATGCTTTTAACATGGTTTTAAAGTAGTTTTGGCCACTGTCATGCTGGTCTTAGCTGGTTTCTATCTGAATCAACTGGTTTTACCTGGATTAACATTGAAACATGCTAGTCACTTTACTAATCATTCTAGGAAACATCCTAGAGACATGCTAGTCATGCAAGAAACATGCTAGTAACTTTGCTAATCATGTTAGCGACATGCTAGTCGCATGCTAATCATGCTAGCAACAACCTAGTCGCATACTAATCATGCTAAAAACATGCTAGCAACATGCGTATCATGCTAGCAACATGCTAGCAACATGCTAGTAACATGCTAATCATGCTAGAAACATGCTAGCAACATGCTACCAACATACTAATCATGTTAGCATCATGCTAGCAACATGTTAATCATGCTAGCCACTTGCTAGTGACATACTAGCAACATGCTACTCATGCTAGAAACATGCTAGCAACATACTAATCATGCTAGCAAAATGCTAGCAACATGCTAATCATGCTAGGAACATGGTAGTGACATGCTAGCAACATGCTAATCATGCTAGAAACATGCTAGCAACATGTTAATCGTGCTAGAAACATGCTAGCAACATGTTAATCATGCTAGCAACATGCTAGCGACATACTATCAACATGCTAATCATGCTAGAAACATGATAACAACATGCTAATAATGCTAGAAACATGCTAGCAACATGCTAATCATGCTAACGACATGCTAGCGACATACTAACAATATGCTAATCATGCTAGAAACATGCTAGCAACATGCTAATCATGCTAGTAACATGCTAGCGACCTGCTAGTCACTTGCTAATCATGCTACAAACATGCTAGCGACATGCTAGTCACTTGCTAATCATGCTAGAAAAATGCTAGCAACATGCTAATCATGCCAGAGACATGCTAGCCACATGCTAATCATGCTAGAAACATTTTAGCAACATGCTTATCATGCTAAAAACATGGTAAATAATAATAATGCTAAAAACATGCTAGAAACATGCTACAGACATGCTAGTCATGCTAGCAACATGCTAGAGACATGCTAGTCATACTTACAGCATGCTAATCACTTGCTACTTATGCTAGCTATATGCTACAGACATGCTAACAACATGCTAATCATGCCAGCAACATGTTAGTCACATGATAATCATGCTATAAACATGTTAGCAACATACTACGAACATGCTAATCTTGCTAGAAACATGCTAGCAACATGCTAATCATGCTAACACCTTGCTAATCATGCTAGAAACATGCTAACCACATGCTAATCATGCTAGAAACATGCTAGCGACATGATAATCATGCTAGAAACATGTTAGCGACATGTAAATCATGCGAGAAACATGCTAGCAACATGCTAGTAATGCTACAAGACATGCTATTAAAATGCTAGCGACATGATAGTCACTTGCTAAACATGCTACAAACATGCTAGCGACATGCTAGTAACTTGCTAATCATGCTAGCAAACATGCTAGCAACTTTGCTAATCATGCCAATGACATGGTAGTCACTTGCTTTTAATGCTAGCAATATGTTAATCACTTTCTTTTTTAAACTTCTTAACTTTTCAAACTTATAAATCTTTTTAAACTTTTCAAACTTTCTAAATTTTTCAAACTTTCTGGCCAGGCTTTTTTAAGCCAACTTAAAGTTTGACCACAAACTTTACTATCTAGTTTTAATAATAATTTAATTAGTGCTACAGGAAGGCTGTATTTATGCACAGCTCCAGGTTCTCTGTTCTTCCAGAAGTTATTCCACTCTTGACATGTTCTTTTCATGGTTAGATCTTTTTTGTTTGTAGTTTGACAGACCACTGAAGTGCAGAAAACAAAAGAAAATACATATGATTCTTATAGTAAACAGTGCACATTACAAATATTAATAGTCTATGTATAATGATGACACATTCTTTACATTATAGTTTGATACAACACTGATATAGGCTGTTATGTACTATGCAACCCACGCAGTTTCGTGGGGCCCATCTGGAACGAGATTTCTACTGAGGGGGGCTCTCCTGGAACGCTTGCTTAAGGCCCTCAAAACGCTTAACACGCCTCTGCTTTGATATTAATAAGTTTGCAATCTTAGTGCAAAAGCAAGCTAATGAATGCCATCGGGCTTTTATTATGTCTCTATGTGACAAGTGCAAAACAATCCTCTCTTTTGCACTTTCGTAAACCACCACAACAGAGCGTCCCTGACACAGGATCTCCAGTATGAAGTGTCACTCTTTCCTAACAGGTTAGCACTTGACACACCTGAGTCCCCCCTTCTCGCCTCTCTCGGCGCACTGCGCATGCGCTGCTCTCTCTCACACGCAGCTCCACTGTCATGGCGGAGACGGAGCGGAGTAGGAGATGATTCAGGAAGAGATGTCGCTGTAAAGTGGGTTACCACTGAAACCTCACTCCAACAGTTCCCACAGGGACCCGGAGGATTGTGTTCTCTTTGGAGGGACCCCTGAGAGCCAATGCCAGACGTTCCTTGCCTTATATTTTGTAGTTTTTTGCGTCTTGTTCTTATCGGCGTGTCTACCTGCGCGGAATCTCTTCAGCACCGCTGTTTCCTGTTTGACACTCGCCAACACTTCAGTGACACTGTTGTTTAGATATTTCTTTCCTTTATCAAACCGGCGGAGATTGACAAGTATTGTGTTTCTTATTTGGGCTCACCACAGCGCGATTTCGTCCTCCTTTGGACAAGTTTATAGCTGTTTTTCCTCTCTACAGTAGAACAATTTCTGTCAGTCAGGTATAGTGACATCAACTGACACTTCCCGCCGAGAGCGCGAGAAACCAACGGATAAACTGGCCGTGAATGGAGACCAGGACCTGTTCTTCACCTCTGTCAACTTAACGAGGGCGATATTTACCATACATTTTTCCCC
This sequence comes from Carassius carassius, assembly GCF_963082965.1. Classification (NCBI taxonomy): domain Eukaryota; kingdom Metazoa; phylum Chordata; class Actinopteri; order Cypriniformes; family Cyprinidae; genus Carassius; species Carassius carassius. The sequence continues at coordinate 15,566,894 of NC_081761.1, read as the reverse complement.
ATAGTTTAACTCTGCTGTAGGGTTAAACAGGTGTCACACCTGTTTCCCCTCACCTGACTCCGTCATGGCGAGCGCAGGGGACAGCGCTGTCGGGATCCCCGTCCGAGGAATCCGCATGAAGTTCGCCGTACTGGCGGGGCTCCTGGAGGCTGGTGAAGTCTCCAATCGGGACACTGTGGAGACGATCTTCAATCTGGTAAGCTGATTAAAGCCTTTAAATAGAGATTTAAAAACACCGTGGCTGGACAAGACCAAACGTTTAGACTCTAGCTGTTACTCTAATTAAGCTTTTAGGTTACAGTTGTATGGCAGAAAGTGGAGCGGCGCTGCTTAATGGTTAAAAGTCTGCTGTTTGGCTGCAATCCCGTAAGGTTAAAGTATGTAGTTGCCCCCACTGTGTCCTTGATCAAGACACTAATGTCAGCTGACTGAACCTGTAATAAGTGGCATGTAAGTCAACGTGGATGGAAGCAGCTGTCAAATAAATTGATGTGACAGTAAAGAAAGTCAATGCACACTTTCAGAAAAAAGGTACCTTTATTAGGGTACAGCGGCTTGTCACTGGGGTATGATCTTAACTTTGCTGAAAACCCTGTTGTACACGATCTTCCACATGCCTTTTGCCTTGTGATTGATAGTCCATTCTTTTTTAGCAAGTAAAACGTATTTTAGTAAAACATGCCCGTTCAAGTAATCATGGTGCATACAATAACTGTACATAGCTGGACTGAAGCCATGTAGTTTTGTATGTTTTGCCCTCCACAATAAAAACAACACCGATTTGATCATAAAACAAAGATCCTTTTACTTCATACATTTTATTCATAGAAATATCGTGACAACTTATATTTATATGCATTTAAGCATTGTGGAGTAGTATGTTATGCTTTTATAAAAATCTCAATGATATAGATTACAAGCTTTCAGAATTTCATCTTACTTTTTAGCCATATCATCTTACTATGTGCACCAAATTGCGTGTTTTTGGGCCTTTGAATAATATTTTTTCTTGTCTAGTTCCATATTCTCACTGTACTATAAACCACAAAAGTCTAATATATCAAATTTGATACATAACATAAAACATGTATGCAAAAGTATTTTATTTTTGTCTATACAGTTCAGTAGTCAAGTCAGTTAACAGTTGCATTTCAAAAAAATATTTTTTTTCATATGTATAAAATCTTTTATCATCCTTTACAGGGATACAGGAACATCTTTGTACCTTATTTACCCCTGAAAGCTTCATAGTAGTACCTTAAAGGTACATATTACCACTAAAATGTTCCTTTTAGGGATAGATAAGGTACAAAGTCGGAAAGTACTGCACTAGTGACAAGCTGTTGTACCCCTAAAGGTGTAATTACTGCACATCTTGTCTGACCGCGTAGGCTATTTAAGCACCTGTTTTATAGCATGGACTTTTATACAGCCAGTATAAAGTTAGATTTTTTGTACAGTATTCTTAAGCAAATGCATGGGATGATTCAGTAAAACTCTGTGTTATATTGTGCATTTGAAAAAGGATTCATTAAGGGGCTCTGTTTTCTGCTGCATTAATCTATGCTGTGTTACTAGTTATGTGTTGGGGGTTTAAAGGTTGACCAACCTGTTTCTAAGTGCACTGCTTGTTTTAGATCATTTTCTCCCTGCTCCTGTCATTGCACTGTTCTTATGTGAAGCTATTATCCATTAATCCATTATGAAAGATTACAGGGTGTGAGGAAGAAACCTGGGTTGATTTTTCAGCAGTGACCTAATGTTCACCCTCCTTGAAATTATGTCAGTGCTCTGTCAGCTTTAAACTCATCTTGCAGTCTCCATTGAGTATGTATGGTACAAAATCAAATGTAGTGAGCAGAATGTCTCACGTAGCTCTTATTGGTAGTCAGCACAGCTCCATGATGTAATAACAGCTCCTTTCTGTTGACCAGCCCCATTCAGAAATGAGAAAGTCAGCAGCACTTTCTGGAAATTGCACTCTTTTTTTCCTCCTCCCACATCCACAAGCGTGTTGAAAGCCCCTGTTATACATTAGCTGAGTTTCAAGCATGAGTGAGGGGTTTGTATGTGACCCACATTGTAGCTGAAACGGATTGTGAGAGATTTGCTTTGTAGGTCGTGTATGTAATGACGTTGAAGAATGAATGAATGAGAAGAAGGAAGTAAGAAGCGTGCTGCAACAATGCACTCTACGCTGTTGCTGATGTAACAGCTGAGAGGCAGAAGACATGCTAGATATTAGGGCTGCACGATATTGGGAAAAAATGACATTACGATATTTTATTTTTCTGCGATATATATTGCGATATGAAATCTAATCAAATTTTTTCTTACAAACAAAAATCGGGTGAGCACACATTCTCATTTTAAATGATTTAAACATCGACACCATCGTTTCAATTGATTAATATGCGCGAGGAAGAGAGAGCAAGACAGCGCTCGTGTTGTTTGAAGACGGTGAGCGACTCTCTCTCTCTCTCTTTCTCTCTCTCTCTCTCTCCCTCTGTCTCGCGCTCTCCCTCTCTCTGTCTCTCTTTCTCGCGTGCACGCTCTCTCTCTCTCTCTCTCTCACGCGTTCTCTCACTCTCACGCGCGCTCTCGCTCTCTCTCTATCTCTCTCTCTCTCGCGCGCTCTCTCTCTCTCTGCCCTTTCAAAACTTTCACTCTATGATGGTTAAACTGTGCAATTAATCCGCGAATCACATTCGTCAAGGGCTGGGGAGCAGCTGGCCCGTACAGTTAATGAATAACAGATCAACTACGACAGCCTACATCGCACATCCTGCGATGTGACTATCGTGGATTCATACATCACGATATCGATGCTTAAACGACACATCGTGCAGCCCTACTAGATATCATAGGTGACATGTAGCCTACATGCAGTTATGTTGCTCAGACCTTGCCTCTAATATAGGGCTTTATAATTGAATGCAGTGCACAGTGCACAAAAAAAACGCAGAATGATCGTTGTATGACGTCATCAAAGCACCGCGAGAGCACTGCTCTGCATGCTTTCGCATCGCTCTTGCGGTCATCATCTGCACGGTGCTGCTCCAAGTTGAACACCCCTATACATTTTGCCCTCTTTTTGAATTAAAACTTCTCCCCACCACCTCTTAGGAAAAGTAAAATCATTAAATATAAATCAATTGTGAGGTAAACCAATCTACTTTAAATCATTGTAAAAAGAAGCGCTATAGGGTGAATTGATTTTTTCTCCATCCCCAAAAAACAATGCAGCGATCGCGTCGGTGCCTCACACCCACATACCATTTTTTTGAGAGTAATGTAACTGCAAGCAAGGCCTGAGGTTTATGTGCTGAAGTTCATTTTTTAACAAGGTCTGATCCTTTCACACTGATCTTGATAGCACATCTGTCACAACGTGTGTGGATGTTTATAGAGTATGTGGGAGCTAAAAACTGTATTTGACATAACAGAATATTTACATATTTGTGTGAGAGCACCTTAGGACATCACTACGTGCTGATGCTCATTTCACATGTAAAGGGTTTTTTTTTTTTAAAGCTGCAGCAACACGTGCTTTTAAGGTCATAGTGAAGGGATCAGACCTTGTTAAAAAGAGTCGAACTTGTAACCCGCTCTATTCCTCCCTCAATACCCAGGGGCGCTGCACAAGATCCCGGGCCCTATGCATAGGCAGTCCTAATGCCCCACCCCCCACCCCCCCTTGAAAATATATATTCCAGACTTTTCAAGGGCCCTCTCTTCCTTTGGGGCCCTGGTAATCAGTACTGGTTTTACCCCCAGTTCGACGCCCCTGTCAATACCCATGGCTGAAGTGACCTTGAGCAAGGCACTAAACCCCCAATTGCTCCCCAGGCGCTGGTGCAAAATGGCTGCCCACTGCTCCGTGTGTGTGTTTACTACTCACTGCTGTGTGTGTGTGTTCATGGTGTGTGTGTTCCCTACTCACTGCTGTGTGTGTGTGTTCATGGTGTGTGTGTGTTCCCTACTCACTGCTGTGTGTGTGTTCATGGTGTGTGTGTTTTCCCTACTCACTGCTGTGTGTGTGTTCATGGTGTGTGTGTGTTCCCTACTCACTGGTGTGTGTGTGTTCATGGTGTGTGTGTGTTCCCTACTCACTGCTGTGTGTGTGTTCATGGTGTGTGTGTGTTCCCTACTCACTGCTGTGTGTGTGTTCATGGTGTGTGTGTGTTCCCTACTCACTGCTGTGTGTGTGCACTTGGATGTGTTAAATGCAGAGCATCAATTCCGAGTATGGGTTACCATACTTGGCAATTATCACGACTTTCTTTTTATTTATTTTCACAAAGTGTACATTTAAATGTGTGTAAGAATTAGAGAGAGGTGCAAACAAATATGATATTAGAAAAATGCATAATATGACCTGTTTAAGATGTTAAACAAGATGTATGTTCCTCTGTTGACCAAACAAAACTATGTCTTTGATTCATCTCCATAATGGGTTGTGCCAGCTAGTGTTGGCAGAATAACGATCGCGATACCATTGAAATTTCTAAGATTTGAGCACTGTTGAGCAGATTCTTAAACAGCGATGATTGGTCATTGTTTCCATGTGCTCAACAGATACATCTGTAATTGGCTTCAATGCTCATTGCTTCATTTCTTTTCACCGAGTGCTCACACAACCGCGATACCATTCGGTACTGAAATGTTAAAAATGGATCCGTCACTGCCAGCGGATCCATAATATATCTGCACATAGACTGATCGGCTGATAGACGCGGCTTTCAATACTCACGTGTGTTTCTGTGTGAGCACTCGGTGAAGAGCATGAAGCGATAAGCATTGAAGCCAATCACAGACATATCTGTTGAGCACGTGGAAACAATGATCAATCAGCGCTGTTTAAGAATCTGCCATCAAATCTTAGTTGGAAATGGATGTTTTTAAAATTTCAGTACCGAATGGTATCGCGGTCGGTACTTTTGACAACACTAGTGCAAGCTTAGTTCGATTTGCTGTTTGAGATGTCCAGCACATAGATAGAAGCACAGTGAAATACAGCATTACTTACAGCTCAGAGATAGATACGTCATGCTGTCAGAGTGCACCCATTTAGGCCAAGTATGTTGTTCTGATTGACGAAATCATGCAGGAGTGCAATAGGGGATTATAAATAAACTAACACTGTCCTCAAACTGTAGTATAAGGGAGAAGTAGCATTTAATGTATGAGTGATGCGCTGGAACTAACTGAGTTGTGGTCATTTCACAAATTCAGTAAAACAGTAACCCTTCAGTTTTTTTGTGTTACTGGTACTTTTGCATGTACATGTCACAGTGCACTCTAGAGTGCAACAGACAAGTTTTGGAAATAAAAACTCATTCATTTTCTCTACTGGGAAATGTTTTAACTTTTGAAGTAAACCTTTGAAGAAAGACCTGTTGTTAGCTCCAAGTTTGTTAATAGATTGTATATGATTTTGTTGAACCTATTTGTTTGCATGCATTCAACTTGTTTGTTAAAATAATTGTTTAATAGTAGAATTTGAAAAGCTACATTAGCCACCACAATGCTGTACAGAAAAGTCCACCAATCAGAAAGCAAACCATGCCAAAAGAGATATTTAGCTTTGCCCATTCCATGAAGCACAACAAATGATGTAATGAAAGTGGTAGTATATAAATGCATATTTTGCAGTGCATTTGCTTCTTTATATACAACCAACAATTTAATTTTGTATCTATACATTTTTAAATGTGATTATTGTCATTTGCAATGCTTCATGGGACTATAGTTTTTTGTCTCACTAAGTCAATAATCTCGTACTTTTGTCTTTTTGTCCAATTTTATTTACTTTATTGCTTCAAAAGTTTGTTATGTTGTGATTCTCCTATGTAGGTGGTTGGCTTGGTTCATAGATGATAATGCTTTAACAAAGACTTCGCTATAGTAAAAATACTTCCATAACCAAAAGTGGTCTTATTTGCTTTCTCTGCTGTTCATTTACAGTTGGTTGAGACTCAGATCAGAGATCACTGCCTGATTAATCTCCTTCAACAGAAAAAAGTACAAAGCAAAGAGTGGCGCTCTTGTTTTGACAAAATCTCATTTGTAAATCTGCACGAGGTTTATTAAAGCATAACCGTGTCCTCCTCACCTCATTAAAACCCACTTATTCTTGTTCAAACACACTGTAGAGTCTAGAAGCTCATTGAAACCACATCATCTTTTGTGCCTCCGTCAGGCTTCGGGGACTGGGGGTGGATTGGTAGCTCATCACTGTAAAAAATTTTAAAAAAATTAAAAAATAAATCTTAGTACTAATTTCCCCTAGTTTTTTCTTGTTCACTCAACGTTTTCAAAAGAGCAGTTATACTGACTGAAAAGTTGTCAGTACAAAAAATGTTTAGCTGAGTTAACTTAAGATTGTTCGTTTTCTAGAGATATACAACAATGCTATAACAAGCCTTTTAAAGTTGTAGCAGCTCAACATCTATTGTCTGTAGAACTCAAATACCTAAACAAATGCTACTGGAAATTGGTACTAAGAATTAATATGTTACAACTGAAAACTGCAATAACAGTGTCAAAGTCAAAAACTGAATTATTCAGAAGAGCATTTTTTTAAGACATTGTTTTTAAACATTTGCCTGTTTAAGGCAATTAAACAGGCATGTACCCATCATTACAATCAGTTTCTCTTAAATATAGAGCTGTAACCACCATACACATTGAGGAGGACAAGTATCAACTGCCAAAAACATGGCCTAATGGTTAGAGAGTCGGACTTGTAACCCAAAGTTTGGAGGTTTGAGTCACTGAAAAAATGAGAAGAACTAAATTTGAAAACATACCAAATAAATCTTGGAGATTCCGTTCTCTGAGGTAAATCAGGGGTCCCCATAGAGCCATGTTGTGTCTGTGATGGGGTGTCTGTTGTCTCTGTATGTGTGTGTGTGTGTGTGTGTGTGTGTGTGTGTGGGGGGGGGGGGGGGGGGGGGGTTATACAGAATTTACTTCTGTATGATTTGTTACAGATCATAATTGAGTGTAAAAAATACTGAAAATGGGATGGGCAAAGGGTCAGAAATGGAAGAGTGCAACATTTCCACAAAAACTGACTGTAAAAAATATTGAAAAATTGTAATGCTGGGACAAAAATGCGTAAATTTATAAGAAAAAAAACACCATGGGGACTCAAGCAGACAAAAAAAGCTGTCAATGAAATAACTGCTATTTCCAAGGGATTCATAAGCATAGGAATTATACTGTTTCATTGAAATGGTTGAGGATAATTCTCATTTCACTTTTTTTTCACTCTTTGCTGCTTGTTCAACAACAGTTTTGTTTGTGCACTGTAAGAATAAAACACAAAGCACAGAAAAACATCTTGGCAGAAAATTACCAGTACATTTTCCATTAAATTTATGGACATTTCCTTCAACCCTAAAACACTACATACAATGGGGAATTGAAAACACAGGTAAAACACCTATGTAAAATAATAAAATAAAAATTAATTATAAAAAATACAGGAAATTGTCTGAAAGTTTTCTTCAACAAACATTGTGAAAATCACACAGGTCACAGTTAAATGTAGCATGGACTGCCCTTGTATCAGCTTATGTGGACCCCAAGTAGTTAAAGTGTTAGTTCACCCAAAAATGAAAATTATGTCATTAATAACTCACCCTCATGTCGTTCCAAACCAGTAAGACCTCCATTTATCTTCGGAACACAGTTTAAGATATTTTAGATTTAGTCAGAGAGCTCTCAGTCCCTCCATTGAAACTGTGTTCACAGTATACTGTCCATATCCAGAAAGGTAAGAAAAACATCATCAAAGTAGTCCATGTGACATCAGAGGGTCAGTTAGATTTTTTTGAAGCATCGAAAATACATTTTGGTCCAAAAATAGCAAAAACTACAACTTTATTCAGCATTGTCTTCTCTTCCATGTCTGTTGTGAGAGAGAAAACAAAGCAGTTTGTCATATCCGGTTCACGAACGAATCATTCGATGTAACAGGATGTTTCTGAACCATTTCACCAAATCGAACTGAATCGTTTTAAACGGTTCACATATCCAATACACATTAATGCACATATGATTTAAGCTGTTAACTTTTTTAATGTGGCTGACACACAAACCAATATCCCGGAGTAATTCATTTACTCAAACAGTACACTGACTGAACTGCTGTGAAGAGAGAACTGAAGATGAACACTGAGCCGAGCCAGATAATGACTCGTTCACAAGTCAAGAACCAGTTGCATCGGTTTTCGGATCACCAGTAGTAGGGGTGGGCGATATCTCGATATTTAAAATATATCGAGATATTTTTTAAACACAATATGGATTTTCATATATCGTATATATCGATATATTGTTTATATTTAATTCTGATTCTGCCACTTTGCTTGTTTGACTTCTCTGTGCTGTGCTCGCCCCCGCTCGCTCTCCCCCCGCCTCCTTGATTTTGTCCCCCCTCCCCTCGCGTGTACAGAACTAGTCTAAAAAAAAAAGTCTAAAAAAAGGACAACTGGCTCCATTATGGAGATACTTCGGTTTTCAGACATCGGGCGAACAGCAGGCAGATGTCTACTGTAGGGCACTATGATTTCCGCGATGCAGAAAACGCAGACGGAATCGCGGAATCCAGTCATAAAAACGGAATTTACAGTTTAACGCGGAATGTCACAAAATTTGTCAAATTTTGAATGAATTAATCAAAAGTAGGTCATTGCACTTACATAAAATCGCGATATGGACTAATATCTGTAAATATTAAGCCGGAAAAGTCTATTTAAATATGAATCCTGCATGTTCTGCGTGTCTGTGTCAATGAATGGCGCAGAAGCGCGTCTTCCATTTATTACAGACACTGAAAGCGCGCGTGATGCTCGCGGTGATTTCATCGTCTCTCGTCTCACTAAATAAGGATGTAAACACATGAGGAACATCTCCAGAACTGCTCTGAGAGTCACTTCATGAGCTTTTGACCGTTTGATAAATATAAATATTGAACAAAAAAAAAATATTTACAAATATTGGTAAATATTGCGTTATATATCACATCATAGACTGTAGTATCAAATACAGAACTGTAATGGTAAACCCATCAAAATAAAAGTATTTGCCAGAAATCTATTACTATTGTTCAGCAGAATGTACATAGCCCACTACTACTACTATTAAAATGAAAAGAACATAATTTAAGGAATAATCACACAACATTTCTTCCATATTTTATTTTTAATAGTAAATCCCCTTTGTTTACCAAAAAAAAAAAAGTTTGCTTAATTTTTTAATAATTAAAAGATAAATTAAATGAATGTTTTATGCCTTCATTTGATAACCAGAAAAATGTAAGGAAAAACATTTTTTCTGAAGGAAAAAAACATTTCACATAAGGCTATTTAAAGAATTTTTTTAAACTAATTAAGTTGTTTTTATTCATTTAAATAATGAATGCTAAAACACAGAATTAGGGAACAATAAAACATATGGTGAAGAAAAAAATAAAACGTTTCATAGGGCCATAAACATGTGATATTTGGAATATTTGTTTTTTAGCAGTAGTTTTGGGGGGGTTATTTTTCCTGTAAAGATATCGAGATGTATATCGTATATCGAGATACAGCAAAATATATAGAGATATATTTTTTGCTCCATATCGCCCAGCCCTAACCAGTAGTTCTTTCGGACAGTTCGATTCAATAAACCGGTTGAAGAAAACGGTTCACCGGTTCTTTTGCGCTTGACGTAATGGCGTCATTGGCGATGATTCATTCAAGCCTTCGGTTTACCCGCGCTCATTATCACAGAATCAGTTCAGAATCAATCACCAAAGGAATCAGTTCGGTTCAGACGCTCTGTGTGTCAGTCTGTTTCACACATCACACATGCGCAGTATCATCAGTTCATCGGTTCTCGAATCGGACACATCTGACAGAAACGGTTCTTGACTCGTGAACGAGTCATTATCTGGCTCGGCTCGGTGTTCATCTTCAGTTCTCTCTTCACAGCAGTTCAGTCAGTGTACTGTTTGAGTAAATTAATTACTCCGGGATATTAATTTGTCTGAACTCAGAGGGAGTGTCGGCCACATTAAAAAAGTTAACAGCTTAAGTCATTTGTGGATTAATGCGCATTGGAGACGCGAACCGTTTAAAACGATTCAGTTCGATTTGGTGAACTGGTTCAAAACGATCCAGTTACATCGAATGATTCGTTCGCGAACCGGATATGACAAACTGCTTTTTTTTTTTACTCTCTCACAACAGACACGGAAGAGAAGACAATGCTGAATAAAGTCATAGTTTTTGCTATTTTTGGACCAAAATGTATTTTCGATGCTTCAAAATATTCTAACTTACCATCTGATGTCACATGGACGACTTTGCTGATGTTTTTCTTACCTTTCTGGACATGGACAGTATACCGTACACACAGTTTCAATGGAGGGACAGAAAGCTAATCTAAAATATAAAGCTTAAATCTAAAATATCGTGAACTCAGTTCCGAAGATAAATGGAGGTCTTACTGGTTTGGAACGACATGAGGGTAAGTTATTAATGACATAATTGTTTTTTTTTTTTTGTTTTTTTTTGGGTGAACCAACCCTTTAAGTTTTTAATGAACCTGGTACACCCAATGCTTGAGCCTGCAGTGTTACAGCAGCAGAATTTGACTGGCGCCAGTGAGTTTCCAGCACCTACAGTGAATTAAGTGTGCTCAGGATCTGTATAAGGAAATACACAAATGCAAATTAATGCACATACTTTACAACGTTAGGCATCATACACTTTCTTTCTCTGTAAATAGTCAAAGAAGAAACACTGGCCATCACTAAACAACTAAGGACCACAAACTACAAGACGTTCGATCACAAACTCATGCAGAAACCTGCGCCTTGTTGCTAGGAGACGCGTGACAAATGAAAACTATATGTGTTCTAAAATCGGCTTAAAATATCAAACATGTTTGATCTCCTCCAGCTGGATGGAATCAGAGCCTGAAGCTAAAAAAAATCATCTGTGACCATTATAAACTTCACGTATGTACCAGCAAAATGAATTGCAACAAAGGCAAAAAATATATTATTTAATGTAACTTTAAAATTATTGCAGGCTAAATGCTGATGTTTAATTTTTTATTTACTTACTTTCATCAATAATTCATTTTATTTACTAATAGTTAAATAAAAAGATATGTAGCCTAGTTCCAATAGTTTTTACTATGATATCAAAATTGGTTCCTGAGAACAATGAAATTTTGGTGTCGGTACAGACTGCTGAAATTTTGGTATCTTGACAACACACAGTCAGCTTTCTCATTTTGGATTGGATGGCTTCATTTGTCTGTTGCACCCTCTCTGGCTCATTTGTTTGCTTTATCCAAGAACAACACGTCCCTCTCTGTTTTCTAATGAATATTTTATCACTCCTCCATGGATTTGGTTACCTCAGCAGCATATAGATGCAGAAGCTTGTAACTTAAAACCACCTTCATCCAAATGTCGGGTGGTGTAGGAGTACCGCTTTTAAGGTTTCTGTAATGCTGAGGCTCCTCTAATGGGACTTGGATTAATGGAGCTGGCCTCAGATCAGTCAGGCTGTCTCTCAAGGTTGTGGTTCTTCTAAATCGAGGTTGTTATGTTGTTTTCACTTCTAAGGTCCATATGGAGGGAATCTCACCATTTTATTTATTTATTTTTCTTTGTCATATGGGTTTTATAGATGGAAATGATTTTTTATTTGGTGGAGTATCAGTAATAAAATGAGGTTCTGTTATGTGGGGTGTCAGCTTTAAATATAAACATCAGATATGTTCCCTTACATGTATATCAACTTCACTCTTCTGCAAAATCTTTTACTGTCTGTGTTTTCAACTTTCAGGTGTATAAAACATTTTTTGATGGGTTGGCTGACTGATCATTTATTCACAGATATGCCATATTTGGACCACAAAACCTGTCATCATAGTAATGTGTGTAACAAGATAATGCATACACATTGCAAATATAGCAGATATAGCATCTTCTAGTACACAGATTATCATGCTATCAGTGATCAGGTTCACTAAATGCACCCACACAAACCAAACTGCATCTTTGGTTTTAAAGTGTGTCACAAAACTATTTCAATGATCCAAAAGATTTTAATGTTTTTTTAAGGAGGTTGCCTACACTCACCTCAACAATGAAAAAAGTTGTTAGGAGTAAAGAGTGAACTAAAGCTCTATAAAAGCATGCCAGGAGTGCTCTGAACAGAGACTGAATAGGATGGTGGGTTGTCTGTTGCCTTTGAGGTGGATGGAGGTGTCTGCTTTCTGCTTGCCTTTCTAGTCTTTTCTATTATATGGCCAGTGGTTGATCAGATACTGTAGTCTTTGAGCTTCAGCGTCATTGTGTACTGACAAACACACACAGCCCTGAGGGTTGAGTGTCTATCAACCGCTTGTGTTTTCTGTTTTCTGCTTGACTAAAGGATGCTTGTATATGTGACAGTGTGTGTGTGTCTGTGTGTTATTTGCACTTGACAAAAAATTATTAGCTTTTTTCAACTGCAAACCTGTTTCTTTATACTGCATACACATTACTGTGTACAATTATGTTAACCTAACAGAAAAATGCTGTCTATGGCAAGGTTTAAAATAAAATCTCAAAAATAATATTCTGCTATATTGATCTACAGTAGCGTTACTTAGTAACGTGTTACACCCAACACTGCCCGTGGGTACTAAAAATTCTTAAAGGGGTTATTGGATGCGACCCAGTGTTTTTTTTATTTACTAAAATCTTTACCCCTTTCTCAAATCGAGTCGATCTCAGATGCCTGTCTTTGTGATGTCATACAAACAGGCTCCTCCCAAAATCGTTTTATTGACAGTAGTGCAGCTCTGTTTCAGTTTCAGCACAGACTGACTGGCGTCTTACCTTAGGGTGCTTTTAGGGATGTTCATTTCAGTAATTTTTCCTAAATGACAACTGACACTCCGATTATTAACCATTAACTGAAAAGATTATTTTAACTTAGAATTGATTTAAATTAGAAAGGATAAGTGTCTGTGACCCGTTAGAAATACTAAAATTTGTTTCCTGGGGATTCATTTAACATGTGCAAAAAGCAGCCAACAACAGAACATGAGGATTCACATGTTCATCATATCACATCACGCACCTGCAGCACTTCTGAGAGTGGAGAAAAACATAATAAAGCTAGGCTATATATATATGGCTAAAAGCGGCATCCTGTTTTTCGTTAGTATTATTTTACAAAAGCATAAAGATTGTTTTTTATTGTGAGTGTACACAAATAAAGGCAAACCGTTTACAATTCCGATTAGTGTTGTGACGGTACCAAAATTTCAGTATTCGGTACCGATACCAGTGAAAATCCATGGTTCTCGGTACTAATTTCGGTACCAAAGCAAAACACAAAAATAGGCTAATTGATTTTTTTTTTAAATAAAACCAATGCCATTCTTTATACTTATTTACAATTGTGTTTAAAGTTTTTCTACAAGTTATATAATTATGAAAAACAGTAAACAAGTTTCACCCAAATTTAATTTGTCTTTTAATTTATGAAATTTAAACACATTTTATTTTTGGTAAATAAAGGGGATTTGCTATTAAAATTAAAACATGGAAGAAATAATGTGATTTATTTCTTTAAAAAATAAAGTTTTATAAATTTTTTCAACAGTAGTAGCAGTATCACATACATTTTACTAAATAATAGTAATATTTCTAGCACAATGCCTTTATGTAAAAATTAACTTTTAGGCCTAATGAATGCATATTTGTCATTTTAACTGAACTTAAGACTGGTGGTGATGCTTAAGATATTTTTGGTCATTGAGGGTTTCTTTAAAAAATAGTAATAGATCATTTTAATTATTATTAAAAGATAATACTACTACTAATTCTACTATCATACTAATGTATACACAATGCACTATGAATTGATGAGCTGCTGGGCTCATGAATATTAATCACGTTGTCTGCGTTCGGTCAAAATGATTTGCTGAAATCAAAACAGGGATGGTAAGAGATCAGCGCCAGCCAATGAAATTGCCATTTGCGCATTAGCTCCGCCCACTACCGGAGAAACCGGTATGTCTTCTGCTTGTTCGAAAAGGAATATGAATAATTATAAATGAACTCCATTATTTTGTTATATTATTATATTATATATTATATTATTTTGTAGTTTACATATAGCGTGTCAATTCAGCGTGGTAAGACTCTCGCTCTCTCTCTCTTTGCATGTGTGAGAAACAGCGCTATCAGTAAAGCGACGGTGAGTCGTGCGCCTTCACAAAGAGTTTACAGAGCATCAAATACAGGTGCGCTGTGTGTCCATTGAGATGAACTGAAAAGTTCAAATCGCTTGATGGAGAGAGAGCTCTGAAGCGCAGATGCTGAAATTAATGCAAGCGTCATGCGCTTTGGTCTATGTAGTAAACAAACCCGCACGTCTCTGCCATTCATTAATTCACACAGAGACGCGCAGAACACGGATTCATATTTCAAACATCTTTTGCGGCTTAACATTTACAGATACTGGTCCATATGGAGATTTGATTTGATTAATTTATGCTAACTTTGACCAATTCCATGACTGTCCATATTAAAATGTAAGTTTCATTTTCATGACTGGATTTTGAGATTCCGTCCTCGTTTTCTGCTTCGCGGAAATCATAGCGCTGAACCGGGTTTGAACGGGACCTCGGTACTACTACCGGTACTTAAAGAAACCCGGTACCGTCACATTTAATTTTTTTTAGTACCGACTTGGTGCCGAAGTACCGGGTCTTTTGACAACACTAATTCCGATAATTATTTTGACTAAAAGGAGTAGACTAGTTGCTTCTACTGGGGAAAAAATAAAAAAATCAAGTGATCGCACTGGCGCCACATGCACATGCTTGACAATGCAGCCTGTTTATTATCATGAGAATATACAGTCTGTCAAACATAAAAATAAATAAATAAATAAATAAATTTGATTTTGTATCGAATGAGAGAACCAACGTTGGTTTCAGTTTTAATTAATTCATTTTGGCTTGTGGTTTATATAGCTATAGCTTCTTATATTTTTAATTCTTGTTCTTTTCTAAATACTGTTAACTGAAAGGATTGTTGTGGAGTGAGGGGAACTAAATAGCATAGCTATATTTACAGTGTTTATTATGTGTATGTGTGAAAATAAATAAATGACTTTTTTAACCATTTGTATTAATCAGTCAAAATTCTTAACGGTCAGTTAACCGGTTAAAATGAAAACCCCTAGGTGCTTTCACACTAGCACTTTTGGTGTGCACCTGGGTCCGATTGACATCAGAGTTCGGTTCGTCTGGATGATGTGAACGCTGTCTTCCAAACTCTGGTTCGCACCTGCGAACCGTACCTGAGTTCGCTTAAAATGGGTGGTCTGGGGTATGGTTCATGTGAACTCCGGTACGGTTCGCTGCTGATGTGAATGCAATCATACCAAATCACGGAAGTGAACTGCTATTAATGACGTATTAATTTAATTGATAAAAATGTGTTTTTCACTCACTTTCCAGATGAGCGTGACTGACGTGCTGCAAGCAGAGAGCTGTATATCTCATTTCTGTTCACCTTCACCATTTTTTAGAGCAGTTGCAGTGCGTTTATGTATCAAAGCCTTGTAAACAAAACGAACGGTTCAAAAACGTACATTTATAAAAGTGCAGAGAGCAATGCGATGCATTTGCCGCCTTCTCCTGCGCCATCGTTACTAAGCAATGGGTTAAACAGCTGCTGGCTTGATGATGCAAACTTACCGCGGACTCAAATGTTATAATATGAACACAGTCCAGCAGGGGCGGGGGGAGGGGGAAGCAATTGAACTCTGGTTCGGACCAGGCAAGCAAACCAAGTGTAAAAACACCCTAAGACCTGCCCTGAGTGAGCTGTCATCAGTCTGTCATTTTTTTGATGTTGGAGCACATATAGACAAGAATGTCTCCTAAGTGACTGAGGTGTTCTGTTGTTGGATGTATTAATGAACATAACAGTCGTAATTTACTCCTGACATCTGAGCCGCTGAAGACACAGTGGATTACATTTGTTTCTGAAGGGAATGCGCCCCGATCTACCTAAATGCATCTTAGCGCAAATCAATCATGATCCAGCGTCTGAGGTTAATGAATCATTCCAAATTGCCTTTCCTAATAATGTGGTAATTAGCAAGTTTCACAATGAATGCAGCTTAAGTAAACAGTCCCTAAAGCATGGTTCACACGGGACGATTTTAAAATTGTCGGCCGATTTTCGAAAAACCTGAGAGACCCCACACACGGCGATAAAAAATCACGGGTCTAACAGTTTTGGTCGTACAGTGTGTGGTGTGCAGCCACACGGCAAAATCAACACATCACACACGAACCGATTTGACTCCCGAGCATTCCAAGGTCAGACGAGAAATCTCGCAAAATCCCTCGAGATCAAACATGACTTCAGAGTAAACAATCATGGCGGACGAAGAGGATGCAGTGGCCATAGTTTGTGATTTGTTTTTAACCGAAAAAACATAAGAAAAACAAGAAAAGGCGATGGTCAAAGAGGTGGAGACAACGCGAGCATGGACTATACTTGCTACATCATGATATGGAGGTGAGTTGTTGTTTTATCTCATAGAAATGTCATTACGTACTACACAGATTAATTACCGTTGAAATAAACGTTCATATATTCGTTTCCATGAACTCTGGTGGACTGCAGTTGTGGATGTAGTTATGCCCATCGACTTTATTTGTATTGTTATATTGGAGTTGGTCCTCCATCTCCGACGTCCACCGGACTTTCTGGTGCGCCATGCCGCCGGCTGTTTTGATTTTGTTTCCCGGTACTTCCTCGCCACCTCGTCACCTCGCTTTCTGATTGGCTACACGCCACAGTCCACAGGCTGCATGATCGTTTGTCCTCGGGGGACACCACACACGAGAAGAAATCGGGCCAAATAAATCCAACATGTTGGATATCCCCGATTTGAGATCGGAGCGGTCCCGACGTCCTTCCGAGCAGAGGAGAGCAGTCTTAACACACCACACACGGCAGGAATATCTGATCAGATTATTTTACGATAATCGGAGCATCCTTAAGATTGTCGGAATGGGTGAATCGGGCTAAAATTATCCTGCCGTGTGAACCAGGCTTTAGAGAGCCGCTCTGAAGAGAGGGGCGGGGTCAGCAGAGCTCATCAGGAAAATGCTACAAAACGGCTTGCTCTGAAAAGAGCTGTTTTTGACAGGGTAAAAATGGGTGTTGTTTTACACTACAATTAAGAAATTTTAACCAAACTATGTTACAGACTTTTCATTAAGACCCTAAAGAATCATATCAACAGTTGCAGTTATGCAGTTCACAATAATGTTCATTTTTGCCAAATGGTTAATGGTCTAATTTTGATGAATTATGACAATGTTTACTTCATATTTTCTATATGGTAATATGTTTTCAGTGGTTGTTAGAGTGCAGCTCTCTTTTTGAATGAGCAGTTGGCTAACATGATTCAAATACTTCACACTCATTTCTTAGTACACTGTAAAAAATAATTAGTTGGACCAACTTAAAATTTTAAGGCAACAAACTTCAGCAGATTTTTGAGTTTGCTCAACTTAAAGGTCAATTAGTTGTACAAACTTTTGTGCATGTTCAATCAACATAATATATTAAGTTAAGTGAACTTTGTTAAACTTTCAATTTTGTGTTTAGTTGACTAGAAATATATTCTTAAATGATAAAAACTCCATAAGTTTAGAAAACCTGATAGTTGAAGTTGCTTTAAAAAAAAAAAAAAAAAAGTTGACAAAACTTAAGTTTAAGGCAACCAGCTTCCGAAGGTTTTTGAGCTCTCTTAACTTTTTTTTTTTTTTTTGGTTTTTACAGTGCAGCTTCAGAACTTTAGGTTTTACTCAAGCAGTTTAAAGTTCAGCACAAAACTGTAAATCCAATATGAGTGATTTAATTTTTTAAATGCTACTCAGTACAACATTGGTCCTCAAAAAAATCTTTAAATGGACAGAATCACAATTTCTTTTTATTTCATCAATATTATTATTATTATTTTTTTTGTAGAACAGCAAGTTTAAATCACAAACCAAATCATTTCAATCGCAATAAAATTTATTACAATAGAAAGTTTTTTCAAGTTAAGAGCTTATTTGTTACATTTGTGTTGCAAAATTAAAAACTTCTACACAGTTAATTAAATTGGGAAAGCATCAAATAAAAACTATCACATAATTCAAGTCCAAAATAATGTGCAAAAATAACAACGGGTCCAGTCAAAAATGTATCGGCTTTCATATCTGTCCTTCATATCTATCACAAGCAATATGAAATTAACTGCAATGGTGATAAAAGTGTGTGCATAGCAACAGAGTTTGTGGCTCAATGTCTTTTGGTTCTGCATTTTGAATAATGATATTTACTTTAAAGTCTGTAATGGAAAAGCTGCAATGTTTTTGACTTCTGTGACCACTGGATGATGAAATCAGATGTGTTTTAAAAACCACACTGGCTAAAAGGGCACCTTAAAGTTTCATGTTTTTTTTAAATGGCTATGTTTAGAGTAATAAGGTGTTTTACAAATTTCCTTAAAGTCACACAATTCACCATTCAATGTTAAGTGACTCTCACGTGAAGATAAGCACTTGTGTGATCTTAAAAGGTGAGACTTCAACCAGTGGTTTTAAAGGAGCAGATGCAATCTGTGTAGAGGCAGGGTAGTTGGCAGTATCTTCCCTGGTAGTGGCACAATTGGTCATGTTTCAAAAGGACCTCCTGGGCAGGGTGTTCAAATCTGGATATCTTGCACTGCATCACCCTAATCAGAAAAAAAAAAAGAAAAAAAAAAAATACAGCGGTAACGTTAGAACTAATTCTTTTGGCAACAAATATTTTATTTTTTACCACCAGGGATACATTAATTCATTGCTGAGAACAATATAAAATAACAACTTAAAGGGGTAGTTCACCCAAAAATCATAATTATATTATTAATAACTCACCCTCATGTTGTTCCAAACCAGTAAGACCTCCATTTATCTTCGGAACACAGTTTAAGATATTTTAGATTTAGCCCGAGAGCTCTCAGTCCCTCCATTGAAACTGTGTGTACGGTACACTGTCCATGTCCAGAAAGGTAAAAAAAAACATCATCAAAGTAGTCCATGTGACATCAGAGGGTCAGTTAAAATTTGTTGAAGCATCGAAAATACATTTTGGTCCAAAAATAGCAAAAACTACGACTTTATTCAGCATTATCTTCTCTTCCGTTTCTGTTGTGAGGGAGAGTTCAAATCAAAGCAGTTTTTCATATCCGGTTCGCGAACTAATCATTCGATGTAACCGGATCTTTTTAAACCAGTTCACCAAATCAAACTGAATCATTTTAAATGGTTCGCGTCTCCAATACGCATTAATCCACAAATGACTTAAGCTGTTAACTCTTTTAATGTGTCTGACACTCCCTCTGTTATAACAAACCAAAATCCCCGGAGTAATTCATTTACTCAAACAGTACACTGACTGAACCGCTGTGGAGAGAACTGAAGATAAACATTGAGTCCGATTCGAGAACCGAGGTGCTGATGATACTGCATGTGTGATTCAGCGTGAAGCAGACTGACACACAGAGCATCTGAAACGAACTGATTCTGTCCTAATGTTATGAGCCCAGGTAAACCGAAGGCTTGAATCAAGGGCAATCCTTGCCAATGACATCATTACATAGAGCGCAAAAGAACCAGTGAACCGGTTTATTGAATCGAACTGTCCAAAAGAACTACTGGTGATCCGAAAACCGATAAGTCAATGTTTTGTTCGTTATCTGGCTCGGCTTGGAGTTCATCTTCAGTTCTTTCTTCACAGCAGTTCAGTCAGTGTACTGTTTGAGTAAATTAATTACTCCGGGATATTGGTTTATTCGGACTCAGAGGGAGTGTCAGTCACATTAAAAAAGCTATTGGAGACGCGAACCGTTTTAAACGATTCAGTTTGCAAACCGGATATCAGAAACTGCAGTGTTTTGAACTCTCTCACAACAGACACGGAAGAGAAGAAAATGCTGAATAAAGTCATAGTTTTTGCTATTTTTGCACCAAAATGTATTTTCGATGCTTCAAAATATTCCAACTGACCCTCTGATGTCACACGGACTACTTTGATTATGTTTTTCTTACCTTTCTGGACATGGACAGTATACCGTACACACAGCTTTCAATGGAGGGACTGTATGGAAGCATATGGGTAGCATTATTCAATTTGGGATGTAATATGCAAAATGACAATGCAATATGTAAAATGACAATGCATTTCTGTATTTACATTTACATTTTCCAATACATTTGTGCAACGTTTGGTGCAAAATGAAAATGAAAATTAAATTACATAATTTTCATTTGCCATTTCATACACCAGTTTTAATATGTAAAATGAATACTAATTGTAACGCTTTATAAGTTGCAAAATTAAAATGAAAATGTATTACAGAAATGATTAGCTGTGTATAACTTGTTCAAGCAAAAACTGTGGCAAAATTATCATTTAAATGCTATTTTTCTTAAATGCATTAACACTCAAAGTCAAGACACTTACGATTGCATTTTCATTCAGTATCCTGCAATGAATGTAGCAAAATTCAATGTGCACATTGAAAATGCATTCCGAGCCGATCACGTCTCCGCCCCCTCCCGCCATGTCAATCACTGCGTGAACAAGGCGAGGCTTGCAGAAGGTCAAGAGACTCAAATCTCAAGAAGAGGATTCAAGTGAGAGAACATGGACAAGACAGTTGGTCCGTCTACGGTTTGATCATTTCGGTTTATGGCTTCAATATTTCATTCGCACTTGTGGGCGGAGCTGAAACGCTGCTTTCATCTGATTGGTCGAATCGCTCCACCTTCAACTCGGTCTTTTCATTCTTTCAGGCTGAATAAGAGTCAGTGCAAGTGAAGCACTGTAATGTGTGAAACCACCGCTCACTGTTAATTAGCATAATATTTGAATCAGATGTAGCTGGGCACATAATTTGTGCTGCTGAGACCTGCAAATTATTTCTAGGTTATAGTATTGTATGCATATTGTCCCACTGATAAATAGAGTGCAAATAGTTCTCTCTCTTTGGATAAAAGTGAAGTGGAAATAAAAATAAATAAAAAAATGAACAGTTCCATGTCTGTAACATTTACCACTCTCATATTTTAAGTCATAAGGCACTAGGTATGTGTGTGTGTGACATTAATAAATAATTGTAAAAATGAATGTAGTTACATTTCTAAATAAAAATAGTAAAATTAGCTCTATGCTGCTCAGTTCTCCTGTAGCCTCTCACTGAAAACATAGAGCGCCCTCTCGTGGCTGTAGACGGTAATGTTTTTCTTGGTTCTGAATAAATGCGACTTAATAGTCCAGTGCGACTTATATATGTTTTTTTCCTCGTCATGACGTATTTTTGGACTGATGCAACTTATGCCGAAAAATACGGGTAACATTATTATTATTATTTATTATGAGAGTAATTAACACAGACTAGAACTTTAATGTTTCACCAAATTCAGCTCAGATCTTCAGACTCATCTGACTCGTGTTGCTGTATAACTGGCCAGACTTACCTTCCCAAAAAAATCCTATTTAATTTTATTTAATAAATTTAACTATATTTACAACCCGAATTCCGGAAAAGTTGGGACGTTTTTTAAATTTTAATAAAATGAAAACTAAAGGAATTTCAAATCACATGAGCCAATATTTTATTCACAATAGAACATAGATAACGTAGCAAATGTTTAAACTGAGAAATTTTACACTTTTATCCACTTAATTAGCTCATTTAAAATTTAATGCCTGCTACAGGCCTCAAAAAAGTTGGCACGGGGGCAACAAATGGCTAAAAAAGCAAGCAGTTTTGAAAAGATTCAGCTGGGAGAACATCTAGTGATTAATTAAGTTAATTGATATCAGGTCTGTAACATGATTAGCTATAAAAGCTTTGTCTTAGAGAAGCAGAGTCTCTCAGAAGTAAAGATGGGCAGAGGCTCTCCAATCTGTGAAAGACTGCGTAAAAAAATTGTGGAAAACTTTAAAAACAATGTTCCTCAACGTCAAATTGCAAAGGCTTTGCAAATCTCATCATCTACAGTGCATAACATCATCAAAAGATTCAGAGAAACTGGAGAAATCTCTGTGCGTAAGGGACAAGGCGGGAGACCTTTATTGGATGCCCGTGGTCTTCGGGCTCTCAGACGACACTGCATCACTCATCGGCATGATTGTGTCAATGACATTACTAAATGGGCCCAGGAATACTTTCAGAAACCACTGTCGGTAAACACAATCCGCCGTGCCATCAGCAGATGCCAACTAAAGCTCTATCATGCAAAAAGGAAGCCATATGTGAACATGGTCCAGAAGCGCCGTCGTGTCCTGTGGGCCAAGGCTCATTTAAAATGGACTATTTCAAAGTGGAATAGTGTTTTATGGTCAGACGAGTCCAAATTTGACATTCTTGTTGGAAATCACGGACGCCGTGTCCTCCAGGCTAAAGAGGAGGGAGACCTTCCAGCATGTTATCAGCGTTCAGTTCAAAAGCCAGCATCTCTGATGGTATGGGGGTGCATAAGTGCATACGGTATGGGCAGCTTGAATGTTTTGGAAGGCTTTGTGAATGCTGAAAGGTATATAAAGGTTTTAGAGCAACATATGCTTCCCTCCAAACAACGTCTATTTCAGGGAAGGCCTTGTTTATTTCAGCAGGACAATGCAAAACCACATACTGCAGCTATAACAACAGCATGGCTTCGTCGTAGAAGAGTCCGGGTGCTAACCTGGCCTGCTTGCAGTCCAGATCTTTCACCTATAGAGAACATTTGGCGCATCATTAAACGAAAAATATGTCAAAGACGACCACGAACTCTTCAGCAGCTGGAAATCTATATAAGGCAAGAATGGGACCAAATTCCAACAGCAAAACTCCAGCAACTCATAGCCTCAATGCCCAGACGTCTTCAAACTGTTTTGAAAAGAAAAGGAGATGCTACACCATGGTAAACATGCCCCGTCCCAACTATTTTGAGACCTGTAGCAGAAATCAAAATTGAAATGAGCTCATTTTGTGCATAAAATTGTAAACTTTCTCTGTTTAAACATTTGCTATGTTATCTATGTTCTATTGTGAATAAAATATTGGCTCATGTGATTTGAAAGTCTTTTAGTTTTCATTTTATTAAAATTTAAAAAACGTCCCAACTTTTCCGGAATTCGGGTTGTATTTCCACTTCACTGTTATCCAAGGAGACAGAACTATTTGCACTGTTTTTATCAGTAGGACAATACTTATACAACACAGTATACAACCTAGAAATAATTTAACGGGGTCTCTTGCAAGTCGCAGCAGCACGAATTATGTGCCCAGCTACATCTGATTCAAATATCATGCTAATTAACAGTGAGTGTAGTTTCAGACATTACAGTGCTTCACTCGCACTGACTCTTATTCTGCCTGAAGGAATGAAAAGACCGAGCTGAAGCTGGAGCGATTCGACCAATCAGATGAAAGCAGCGTTTCAGCTCCGCCCACAAGTGCGAATGAAATAGAGCATCACAGTCCCGCCCACAGACGGTCACAGCCGGTGCCGGAAGTAAAAATTCAATACAATTTCTTGAACATGTTATACATATCTAATCATTTCTGTAATACATTTTCATTTTAATTATACAACTTATAAAGCGTTAAAATTAGTATTCATTTTACATATTAAAACTGGTGTATGAAATGGCAAATGAAAATTATGTAATTTCATTTTCATTTTGCACCAAACGTTGCACAAATGTATTGGAAAATGTAAATACAGAAATGCATTGTCATTTTACATATTGCATTGTCATTTTGCATATTACATTCCAAATTGAATAATGCTACCCATATGCTTCCATAGGACTGAGAGCTCTCGGACTAAATCTAAAATATATTGAAACCGTGTTTCCAAGATAAATGGAGGTCTCACGGGTTTGGAACGACATGAGGGTGAGTTATTAATGACATAATTATGATTTTTGGGTGAACTATCGCTTTAAAGTACTATCTAAAAGCAAGCAAGTTGGTTAAACGAATATCAAAAAAAAAAAAAAAAAAAAAAACTATGAATTTAAGCTTTAAAATAGCTCTTAAGTTATTTGCATTTTTAAAACATACAGATTTATAGTACACCTAGCAAACATAAGCACATAAATTTAAAATAAGTTAAATGAAGAAAATACATATTTGAAACGAAAACACACAAGCTTATCTTATACAGTTACATTTGTTGTAACTTTTTTTTATTAATACACTTATAACTTAAATAACCTTATTCAAAACTCAAAGGCACCCACACAACTGTACAAAATGAACATATTATAAACAAATAAAGAAAACTCTATATCCTTAACAATAATTAAATCATTTTACTTAATATATATAAAACAGTGCTTACCTAAGTCATGATACTGTCGGGAAAAAAAGCCACCGATTGACTTTAAGACTTCTCGAAGACGAAGAAGGAGAGGTTGAACTGACCAGTTTGGAGCCACCTAAGCAGCTGTACAGAAGCACATATTGTGAACAAATACCATTCAGATCTTATTGTTAATTATTCTCATAGCCTGCATAGAACATTACCTGCCAGAGCGATTGCACTGTCGAGAAAAAAAAACCTTGCGCTCGTCTGACCCTTCTCAGGCAACTCGAAGATGAAGCAGGAAAACTGAAATGACTAACTTACCGCCACCTACACCGTTGTAAAAATGGGCATATTGTGAACAAATTTCATTTAAATCATGGCTTAAATTGATACACAAAGAACCACCGCTTACCGGAGTGATAACAATGACGGACCAACGTTAACTGGGTGCCGCCTGAGGCAACTCTAAAATGGCGTACAAAAGCACATGTTTTGAACAAACATATTTCAACTCTTATGGTAAATATTACATAGAGAACAGCACCTACCGGAGAGATTAACTTACACTGTCAGGCAGAAAAAAATAGGCGACGTCTGACCTGAGGCAACAATAAGACCAGGCGGGAAAATTTAACTGACTAACTTGCAGCCACCTATGTTGTACAAAAGCGCATATTGTGAATAAACTTAATTTAAATCATATCGTGAATTGATACACATAGAACTACACTTACCAGAGCGACCACAATGAGGGAATAAACAGACGCCGCTTAAGGAAACTCGAAAATGAAACAGGAGAAATTAAAATGGCGTTGTGATCAAACTGCGCATGCTCATCAGCCTTTGTGGGCAATACTAATAACCAACTTAAAGTTGTTAGTTGTTCTAACTTGAAATATTAATTTGGTGTAACAAATTGATCTAAATTTCTATTTTACTTACATTTCTGTGTTATCTCAACTTTTTTAATGTTAAATTGTTGAATTAACTTTAAAAACTGAGTTTGTAATACAAAATGTAAGTTGGATTTTTTACAGTGTATGTACTAGGGCTGCAACAAACAATTGTTTTGATAATCCATTAATCTAACAATTATTAGAACGATTAATCGACTAATCGTCGATTATTTTGCTGATTAATCAGTAGACATTTATTGATTATTCAGCTTTTGCAATGTTAAAATATTGAGTAATACGTATTCTAACAAATAAATTAAGGTAATCATAGCTTTTCAAAGTCATATTATGTAATTACAGTTATACAATTCATTTGTACAATAAGTATATTTGGCACACAAAATGAGATGGCAGAGAAACTATTTGTTGACAATGTCGATAATGTCGACTACTTTTTTCACCTTGTACTCAAAAGGTCCCATAAACTGAAAAGAAAAATTAAAATAAAATAAAAAAAGTAATAATAGTTATTCCTAATAATTATGTATATATGTGTGTGTGTGTGTGTGTGTGCAAAATAGATGGATGCATAAATTTGCAAATAATAGCATCAAATGTAGAAGATAAAAGGCCATTACAGTTTACATTTGCAAATTAGACAGTTATGCATACTAACAAAGTGACATATAGTGAAATTCTAACTTTTAAAGGAGAATGGGAAAATAAGTGTTTAATTAGTTTCTCCTTGTTTCATTCAGTTTTATTTGTTTGAAGAACATAATGCTTGTTAAAAGTAATTAAATCGCACTACTTTAAACTACTGTGGATCATTTTGTATCTAATATCTCCTTGTATTGTGTTTTCTGTAAACAGAGTAGTTCCTCTTCTCTGTTTGCCACAGTAAGGAAGGATATAGTAAGAAGCTTCCTGCACATAAAATATAGCCTAAATATCAGTCAGGACACAGGACATGCTTGAAAGTATATCATATACTTTGTCACTGCTATGCTAGACTTAATGGCATTTTTTCTAAATGGGTTGTTTTAATAATTACAGCAGTGGTAACCCTAGAGATGAAGAGTCAGGTAATTGTAAGAAGTCCCGGTAGAGTTAGTTTGGCTGGAATGTGCGCCTGAGAAGTGTATTGGAAGGGTGAAATTGAGTGCTGAGGGACAGTCTGCTATCTGCTAACACAGAATGAATCCGTTGTTCACCTGAGTGTGCCACCGTATCCACTTCTGCTGGGGCCTCTTGTGAAAAAAGGGAACGGAATATTTAGGGAAACGTCTTTTTTTAACCCCTGAATACACTAATCTCTACTAATCACGAAATAAAAGTTGAACTCATGGTGTGTACACTACACAATGTCTTTTTCCCTTACCAATTATGTAAATGTACAAATGTACTTATTTCTTGAAAATGCTTGTAGTCCTACATTGATTGATTGATTTTATTTTTTTTATGAAATTTACCTTGTAAGACATGGGCTGCGATCAAACATATTTTTTAAAGATTTGTTTTATCTGATAATTAATGCAAAAGAAATCGTAAAAATATATATGTGCTGCTTATAGACAGATAATGACTAATGTGACTTTCAAAAAACCGATAAACATGAATAAAAACAAACAGGGAAATGCAAACACCAATCTTTTAATTAAAGCAAACTTACCATAATTACATTGTTAAATTGTACAGTTACAGTTATAAATTATGTAAATCATAAATTATAGATTATCAAATAAAGTTAATAAAACATACATGCAGAAATCTTTGAGCATCTCGTTTGTCAGTCACAAACCTTATGAACGTATAAATAGCAGTCAGAACTAAAGCAACTCTCCTAAAATGTACAGTATTGCACATTTGTGTGGTTTGTGTTTGAATAAAGAGATCCCTGTGGACTGACTAACCACTGACGGTAAAACCGCATAATCAGCAGAAGAAAGAATGAAGCATCCATTCTTCTAAGATAAAATCTCCACGTTTTATCTTGATGAATTTCCACAAAGAGGTATGCAATAATGTAGGGAGGATGGTTTCTCTTGTCTTTGATATACCACTATCCACTATTTAATTTGAAAAACATTAATTATACCCATCTAGTCAAGTTTTGTATGTAAGTTTCCCTTACAGTAAATGCGAACGTCGCAAGACCGGAAGTAAGTATGCACACACTCGCGTCACCGAAGCTCACGATGCCATCTTGTGCACCTAAACAATTGGAAGCTGTATTGACAAATGTCAGTTTCTCAGAAATGATCCCTTTAAAAAAAAAAAAGTTACATTAATTATGTTTTATTTCACTCTCTAAAAGATATCTGTGTAATTTTGTTTCTGTTTTGTGTGTTTCCTGTTGCATAGTGACTAGGGATGGGCATGATTAATCGACGATCGATAATTGATCGTTAAGAATTTCGTCGATCACGTTAATTTGTTATCGATTAATCTAATGCATTTTTTTTAAATCTAATGCATGTTGCGTTGTGTAGCGTAGTATGAGTCTTGAAGCAATTAAATGAATTTCACTGTGTGCCAGCAATTAAACATTTTACCACCAGGGTGCAATATTTGACACCATACTCAGTTATCTGTGATCTTCCGGTTTGATTTCAAAAGAATAATCATGAAGAGGTCACGGCGAAGTGTGGCGTGGGACCATTTTGATTTAAAAAGCGAAATAGTTCACTGCAAACATTGCGATGCCGTGTATAAGTACAACACGGCCACGACTCAAATGATGTACCACTTAAACAAAGTGCATCCGTCTCTGGTTAATGTCGGTGGCGGTGCATCCTGCTCTCGGTCTCAACCTAGCATCAAGTCAGCGTTAGCACGGACTCGGAGCTGTGATGCACAACGAGCAGAGAAAATTACCCAAGGGATCTGCAAGTTCCTTGAGATGGATATTCTGCCCTTAAGTGTTGTTGAGGGCAATGGTTTTCGAGAACTGATACATTTATTGGAACCAGCATATCAAATTCCATCACGACGCACCATAACCAGACTGGTAGAAACTCACTACGAAGAACGAAAGCAGCAGCTGTTAAAAGAATTGAGCAAAGCTGAGAGAGTTGCTCTAACTACAGACTGCTGGACCGCTTTAACAGCTGAGAGCTACATCACCATAACCTGCCACTACATCAGTGATGACTGGCAAATGAACTCAGCGGTCCTGCTCACAGAAAGCCTGCCAGGCCGGCATACAGCTGACCACCTCGCTGAGAAAATGAATGGAGCTGTAGACCAGTGGGGACTTAAAGGCCGAGTTATTGCATGCGTTCATGACAACGCGGCCAATATTGTAGCTGCCAACAGTCCCACCAGAGTGCCCTGGATTTCCGTTGCCTGCTTTGCACACACCCTCCAGTTGGCCATAAATGACGGATTTGCACTGTATCTTCATCGGGTAATATCAGCGGCTAGTAAACTCGTTAGCCACTTTAATCACAGCACTACAGCAACCAAAGCGCTGCAAAAGAAACAGGAGCAAATGGGCCTCGCAACTCACCGGCTTACCCAGTCGTGTAAAACACGGTGGAACTCCGTGTGCGAGATGTTTGATCGGCTGGTGGAGCAGCGGTGGGCTGTTGTTGCTGTGCTGTCGGACCGAACCGTGACCAAGCTTCAAGATGCCAGGATCCTGGAGTTGAAGGATGAGTACTGGCAGCTGATGGAGGACACACAGCCCGTGCTGTCAGCACTTAAATGTGCCACCACGGTTATGTCTGCAGAGAAAGACGTCTCCATCTCGAACACTTATCCCGTCACCTTCGGCCTCATCAATATCCACCTCATGCGCAATGAAGGAGACGGGCCCAGACTCATCGAATTCAAGACAAAAGTGCGTTCCTCTCTCATCCAACGAATGAATGTAAGTTATCTTAGTTTACATATACATAATTACATGGATACTTTCCTGTTATCTGCGTGTTACCTTTTTAGAATTAAGCAATAAGCCCCGCGAAGAATAAAACTGTTACTCCATAAAAATATTAATTTTAATATTTATTTTATTCGTAAAATAAACAATAAAAAATATAACGTTATTATAACACATGTATTCGTTTATTCGTTACCTATTTAGATTTAAGCAATAAGCCCCGCCCCGCGAAGAATAAAACTGTTACTCTTACTCCATAAAAATATTAATTTTAATATTAATTTTATTCATAAAATAAACAACAAAAAATACAACGTTTTCTGATTATTGATTCCTCATCATATATTTATACAGATTGAGTCTGGTGAGTTTGTGTCATTCGCCCCCATGATCTCATCAATGCTGGACCCTCGTCACAAACACCTGGGCTTTCTTACACCAACACAGAGACTGGCTGCTAATGTGAAACTGGTTGAA